>NC_138772.1:440372188-440789688 GCF_965119305.1 Pelophylax lessonae | reverse complement strand
TGTAAATGTAAAGTAAAGCACAACAATAAATAGCATACCGGTCTGATTCCGGACAGACACACATTTTAGAAAGAACAATTCAATTCTCATTACTAAACACACTGATGCGATGTTGAGCTGAGGGGGATCTGGTGTGCCGAGAACCTGTGGAGAGCGAATGTAGCAGGTTTTCCAGGCCTGTGGCCTGATGTGTGTGTGTGTATATATATATATATATATATATATATATATATATATATATATATATATATACTGTATATTATCAAAGTGTCAAGCACTGGTATTTATTTATTTAGTGAAATTTAGTCAGTGAAGGCCCGGGGCGGGGGCGGCATCCCTGTCTAGCTGCAGAAGGGCTGATTTGTTCCAGTTTATAGTGAGTCCGGAAAACCAACCGAACTCAGTAATAACCGCCATAACTGTTCTCAGGGAGGTGTCAGTATCTCCTAACGTCAAGGGCATATCGTCCGCGTAGAGCAGGACTTTATCCTGATAGGGACCATAGCGGAACCCCACTATGGATTGCTGAGCCCTAATGCGCGCTGCAAGGGGCTCGATCGCTATGGCAAACAGTAGGGGGGACAGCGGACACCCCTGTCTCGTCCCCCTACCCAGAGAAAAGCATGCGGAGACCCTGCCCCCCTCCCTGATGGAAGCCGTCGGTTGATAATACAATAACCTCACCCAGGACAGAAAAATAGGGCCAAAACCAAAGGATTCCATCGCCGCCCATAGGTATCCCCACTCAATGCTGTCAAATGCCTTATTGGCATCCAACGACAGCAGCGCTCTCTCCCCCGCGTTGTCCGCTGGCGTCTGAAGCGCAACAAATAGACGACGCAGGTTAAGGGCCGTAGATCTATTAGGCATAAATCCCGCCTGATCTTCATGGATAATGTGCGTTATAACCTTGTTAACTCTGCGCGCCAAAACTTTAGCCAGCAACTTGACATCCGCCTGAAGCAAGGAGATGGGTCTGTAGGATCCCGGGTCCATAAGAGGTTTATCAGGCTTAAGCAGCAGTATAATGCTCGCCCTAGTCATAGATTCCGGAAGGGTCCCCACCTCCCTGGCCCTCTGAAACACCTCTAATAATTTCGGCATCAACAACCCAGAGTAAGTTTGATAGATTTCGGCAGGAAGGCCATCGTCTCCAGGAGCCTTAGATCCCGGAAAGAGGGCCACCGCTTCTAGCAACTCCTGTTCCGTAATCGGGGCTTCAAGCTGTAGCCGCTGTTCTTCCGTCAACTGCGGTAGAGGAATGGCACCTAAATATTCCTGCAGCTGATCCGGGCTGTAATGAGCCCACGAGGTATACAGGTCTTTGTAAAATCTTACCAGTTCAGTCATAATCGCTTCCTGCTTATTAACCAGAGCCCCCCCATGCAGCCGGAGAGCCCCTATGGGAGGAACCAAGGGGTGTGCCCCCACCATGCGGGACAGCATACGGCCCGTCCTTTCCCCCTCTTCATAAAATGCTGCTTTGGCAAAAAAATGTTTTTTGTCCGCTTTAGAGCGAACCTCCCCAACCCACACCGACTGAGCCAAGAGCCATGCCGCCCTCGTATCATCAGTGGGGTTGTGCAAGTATTCCTGCTCCAGCCGCTGTGCGCACTGGGAGAGTTGGTCCTCAAAACACTTAGACCTGCTCTGGACCTTCTTAACATTAGATATGAGAACCCCTCGGAGAAAACACTTAAAAGCCTCTCACCTCAGGAGCACATCCCCGAAGCGGTCATGCTCCTCAAAAAAGCTGACAATGGCAGCTGGAATGTCATTATCCGGCGGAAACAGTTTCAGCCAGAAGGCATTCAGACGCCATGGCGCTCTACGCAGGTCCACCCGAGGGCAAACCTGTAATCTGACCACCAACGGGGAGTGGTCCGAGATTCCCCTGCGGGCATACTCAATATCCCCCACCATTGCAATAGCCTCCCTGTTTCCCACACATAAATCGATACGGGACAATGCAGAATGCGTTTTGGAGAAACAGGAAAATTGCACCGTGTCTGGGATCTTAAGGCGCCACACCTCAGTCCAATCCACCTCCGCCAGAAAGGGGGAAAGAGCAGTACCTCTTGCCGTACCCCCAGGGGAAGGTGGAGGGTGTCTGTCCCTGGCGGGGTCTAACACCCCATTAAAGTCCCCTATAATGAACAGTGGCAGACCAACTTTGTCCATAGTAAATTGGAGGAGCTCCCTGAGTACCTCAGAAGAAAAAGGAGGCGGTATGTACACTATTGCTAAAACACACATAACTTGAAAAAGCGTACAATGTAGGAACACATACCTCCCCTCAGGGTCCACCCGGACCCCCAGTTCCCGAAAGGCCAGCGACCTATGAATCAGCACACTGACCCCCCCGGGAATATGTGGAGTGGGTGGAGTGATATCCCCAACCCACCCAAGCATACCGAATACACCCAACAGAGTCCTGCACCAAATGAGTCTCTTGTAATGCAATAATAGCTGGTGGTACTTTTTTAACTGATGGGCCACCATAGCCCGCTTGAGCGGGCATCCCAGCCCTCGGACATTCCAAGAGACTACCGGTACCTCCGCCATAGGAAAAAATTATAGAAAGACATGGGCGGAGACCGGAGTCCCCCCCCCAGAGTGGTCAGGGCCCAAACAGAAAAAAGCTCCAGAGGGCTGCTAGTGTGGAGATGTGGCATCCTGACAATGTCCAGAAAAACCTGTGGTGTGAATCTCCCCAAAAACAAAACAAATGTCATATAAACCAGATCTCAGTAAGTCAAGGCACAACGGCACCCCGACAACGAACTGTCTGTCACCAGGCGGGCCACCCCAGACAGACCTATCCACGGCCCATCCGTCCAGCGGGGTCCCACCCGGCCCATATGCACAACGGTGCAAGCACAAAAATAGGCCCCAGAGCAGAGCCGTGTAGAAGTTCTTCATTGGTCGTCAAAAAAGCCACATTTGGAGCTGTAGATTCCTAGCCAGATACGGTAAACGACCCCGGCCGGGTCAAAAAAGCAAACTAAGTGCTAGCTCACTTGCAGAATGTAGAACAGATCCCGTTCAGAAAAATCCGGTCACTTAAGAAATCCCGATCACTCTCCATGTTCATCCCTGTTCCTTCGGCCAAGAGGCGGCTCATGAACATCCAGCCAGTTCGCCGCATCCAAAGTCTCAAAGAAATGCACCCTGCCTCTTCTTCACATCTATAAATTTAGCTCTTTGTTTTTGTACATCCGCCGAAAAGTCCGGGTAGAAGGACACTCTGGCTCCATTATATCTGATGTCGGCTTTATCACGGGCAAGGCGGAGCACCTTCTCCCTGTCCCTGTAGTGTAAAATCTTGGCGAGCATGGGCCTGGGGGCATTACCAGGCAGCGCTCTAGTAGGAACACGTGTGCACGTTCCACCGCGTACAACGGAGAGAAAGATTCCCGCCCGAAGACCTCACAGAGCCAGTTTTCTACAAAGTCCGTGGGGTCCCGTCCCTCCACCTTCTCCGGGAGCCCCACTATACGGACATTATTCCTGCGCAGGCGGTTCTCAATATCGTCCGTCTTATTCCTGTTAGCCTGAGCCTGCCTGGCCGTTTCCCTGGATTCCGAGAGTAATGTGGGCCTCTGATCCTCTAGGTCGCAGATGCGACTTTCAGCAGCAGTGGTGTGTTCCCGCATTTTTTATAGATCCTGACGCAAAAGGGCCTCCTCCTCAGTGAGACCCCCCAATCTGTCCTTGACAATATTCACGGAAGCCGTGCACTTCTGTACAGCCATTAGGATATGTCCCAAGGTGGGCTGAGTCCCCTCCAGCACGTCTCCCTCCAGCTCAGCACCAAACTCAAGTTGCTCAGGTGGTTCCAAAGCCCCCAGGCCCTGCTGCGTGTCCCCGAGTGCCTGTGCACCCGGCGGGGATGCGACCTCCACATCACTGGGGCCCGAGATGTCACACAGTTTTTTAGCATACAGGAGGATATAGCCAGCACTGTCCTTTCCCCCTGAGCGCCCTGTTTTGGGCTTAGTGCCAGTGTCCTTCTGCCTGTCAGGGCCCCTTGAGGCGGGCTGCGGTGTCCCCATGCCGGCGCCATCTTGGCCGGCCGAGCCAGGGACAGAGCCATCCTTTAACTTGCTCCCACGGGTCATAGCAGCACCCGATCTTGACATACAGGGCACAGACAGGCAGAGCCCAAGGTGAGGAGCAGTCCCTGGTGAGCAGTGGGCCTGGAAAGGGGAGCCGCTGCTTACCGGATCCGCGCCGCCTCGATCGGTCGTCTGCCTCAGGAAAGGCCACGGCTTCGGCCCGCGACTAGGATGGATTGTAAGCCCCAGGGAGGTGAGCCGGGTCCCAGGTCCTTGAGGAGAAGGCAGGATGGCGAAGGATGGCAATCCGGCAGCGCGGCCCTCTCCCTGTGGTCCGGAGCAGCTGGATGTCAGGCACCTATCCGGGAGCGATGCGTAGTGCAAGGCTCAGGGGGACCCCCTGAGAAGGATTAAAGTCCAAAAGAACATATCCCGGCCGGGGAAAAGGATCATTTATCCGGGTTAACGGAGGGAGCTCCGTGAGCTGCTTCTGATCACATGCCCGGTCGGCCACGCCCCCCGTAAAGGATTTCTAAGTCCTCAGTTTTTCATGTCCCTCTCAGAGAGAGAGGTGGGGGTAACAGGGAGAGAGAGAGAGACTCTCTCTGTCACCCCCCATGTCAACCCCCATCCCCTTCTCTCTCTCTCTCTGTTGCCCCCCTCTCTCTCTCTCTGTCACGCCCCTCACTCTCTCTCACCCCCCTCTCTCTCTCTCTCTCTCTCTCTCTCTCTGTCACCCCTCTCTCTTTTTGTCACCCCTCTCTCTCTGTCACCCCCCCTCTCTCTCTCTGTCACCCACCCTCTCTCTTTCTGTCACCCCCCTCTCTCTCTCTGTCACCCCTCCCTCTCTCTCTCTGTCAAACCCCCTCTCTCTGTCTGTCAAACCCCCTCTGTCAACCCCCCTCCCTCTCTCTCCCTGTCACTCCTCTCTCTGTGTCAAACCACCTCTCTCTCTGTCAATCCCTCTCCGTCAAACCCCCCTCTCTCTCTGTCAAACCCGCTCTCTCTCTCTCTCTGTCATCTACTCTCTCTCTCTGTCACCCGCTCTCTCTCTGTCACCCGCTCTCTTTCTCTCTCTCTGTCACCCTCTCTATCTCTCTGTCACTTCCTCTCTCTTTCTCTCTCTGTCACCTCCCTCTCTCCCTTTCTGTCACCTCTCTCTCTGTCACCCCCCTCTCTCTCTCTGTCACCCCCCTCTCCCTCCCTCTATGTCACCCCCTCTCTGTCTCTCTGTCACCACCCCTCTCTCTCTCCCTGTTACCCCCACCTCTCTCTCTGTCACTCCTCTCTCTTCCTCTGTCACCCCTCTTTCTCTCTGTCACCGCTCACTCTCTCTGTCACCCCTCTCTCTCTCTCTGTCACCCCCCTCTCTCCCTCTCTGTCACCCTTCTCTCTCTCTCCCTGTCAACTCTCTCTCTCTTCCTGTCACCCCCTCTCTCTGTTTGTCAAACCCCCTCTTTCTCTCTGTCACCCCCTCTGTCAACTCCCCTCCCTCTCTCTCTCTGTCACCCCTCTCTCTGTGTCAAACCACCTCTCTCTCTCTCTGTCAAACCCCCTCTCTCTCTCTGTCAAACCCGCTCTCTCTCTCTTTGTCACCTGCTCTCTCTCTGTCACCCGCTCTCTCTTTGTCATCCGCTCTCTTTTTCTCTCTCAGTCACCCCCCCCCTCTCTCTCTCGCTGTCACCCTCTCTCTCTCTGTCACCTCCTCTCTCTCTCTCTCTCTCTCTCTCTATCACCCACCCTCTCTCTTTCGGTCACCCCCTCTCTCTCTCTCTCTGTCACCCCTCCCTCTCTCTCTCTGTCACCCCTCCCTCTCTCTATGTCACCCCCTCTCTCTCTGTCATCCATCTCTCTCTCTCTCTGTCACCCTTCTCTCTCTCTGTCAACTCTCTCTCTCTCTCTCTGTCAACCCTCTCTCTCTCTCTCTGTCACCCCTCTCTCTGTTTGTCAAACCCCCTCTTTCGCTCTCTGTCACCCCCTCTGTCAACTCCCCTCCCTCTCTCTCTCTGTCACCCCTCTCTCTGTGTCAAACCACCTCTCTCTCTCTGTCAAACCCCCCTCTCTCTCTCTGTCAAACCCGCTCTCTCACTCTTTGTCACCTGCTCTCTCTCTGTCACCCGCTCTCTCTTTGTCATCCGCTCTCTTTTTCTCTCTCAGTCACCCCCCCTCTCTCACTCTCTGTCACCCTCTCGCTCTCTGTCACCTCCTCTCTCTCTCTCTCTCTGTCACCCACCCTCTCTCTTTCGGTCACCCCCCTCTCTCTCTCTCTGTCACCCCCTCTCTCTCTCTGTCACCCCCTCCCTCTCTCTATGTCACCCCCTCTCTCTCTGTCATCCATCTCTCTCTCTCTCTGTCACCCCTTTCTCTTCCTCTGTCACCCCTCTCTATCTCTGTCACCCCTCTCTCTCTGTCACCCTTCTCTCTCTGTCACCCCTCTCTCTCTCTCTGTCACCCTTCTTTCTCTTTCAACCCTCTCTCTCTCTGTCACCCCTCTCTCTCTGTCAACCCCCTCTCTCTCTGTCACCCCTCTCTCTGTGTCAAAACACCTCTCTCTCTGTCAAACCCCCCTCTCTCTCTCTCTCTGTCAAACCCGCTCCCTCGCTCTTTATCACCTGCTCTCTCTCTCTCTGTCACCCGCTCTCTCTTTGTCACCTGCTCTCTCTCTCTCTCTCTGTCACCCGCTCTCTCTTTGTCATCGGCTCTCTTTTTCTCTCTCAGTCACCCCCCTCTCTCTCTCTCTCTCTCTGTCACCCTCTCTCTCTCTCTGTCACCCTCCATCTCTCTCTCTGTCACCTCCTCTCTCTCTCTCTGTCACCCCTCCCTCTCTCTATGTCACCCCCTCTCTCTCTATCACCCCTCTCTCTCTCTCCCTGTCACCCCATCTCTCTCTTTCTCTCTCTGTCATCCATCTCTCTCTCTCTCTGTCACCCCTTTCTCTTCCTCTTTCACCCCTCTCTCTCTCTCTGTCACCCCTCTCTCTCTCTCTGTCACCCCTCTCTCTCTCTGTCACCCCTCTCTCTCTCTGTCACCCTTCTCTCTCTCTCAACCCTCTTTCTCTCTCTCTCTGTCACCCTCTCTCTCTCTGTCAACCCCTTCTCTCTCTCTGTCACCCCCCTCTCTCTCTTTCTGTCACCCCCTTTTTCTGTCACCCCTCTCTTTCTGTCTGTCACTCTGCTCTCTCTCTCTCTGTCACCCCCTCTCTCTGTCAACCCCCTCTCTCTCTGTCACCCTCCCCCTCTCTATCTGTCAAACCCCCTCTCTATGTCTGTCAAACTCTCTCTCTCTGTCATCCCGTTTGTCCCCCTTCCTCTCTCTGTCTCTTTGTCACCCCTCTCTGTGTCAAACCACCACTCTCTATGTCAAACCCCCTCTCTCTCTATCAAACCCCCCCTCTCTCTCTGTGTCAAACCCACTCTCTCTTTGTCACCTGCTCTCTCTCTCTGTCACCCGCTCTCTCTTTCAGTCACCCGCTCTCTTTCTCTCTCTCTTTCTCACCCCCTCTCTCTTTCTCTCTCTGTCACCTCCTCTCTCTTTCTCTCTCTGTCACCCCCTTCTTTCTCTCTCTGTCACCCCCCCTCTCTCTCTCTCTCTCTCACCCCCTCTCTCTCTTTCTCTCTCTCTATCACCCCCCTCTCTCTGTCGCCCCCTCTCTCTCTCTCTGTCACCCCCTCTCCCTCTCTCTATGTCACCCCCCTCTCTCTCTCTGTCACCCCTCTCTCTCTTTTTCTGTCATCCCCCTCTCTCTCCCCCTGTCACCCCCATCTCTCTATCTGTCACCTATTTCTCTCTCTCTCTCTGTCATCCATCCCTCACTCTCTCTCTCTGTCACCCTTCTCTCTCTCTGTCACCCCCCCTCTCTCTCTGTCACCCCCTCTCCCTCTCTCTATGTCACCCCCTCTCTCTCTCTGTCACCCCCTCTCTCTCTCTTTCTGTCATCCCCCTCTCTCTCCCCCTGTCACCCCCATCTCTCTATCTGTCACCTATTTCTCTCTCTCTCTCTGTCATCCATCCCTCTCTCTCTCTCTCTGTCACCCTTCTCTCTCTCTGTCAACTCTCTCTCTCTCTGTCAACCCTCTCTCTCTCTCTCTGTCACCCCCTCTCTCTCTCTGTCAAACCCCCTCTTTCTCTCTCTGTCACCCCCCTCTGTCAACCCCCTCCCTCTCTCTCTCTGTCACCCCACTCTCTGTGTCAAACCACCTCTCTCTCTGTCAAACCCCCCCTCTCTCTCTCTCTGTCAAACCCCCCTCTCTCTCTCTGTCAAACCCGCTCTCTCTCTCTCTCTGTCACCCCCTCTCTCTCTGTGACCTGCTCTCTCTCTCTGTCACCCCCTCTCTCTCTCTCTCTCTCTCTCTGTCACCCCCTCTCTATCTCTGTCACCTCTCTCTCTCTGTCACCCCCTCTCTCTCTCTTTCTCTCTGTTACCCCCTCTCTCTCTCTCTCTCTGTCACCCCTCCCTCTCTCTATGTCACCCCCTCTCTCTCTCTGTCACCCCTATCTCTCTCGCTCTGTCACCCCTCACTCTCTCTGTCACCCCTCACTTTCTCTGTCACCCCTCTCGCTCTCTCTGCTACCCGTCTCTCCCTCTATCAACCCTCTTTCTCTCTCTCACTGTCAAACCCCTCTCTCTCTGTCACCCCCTCTCTCTTTCACCCCCTCTCTCTGTCTGTCACTCCCCTCTCTCTCTGTCACCCCCTCTCTCTCTGTCACCCCCTCCCTCTGTCAACCCCCCTTCTCTCTGTCACCCCCCTCCCTCTCTCTCTGTCCGTCAAACCCCCTCTCTCTGTCTGTCAAACCCCCTCTCTATGTCTGTCAAACTCCCTCTCTCTCTCTCTCTCTCTCTCTCTCTCTCTGTCATCCCCTTTGTCATCCTTCCTCTCTCTCTCTGTCAAATCCCCTCTCTCTCTGTCAAACCCCCTTTCTCTCTGTCAACCCCCTCTCTATCTTTCAAACCCACTCTCTCTCTCTCTTTCACCCTCTCTCTCTGTCACCCACTCTCTCTCTCTCTCTCTCTCTCTCTCTCTCTCCCTCTCTCTCTCTGTGTCACATGCTCTCTCTCTTTCTCTCTCTGTCACTCCCCCTCTTTCTCTCATTCTGTCACCATCTCTCTGTCTCTCTCTGTCACCCTTCTTTCTCTCTGTCACCTCTCTCTCTCTCTCTGTCACCCCCTCTCTCTCTCTCTGTCACCCCTCTCTCTCTTTCACCCCCCCTCTCTATCTCTCTCTGTCACTCCCTCCCTCCCTCTCGGTCTGTCAAACCCCCTCTCTCTCCCTGTCAAATCCCCTTTCTCTGTCTGTCAAACCTCCTCGCTCTCTCTGTCACCTCCTTTGTCACCCTCCCTCTCTCTCTCTCTCTGTCCCCCCTATCTCTCTGTCAAACCCCCTCTTTCTCTGTTAACCCCCGCTCTCTCTCCCTGTCACCTGCTCTCTTTCTCTCTCTCTCTCTTTCTGTCACCCACTCTCTCTCTCTCTCTCTCTGTCACCCGCTCTCTTTCTCTCTCTCTCTGTCACCCCCTCTCTCTCTCTGTTACCCCCTCTCTCTCCCTCTGTCACCCCCCTCTTTCTCGCTGTCACCTCATCTCTATCTCTCTGTCACCCTATCTCTCTCTGTCACCCCTCTCTCCCTCTCTGTCACCCCCTCTCTCGCTCTCTGTCACCCCCTCTCTCTCTCTGTCACCCCCTCTCTCTTTCACTCCCCCTCTCTCTTTCACCCCCTCTCTCTGTCACCCTCTCTCTGTCACTCCCCCCTCTCTCTCTCTCTGTCATCCCTCTCTCTCTCTCTCTCTCACCCATCTCTCTCCCTCTGTCACCCCTCTCTCTCTCTCTGTCACCCCCTCTCTCTCTCTGTCACCCCCCTTTCTCTCTCTGTCACCCCTCTCTCTCTGTCACCCCCTCCCTCCCTCTCGGTCTGTCAAACCCCCTCTCTCTCCCTGTCAAACCCCCTTTCTCTGTCTGTCAAACCTCCTCGCTCTCTCTGTCGCCTCCTTTGTCACCCTCCCTCTCTCTCTCTGTCCCCCCTATCTCTCTGTCAAACCCCCTATTTCTCTGTAAACCCCTGCTCTCTCTCTCTCTGTCACCTGCTCTCTTTCTCTCTCTCTTTCTGTCACCCGCTCTCTCTCTCCTTCTGTCACCCGCTCTCTCTCTCTCTCTCTCTCTGTCACCCGCTCTCTTTCTCTCTCTCTCTCTGTCACCCCTTCTCTCTCTCTGTCACCCCCCTCTCTCTCCCTCTGTCACCCCCCTCTTTCTCGCTGTCACCTCATCTCTATCTCTCTGTCACCCCTCTCTCTCTCTCTCTCTGTCACCCGTCTCTCTCTCTGTCACCCTATCTCTCTCTGTCACCCCCCCCTCTCCCTCTCTGTCACCCCCTCTCTCGCTCTCTGTCACCCCCTCTCTCTCTGTCACCCCCTCTCTCTCTGTCACTCCCCCTCTCTCTTTCACCCCCTCTCTCTGTCACCCCCTCTCTGTCACTCCCCCTCTCTCTCTGTCATCCCCTCTCTCTCTGTGTCACCCCCTCTCTCTTCCTCTTTCACCCCCTCTTTCTCGCTGTCACCTCATCTCTATCTCTCTGTCACCCATCTCTCTCTCTCTGTCACCCCTCTCTCTCTCTCTGTCACCCTATCTCTCTCTGTCACCCCCTTCCTCTCTGTCACCCCCTCTCTCTCTGTCACCCCCTCTCTCTCTGTCACCCCCTCTCTCTCTGTCATTCCCCCTCTCTCTTTCACCCCCTCTCTCTGTCACCCCCTCTCTGTCACTCCCCCCTCTCTCTCTGTCATCCCCTCTCTCTCTGTGTCACCCCCTCTCTCTCTCTGTCACCCCCTCTCTCTTCCTCTGTCACCTTCTCTCTCTCTCTCTCTATTTCACCCCTCCCTCTCTCTCTGTCTGTCAACCCCCCTCTCTCTGTCTGTCAAACCTCCTTTTTCCCTCTGTCACCCTCCACTCTCTATCTATCTTTGTCACCCCTTTCTATCTGTCAAACCCCTTGTCTCTGTCAAACCCCCTCTCTCTCTGTCAACCCCCCCCTCTCTCTCTCTCTCTCTGTCACCCACTCTCTCTTTCTGTCCCCCGCTCTCTCTCCCTCTGTCACCCGCTCTCTCTCTCTCCCTTTTCTTTCTCCCTTTCTCTCTATCACCCGCTCTCTATCTCTCTCTCTATCACCCGCTCTCTCTCTCTGTCACTCGCTCTCTCTCAATCAAACCCCCTATCTCTCTGTCAAACCCCCTCTCTCTGTCAAACCCCCCTCTCTCTCTCTGTCACTCCCCTCCCTCTCTCTTGGCATGTCAAACCCCCTCTCTCTGTCTGTCAAACCCCTCTCTCTGTCTGTCAAGCCCCCTCGCTCTCTCTTTCGCCTCCTTTGTCACCCTCCCCCTCTCTCTGTCACCCCCTATCTCTCTGTCAAACCCCCTCTTTCTCTGTAAAACCCCCGCTCTCTCTGTCACCTGCTCTCTTTCTCTCTCTGTCACCTGCTCTCTCTCTGTCACCCCCTCTCTCTCTCTGTCACCCCCCTCTTTCTCGCTGTCACCCCCTCTCTCTCTGTCACCCCCTCTCTCTCTCTGTCACCCCCCCTCT
The DNA here is from genome assembly GCF_965119305.1 of Pelophylax lessonae. Lineage (NCBI taxonomy): Eukaryota > Metazoa > Chordata > Amphibia > Anura > Ranidae > Pelophylax > Pelophylax lessonae. The sequence goes on along the minus strand of NC_138772.1, from coordinate 440,778,068 downwards.
CTCTCTGTCACCCCCTCTCTCTTTCAGCCCCCTTTCTCTGTCACCCCCTCTCTGTCACTCCCCTCTCTCTCTCTCTGCCACCCCTCTCTCTCTCTCTCTGTCATCCCCTCTCCCTTCCTCTGTCACCTTCTCTCTCTCTCTCTCTGTCACCCCTCCCTCTCTCTCTCTCTGTCAAACCCCCCACTCTCTATCTCTCTCTGTTACCCCTTTCTCTCTGTCAAACCCCCTGTCTCTTTCAAACCCCCTCTCTCTGTCAAATCCCCCCCCCTCTCTCTCTCTCTCTGTCACCCACTCTCTCTCTCTTTCTGTCACCCGCTCTCTCTCTGTCACCCGCTCTCTTTCTCCCTTTCTCTCTGTCACCCGCGCTCTCTCTCTCTCTGTCACCTGCTCTCTCTCTCTCTGTCACCTGCTCTCTCTCTGTCACTTGCTCTCTCTCTCTCTCTATCAAACCCCCTCTCTCTCTCTGTCAAACACCCTCTCTCTGTCAAACCCCCCCTTTCTCTCCGTCAAACCCCTCATCTCTCTCTGTCAAACCCCCTCTCTCCCTGTCAAACCCCCTCTCTCTCTCTTTACCAACCCCCTCTCTCTCTCTCTCTCTCTCTCTCTCTCTGTCAAACCCTCCTCTCTCTCTGTCAAACCCCCCTCTTGCTCTGTCAACCCCCCCTCTCTCTCTCTCTCTCTCTGTCAACCCCTCCCTCCCTCTCTCTCTCTCTCTCTCTCTGTCAAACCCCCTCTCTCTCTCTGTCACCCTCTCTCTCTCTGTCACCCCCTCTCTCTTTCACCCCCTCTCTCTTTCACCCCCTTCTCTCTGTCGCCCCATCTCTCTCTGTCACCCCCCCTCTCTCTCTCTGTCATCCCCTCTCTCTTCCTCTGTCACCTTATCTCTCTCTCTCTCTATCTATCTCTGTCACCCCTCCCTCTCTCTCTGTCTGTCAAACCCCCCCACTCTCTATGTCTTTCTCTCACCCCTTTCTCTCTGTCAAACCCCCTGTCTCTGTCAAACCTCCTTTCTCTCTCTGTTAAATCCCCCCGCTCTCTCTCTCTTTCTGTCACCCGCTCTCTCTCTCTCTGTCACCCGCTCTCTCTCTCCCTTTCTCTCGCTCTCTCTCTCTATCAAACCCCTCTCTCCGTCAAACCCCCCTCTCTCTCTGTCAAACCCCCTCTCTCTCTGTCAAACCCCCTCTCTCCCTGTCAACCCCCCCTCTCTCTCTCTGTCAAACCCCCCCCCCCTCTCTGTCAAACCCCCCCTCTCTCGCTCTGTCAACCCCCTCTCTCTCTCTGTCAACCCCCCTCTCTCTCTCTCTCTGTCAACCCCTCCCTCTCTCTCTTTCTGTCAAACCCTCCCTTTTCTATCTCTGTCAACCCCCCTCTGTCTCTTTCTGTCAAACTACCTCTCTGTCAAACTCCCTCCTCTCTCTGTCAACCCCCTCTCTCTCTGTCAAACACCCCCTTCTATGTCTCTCTCAACCTCCCCTCTCTCTCTCTCTCTCTCGCTCAAACCTACTCTCTCTCTCAAACCCCCCCTCTCTCTGTGAAACCCCCTTTTCTCTCGCACCCCCCCTCTCTTTCTGTCAAACCCTCCATCTCTTGTTATTCACACCTGAATTCCCTTTAATAATTTTTTTTTTCATGGGACAGGGAGGATTAAGAAACAAAAAAAATAAAAGCTACATATGTTTCTTTAGTTTCCCTTTACATGGTGGAGAACTTATATAGGAGCATTGCCTTTGAAAAATATAGAAAATTATTGAAATTGATCTAAACAAAAAAAAAAATTTTTTTACTTTTTCATGGGGGGGGGGGGGGGGGGGGCGCCGATACAGCTCCTTGCCAAGGGCGTTGGAGACCCTAGGTACGCCTCTGGTGCTGATTGGCCAGAGAGGGGGCCAATCAGCAGGTCCGGTGGATGCGATGTCTGCTGGCCACCCCTGATCGCTCTCCAGAGTCTCCAGAGAGACAGAACGGTGCTCTGCCAATGTAAACAAGGCAGTCCACTGTTCTGTCAGAGATGAACACAGTGATCTTGTGTTCCTGCTGTTTAGGATCACTGATCTCTGTGTTCATCGAGTGAATACATCCCCCACACAGCTAGAAAGCAACCCCTAGGGACACACTAACCCTTTGAACGCCCCTGGTGTTAACCCCTTGAAATATAGAATAAAATGCAGCGCTATGAGTTAACTTGTGTATGTATAAACAGAAGTATAAATGTCCACTTCAAGATGGTATATGGAGTTGTCCAATCCACCAGCAACACCTTGATAAGTGACAGTCCGTATATTCAGTGACTAGAAGAGTGAAAACCTCCACCACACACAGAGTAGCCGATTGGCCTCTTACCGGATAAATATGATCACCGCTCTCATAATGGTCATCAAACGCCTTATATTTCAAAGCTGGACAATCAACCCAGGAAATCGCCAGTAGGTACTCCCAAGGAATCCAGATATCGTATCCCAGAGGCAGGAACAATCAAGCAACACCACTCCCGAGTATTCAAATATAAAAACGGGGGAAGACCATGGTGAAGTACGTTTTAACATGTGTAAATTTATTTAGGATTTATTTAGGAAATTTATATAGGATCGCATGTCTCTGCAATTACGTCACAAGCCACGCCCCTCCACAGTTAAAATCATGCCCCTAGGGACACATTTAACCCCTTGATCACCAGTACAGTTAACCCCTTCCCTGCCAGTGTCATTTTTACAGTAACAGTGCATATTTATAGCACTGATTACTAATAGTAATGTCACTGGTACCCCCAAAAGTGTCAAAAATGTCAGTTAGGGGTCCGATCTGTCTGCCGCAGTGTTGCAGTCCCGCAAAAAAAATCGCAGATCGCCGCCATTACTAGTAAAAAAAAACAATAAAAATGACATAAATCTTTCCCGTAGTTAGTAAACGCAATAACTTTTGCGCAAACCAATCAAAATACGATTATTGCGATTTTTTTTTACCAAAAATAAGTATCAGAAAACAAATTGGCCTAAAATGTTAAAAAATTTTGATTTTTACATTTTTTTTGAGAATTTTCAAAATTGTCCCTCTTTTTTTGTTTATAGCACAAAAAACGCACAGGTGATCAAATACCACCAAAAGAAAGCTCTGTTTGTGGGAAAAAAAGGATGTCAATTTTGTTTGGGTACAGCGTCGCACGACCGCAAAATTGTCCGTTAAAGTCACGCAATGCCGAATCGCAAAATAGGGCCTGGTCATTGAGCAGCCAAATCCTCCGGGGGCTAAAGTGGTTAAAGGACTTGTCAAAAACTGTTTCTTGTGGTTATTTTTTGACACAATGTACCCGATACCCATTCACATGGGAGGGGAGGTGGGATCTGGGGGCCCCCTTGTTAAAGGGGGCTTCCAGATTCCTATAAGCCACCCGTTGACAGACCCGACAACCACAGCCCAGGGTCGGTAAGAAGCCCCCCTCAGAGCAAACCCCCCCGCTCGCTCATCACCTCCCCTTTTCTGACCTGCCGGGATGAATGCTTGGATTAGGGTCTGGTGTGGATTTTGGGGGGCCCACCCAATTTTTTTTTTGCAAAATAGTGCAAATTAAAAGTATTCCAAGATGACCATGTTGCCACCTTACAGAATTTTTATGGAGAGACTCTGCAATACGCTGCCCAGGAGGTTGCCACTGCCCTCATGGAATGTGACCTCCAGAGTTTGATGCTGTAGGATTGAGTAGGCTTTCTTTATGATCTTGAACAATCAAGAGGATATGGTGAGCGAGGATGCCGCTTGCCCAATTCTGGCCCTGTGGGGATTTACTAGAAGGTTATCCGCTTTTCTGAATGGTTCAGTGACTGTCAGGTATGCCTTTATGTTAAATGCAACATCTAGTGGATGCTGTATCCCTTGATCATTGAGAAAGGATGGCAGAATGATCTCCTTGAAGTGGAAGGCAGTAGCTACCTTCGGAATAAACCATTCTGACAGTCATAGGATTAGTCTGTCTGGTTGGAATAGAAGGTGAGGCTCTTTACTATTTAGGATAGTCTCTTCGCTGATTTTACTGTCATGAGGAAACATACATTTAGTGTTAAGTCTAGGGATCGACCGATTATCGGAAACACCGATATATCGAGGGCCGATATGCACTTTCCCCGATATGTCTGAATCGGCCCCGGTGGTTACCAATATTGCCAATATTGCCGTGACGTCATCGCTTATGTTGCGGCATGCGCCTCCACGCACTGGGAGTCTGGGACAGCTTCTGCGGCCTTCTTAGGCCGCCTCCCTCAGCCTCGTTTTGGAGTCTCACAGTGCGCACAGTGTGTTTTACAGCCACCGTGGCCACATACTGGAGTCTCTGCACAGTTGGGATAGTGAGTGATTCTTTCTCAATCATACAGTACAGTGACCAGTCACAGTGCACAGTGTGTTTAACTCAGCCGCCGTGGCCACCCACCCACAGCTGCCCGGTGCCAGCCAGCCACCCGCTCACACCCACATGCCTGTACCAGCCAGCCACAGGCCCTGCCTTTACCAGCTATCCAGCCACAAGCCTTGGGCCTGTACCAGCCAGCCACCCACCACACAGGGTGCCAGTCAGCAAGCCACCAAAGGGTGTCAGCCTGCGAGCCAGCCAGCCACCCACGGTGCCAGCCAGCCAGCCACCAAAGGGTGCCAGCCAGGCACCCACCACAGGGTGCCAGCCACCAAAGGGTGCCAGCCAGCCACCCATGGTGCCAGTCAGCCACCCACCAAAGGGTGCCAACCAGCCACCAACCACAGGGTGCCAGCCAGCCAGCCACCCATGGTGCCAGTCAGCCACCCACCAAAGGGTGCCAACCAGCCACCAACCACAGGGTGCCAGCCAGCCACCAAAGGGTGCCAGCCAGCCACCCACCAAAGGGTACAAGCCAGCCAGCCACCCACCAAAGGGTGCCAGCCAGCCAGCCACCCACCAAAGTGTGCCAGCCTGCCAGCCACCCACCAAAGGGTGCCAGCCAGCCACCCACCAAAGGGTGCCAGCCAGACATACCACCCACCCACCCACCACAGTTTGCCAGCCAGCCAGCCAGCCATCCAGCCAGCCACCAAAGGGGGCCAGACAGCCAGCCACCCACCAAAGGGTGCTAGCCAGCCACCCACCAAAGGGTGCCAGCCACCCACCACAGGGTGCCAGCCAGCCACCCACCAAAGGGTGCCAGCCAGCCACCCACAACAGGGTGCCAGCCAGCTACCCACCAAAGGGTGCCAGCCACCCACCCACCAAAGGGTGCCAGCCAGCCAGCCATCCACCAAAGGATGCCAGCCAGCCATCTACCAAAGGGTGCCAGCCAGCCACCCACCACAGGGTGCCAGCCAGCCAGTCTCCCACCAAAGGTTGCCATACAGCCACCCACCAAAGGGTGCTAGCCAGCCACCCACCAAAGGGTGCCAGCCACCCACCACAGGGTGCCAGCCAGCCACCCACAACAGGGTGCCAGCCAGCTACCCACCAAAGGGTGCCAGCCACCCACCCACCAAAGGGTGCCAGCCAGCCAGCCATCCACCAAAGGATGCCAGCCAGCCATCTACCAAAGGGTGCCAGCCAGCCACCCACCACAGGGTGCCAGCCAGCCAGTCTCCCACCAAAGGTTGCCATACAGCCACCCACCAAATGGTGCCAGTCAGCCACCCACCAAAGGGTGCCAACCAGCCACCAACCACAGGGTGCCAGCCAGCCACCAAAGGGTGCCAGCCAGCCACCCACCAAAGGGTACAAGCCAGCCAGCCACCCACCAAAGGGTGCCAGCCAGCCAGCCACCCACCACTGGGTGCCAGCCACCCACCCACCAAAGTGTGCCAGCCTGCCAGCCACCCACCAAAGGGTGCCAGCCAGCCACCCACCAAAGGGTGCCAGCCAGACATACCACCCACCCACCCACCACAGTTTGCCAGCCAGCCAGCCAGCCATCCAGCCAGCCACCAAAGGGGGCCAGACAGCCAGCCACCCAACAAAGGGTGCTAGCCAGCCACCCACCAAAGGGTGCCAGCCACCCACCACAGGGTGCCAGCCAGCCACCCACCAAAGGGTGCCAGCCAGCCACCCACAACAGGGTGCCAGCCAGCTACCCCCCAAAGGGTGCCAGCCACCCACCCACCAAAGGGTGCCAGCCAGCCAGCCATCCACCAAAGGATGCCAGCCAGCCATCTACCAAAGGGTGCCAGCCAGCCACCCACCACAGGGTGCCAGCCAGCCAGTCTCCCACCAAAGGTTGCCATACAGCCACCCACCAAATGGTGCCAGACAGCCACCCACCAAAGGGTGCCAGCCAGCCAGTTTTTTTAACGCCTTTATTCAATTTCATTGGTGTCTTTCAAATTTCAATGGAGATGGATGCAGATAGAAAAAGTGTGGTCTGGGACTATTTCTCATCTCCATCCCCAGGAAAAGCAGCTGCACTGTGCAACATGTGCATGGGATCAATAACTGCAAAAACCAAAAATACATCAAATCTTTGGGCCCATCAAAGAGTTCATCATGTTGAATTGTATCATGCAGCACAGAAAAAACAAAATGAATCACAAGGTAAAACATCACTATCCCAGGCAACAATAACAGATATGTTTCGGATAAAAACAGGTGGCTAAAATCGGGTGGAAGATCCCAACTGCTGGACAGAGTAATCGCAGAGATGATGCTCACTGATAACCAGCCATTTACAATAGTGTCTGACTCTATATTTAAGCGGTTGATGTCCATTATTGAGCCAAGGTACACACTGAAGAATGACAAGTTTTATCGAACTGAAATGCTGGAAAAGATTCACCAAAAGGTCGTTGAGAAGGTAAAGGCTATGCTGCAACCAGAGAATGCTGGCAACTCACTCTTATTCATGACTGACTGCTGGTCAGGACAAACAGAATCACTAATGAGTCTTACATGCAGGGCCGATTCTAGGCGGGTGCTTAGGGTGCAGTGCGCACTATCCTCTGCCAGCCGCAACTCTCTCACTGCAGCCTCTGAGCTGCTATATCCTTTGTAGTTGTGAGCTGAGGGGAGGGGCTGCAGTGGGGGAGGAAGACAGGACAGAGGGAGATGCCGGGTGTCTGGGGGGGGGGGGGGGTTCCAGTTCCAGCTTTAAAAAGGCAAGCACATGACAATGACAGAACATCAGGTGAGGTGGGAGGTGTAAACATTGATCGGATGGATCGCTGACTGTAGTGTAGCAGCTGCCTCTCCTTACATTCTTCCTCTCAATCTGTTACTGCAAGCAGGCTGGGGGCTGCTCAGAGACACCAGAGAGTTCCAGTCCAGCCCCTTTTTCCCATGCGGAGCTGTGGGGGAGGAAGAAGTCTCATGGCATGTGTGTGAGTGTGAGTGACCCGGCCATGCCATCCCACAGCCTGAGCCTGCTGAAGTTTTAGTGTGTTCTGGCATTGCTGATCTATCAGTGTTGCTGGTGGTTGTGTCAGAGCGATCAGTGACAGGAACTGATGACATCCTCTGAGCTGTGTATCTGTCACTGTGTGATCGCAAAGTTCGGGTGTCTTCTGTGTGTGTGAGTTGTTGCCTGCTGTCAGTGTTTTATCTTCCCCCACTGCCTGAGAAATTCAAGCATATCAGAGTGTGAATCCTCCCCTCCCCTCCCCCACTGCAACGGTCACCCTGTCAGCCACAGATAAGGTTTGTGACACTGAATAGCAGAGCCTGGAAGGGAGGCAGACTTTACCAGGGGACTAGGGTTGAGCGAACACCTAGATGTCCGTGTTCGACGGGTTCGGCCGAACTTTAAAAAAAAGTCCGGGTCCGTGTCCCGGACTTTTACCGAACTTTTCCCGGACACCGAACCCCATTGAAGTCAATGGGGACCCGAACTTTAAGGCACTAAAATGGCTCTAAAACACCAAAGGAAAGGGCTAGAGTGCTGCAAATGGCAGCAAAACGTAATTAAGAGCATGGCAAGTGCTCTGCAAACAAATGTGGATAGGGAAATAACTTAAAACAACAAAAAAAAACAGAAAAATAAAACAATGTTCTTCTTCATCTCTGAAGGACGAGGCCCATATGGAGTAGGAGGGAGGTTGAGGTGGTGGTGGATGTGGCGGTGACTAGACATATGCCGGTTTTCGGTAATTCGATATATCGCGGTATTGCATAGCCACGGTATTGTTATTGTGGCATTTTTAAAATACCGAGTTTCTCTGTCAAGTCTGCCTGACTTGTGAATTGATACATTTCAGTGAGCTGGATGACTCATTCACTCACTCAGCTAACACCTTTCAGCATTAAGTCTCCTAACTATAAACAAAAATGATTACATTTGTATCTTTTCCTTCCCTCTGCCAGGGAGAAAGGAAGTTTAACCTCTTAAAGACTGGATCTTTTTCTGACACTTGCAGCTTGCAAGTTAAAATCAGTTTTTTTTTTGCTAGAAAAGTACTTAGAACCCCCAAACATTTTATATATTTTTTTAGCAGAGACCCTACAGAATAAAATGGCGATTGTTGTAATATTTTATGTCACACTGTATTTGCGCAGCAGTCTTTCAAACGCAATGATTAGACTTTAATGAATAAAAAAAAAAAAAAAAACGTAACAGTAAAGTTATCCCAATTTTTTTTTTTTTTGTTACACAGAGAATCGTGAGAGAATCGTGATCTTTATTCCAAGCTAAAAAATCGTGATTCTCATTTTGGCCAGAATCGTGCAGCTCTAATAAATATATATATACACACACACACGCCTAGCAGCCCACATTACATTATTATATAGCCATCAAGCAGTGTCTGGCCTACCTGGTGATGACTGGTCCTGGCGCTCTGATCCGATGGCCTGGTCTTTAAAGGGGCAAATCCTTGCGATCCAGAAGTGGTTAAACCTGCAGGAGGACCGGTGTTTTTATCTATTAATGACTTTACTATTGCTTTAGGCCTGGTTCACATGTATGCGGGTTGGTGGTTCACATGTATGCGGGTTGGCGGTTCACATGTATGCGGGTTGGCGGCCCACATTTGCACAGGCATAGCAGCCCATTGATTTGAACGGGCTGCTATGCCCTCATTTTCCGCAGAAAAAAGGTGCATGCAGCATTTTTTTTAAATTCAGTGGCCTTGAAATCCATCCTGCTTTTGCACCATGCGACTAACCTGCAGTTCCTGCTCTGGCAAGCTTTCTGCATTTTTTGTATACGTGGGCACGGCATTTAAAAATAAACAGTTTGCGTGTGCAGCAACGGCAGGTAAGTCGCATGGTGCAAAAGAAGGATGGATTTCATGGCCACTGCATTTTTTTAAATTCTGCATGCACCTTTTTTCAGCTGAAAACGCAGGCATAGCAGCTCAAGCCCATTCACATCAATGGGCTGCTATGCCTGTGCAAATGTGGGCCCCCAACCCGCATACATGTGAACCAGGCCTAAAGCAATAGTAAAGTCATTAATAGATAAAAACACCGGTCCTCCTGCAGGTTTAACCAATTAATGACTTTACTATTGCTTTAGGCCTGGTTCACATGTATGCGGGTTGGGGGCCCACATTTGCACAGGCATAGCAGCCCATTGATGTGAATGGGCTTGAGCTGCTATGCCTGCGTTTTCAGCTGAAAAAAGGTGCATGCAGAATTTAAAAAAATGCAGTGGCCATGAAATCCATCCTTCTTTTGCACCATGCGACTTACCTGCCGTTGCTGCACACGCAAACTGTTTATTTTTAAATGCCGTGCCCACGTATACAAAAAATGCAGAAAGCTTGCCAGAGCAGGAACTGCAGGTTAGTCGCATGGTGCAAAAGCAGGATGGATTTCAAGGCCACTGAATTTTAAAAAAATGCTGCATGCACCTTTTTTCTGCGGAAAATGAGGGCATAGCAGCCCATTCAAATCAATGGGCTGCTATGCCTGTGCAAATGTGAACCACCAACCCGCATACATGTGAACCAGGCCTAAAGCAATAGTAAAGTAATTTATAAACAACACCTCCTTCAGGTTTAACCACTTCTTGACCACAAGGATTTGCCCTCTTAATGACCAGGCCATCGGATCGGAGCCGAGCGCCAGAACCAGTTATCACCAGTTAGGCCAGACACTGCTTGATGACCTATTTTAGGCCTGGTTCACAGAGTCTGTACTGACTGACTATATAATAATGTGCATAAGTGAACCAAAGCCCCTAAATTCAGCAATGAAATTGAAGTGAGGTGGAAATTTAATAATTTAAATTTAATAATAGAATACCGTGATAATACCGTATACCGTGGCAAAACCTTAATCAATTAATCGCAGCATGAAAATCTGATACCGTCACAAGCCTAGCGGTGACATAGGCGTGCGCACAGGGTGTGCTGGGTGTGCCTGGGCACACCCTAATCACCTAGGGCACATAGCATTGCCAGTGAGGAGATGGGAAAGATCTCCCTGGGACCTGCTCTGCTCTATTTCTCCTTGCCTACAGGTACATGGCCCCGATACATTACTCTCCCTGCTGGCAAACACATGCATGTGTATTTCAACTTTGGGGTGCACACCTTAATGCAATAGGCTGCGCACACCTATGGGCGGTGTAGGTGGAAGCGGCGGTGGAGGAGGACCAGGGCCGGATTAACAGCATCATGGGCTTGGTGCTGAGGATTTTGAAGGGCCTTAAGGGCCGTGCCTTGCCATGCACCCAGAGGAGGAAGGGTGCAGCCATGCATGCCTAATTCAACATGGGATGCTGTCTCTGAAGCCCATAAACACATCCATGCATCGCCAACTGTCCCTCCTTGTCCGGCCTTCACGCTGTGTGGGGAGGTTCTGAGGGTGCTGCCTGGGGAAGCGAGCATAGAAGCCAGACTTCTGTGTTTACAAGTGACAGAAGAGCGGTAACAGTGAATATGGCCAACCCGGGGCCTATATAAAAGGTAGGGGCCTGGAGCTGCAGCTCCAATAGCCCCTACATTAATCTGGCCCTGAGGAGGAGGACGAGGTAGCCAACACTGCTTCTTTTCAAAAATTTTAAATGAGGGTACACCCCAAAAGAGTGAGAAAGAGCAAAAATGGAACAATGGGTGGGTAAGGTCGGTATCCATTGCTATTCTGCATAAGGTACGGAAAAGTCCCGTGGGATCCATGCCTGGTTCATTTTAATGAACGTGAGCTTGTCCACATTGTCTCTGGACAGGCGGCTGCGCTTGTCTGTTATAACGCCCCCAGCCGTGCTAAATACCCGTTCAGATAATACACTGGCTGCAGGGCACGCCAGCACCTCCAAGGCGTAAAGGGCAAGCTCAAGCCATGTGCCCAATTTGGAGACCCAGAAGTTGAAGGGGGCAGACCCGTCATTCACTACATGTAGGCGTGTGCACACATACTGCTCCACCATGTTGGTAAAATGCTGCCTCCTGCTAAGACGTTCCATCTGAGCTGCTGGTGCTGCTGTTTGTTGTGGCGTGCTGACAAAGCTTTTCCACATTTCGGCCATGCTAACCCTGCCTTCTGAGGTGCTGGCGGTGCCCTGGTTGCGTTGGCGACCTCCTCCTCCTCCTCCTCTGCCTTGTGCTTCCACTGTGGCCCCGCTGTCAGATGGGAATGCCAGCAGCATGGCGTCTACCAGCGTGCGCTTGTACTCGCGCATCTTGCGATCGCGCTCCAGTGAGTGAATTAAGGACGGTACGTTGTCCTTGTAACGGGGATCCAGCAGCGTGGCCACCCAGTAATCAGCACAAGTTAGAATGTGGGCAACTCGGCGGTCGTTGTGGAGACACTGCAGCATGTAATCGCTCATGTGTGCCAGGCTGCCCAGAGGCAACGAAAGGCTGTCCTCTGTGGGAGGTGTATCGTCCGTGTCCTCTGTATCCCCCCAGCCACGCACCAGTGATGGCCATGAGCTGGCCTGGGTGCCACCCTGCTGTGAACATGGTTCCATCTCCTCCTCCAGCTCCTCCTCCTCCTCATCCTCCTCATCCTCCAGAACTGTGCCCCTGCTGGACAATTGCGTCCCTGGCGTTTGCGTGTGCAGGAACCCACCCTCGGAGCCCCTTGCGAATGACTGCCCTGAAAGCCTTGGAAATGTTACCTCTTCATCCTCCTCCTCCTCCTCATCCTGTGCCACATCCTCTTCCATCATCGCCCGAATTGTTTTTTCAAGGAGGCATGGAAGTGGGATAGTTAAGCTGAGAACGGCGTCATTGCCACTGGCCATGTTGGTGGAGTACTCAAAACAGCGCAACAAGGCACACAGGTCTCGCATGGAGGCCCAGTTAAATTAAATAGCGGAATAGAAAATATGATCCAAAAAAAGTGTATGTATATCACACGTACACAACCACACTGGGCCCCAATTACTATTGTTTGTACCCCTAAAAGGCTAGATGAGGAGTAGGGGGAGTATGGAACAGGCAGCACCCTCAAACCTTCAGAAGTATGAGATGAACCCCAACAACTTGGAAAGGTGGATCTCTCTCACACGTACCAACACAGACTATCCCCCAATTTAACTGATCCCCAAAGGTTTTTGATTAAATAGCGGAATAGAAAATATGATCCCAAAAAAGTGTATGTATATCACACGTACACAACCACACTGGGCCCCAATTACTATTGTTTGTACCCCTAAAAGGCTAGATGAGGAGTAGGGGGAGTATGGAACAGGCAGCACCCTCAAACCTTCAGAAGTATGAGATGAACCCCAACAACTTGGAAAGGTGGATCTCTCTCACACGTACCAACACAGACTATCCCCCAATTTAACTGATCCCCAAAGGTTTTTGATTAAATAGCGGAATAGAAAATATGATCCAAAAAAAGTGTATGTATATCACACGTACACAACCACACTAGGCCCCAATTACTATTGTTTGTACCCCTAAAAGGCTAGATGAGGAGTAGGGGGAGTATGGAACAGGCAGCACCCTCAAACCTTCAGAAGTATGAGATGAACCCCAACAACTTGGAAAGGTGGATCTCTCTCACACGTACCAACACAGACTATCCCCCAATTTAACTGATCCCCAAAGGTTTTTGATTAAATAGCGGAATAGAAAATATGATCCAAAAAAAGTGTATGTATATCACACGTACACAACCACACTAGGCCCCAATTACTATTGTTTGTACCCCTAAAAGGCTAGATGAGGAGTAGGGGGAGTATGGAACAGGCAGCACCCTCAAACCTTCAGAAGTATGAGATGAACCCCAACAACTTGGAAAGGTGGATCTCTCTCACACGTACCAACACAGACTATCCCCCAATTTAACTGATCCCCAAAGGTTTTTGATTAAATAGCGGAATAGAAAATATGATCCAAAAAAAGTGTATGTATATCACACGTACACAACCACACTAGGCCCCAATTACTATTGTTTGTACCCCTAAAAGGCTAGATGAGGAGTAGGGGGGGTATGGAACAGGCAGCACCCTCAAACCTTCAGAAGTATGAGATGAACCCCAACAACTTGGAAAGGTGGATCTCTCTCACACGTACCGACACAGACTATCCCGCAATTCAATTGATCCTCAAAGGTTTTTATTGAATAGCGGAATAGGAAATATGATCAAAAAAAGTGTATGTATCTCGCACGTACACAACCACACTAGGCCCCAATTACTATTGTTTGTACCCCTAAAAGGCTAGATGAGGAGTAGGGGGGGTATGGAACAGGCAGCACCCTCAAACCTTCAGAAGTATGAGATGAACCCCAACAACTTGGAAAGGTGGATCTCTCTCACACGTACCAACACAGACTATCCCCCAATTTAACTGATCCCCAAAGGTTTTTGATTAAATAGCGGAATAGAAAATATGATCCAAAAAAAGTGTATGTATATCACACGTACACAACCACACTAGGCCCCAATTACTATTGTTTGTACCCCTAAAAGGCTAGATGAGGAGTAGGGGGGGTATGGAACAGGCAGCACCCTCAAACCTTCAGAAGTATGAGATGAACCCCAACAACTTGGAAAGGTGGATCTCTCTCACACGTACCAACACAGACTATCCCCCAATTTAACTGATCCCCAAAGGTTTTTGATTAAATAGCGGAATAGAAAATATGATCCCAAAAAAGTGTATGTATATCACACGTACACAACCACACTAGGCCCCAATTACTATTGTTTGTACCCCTAAAAGGCTAGGAGTAGGGGGAGTATGGAACAGGCAGCACCCTCAAACCTTCAGAAGTATGAGATGAACCCCAACAACTTGGAAAGGTGGATCTCTCTCACACGTACCAACACAGACTATCCCCCAATTTAACTGATCCCCAAAGGTTTTTGATTAAATAGCGGAATAGAAAATATGATCCCAAAAAAGTGTATGTATATCACACGTACACAACCACACTAGGCCCCAATTACTATTGTTTGTACCCCTAAAAGGCTAGGAGTAGGGGGAGTATGGAACAGGCAGCACCCTCAAACCTTCAGAAGTATGAGATGAACCCCAACAACTTGGAAAGGTGGATCTCTCTCACACGTACCAACACAGACTATCCCCCAATTTAACTGATCCCCAGAGGTTTTTGATTAAATAGCGGAATAGAAAATATGATCCCAAAAAAGTGTATGTATATCACACGTACACAACCACACTAGGCCCCAATTACTATTGTTTGTACCCCTAAAAGGCTAGGAGTAGGGGGAGTATGGAACAGGCAGCACCCTCAAACCTTCAGAAGTATGAGATGAACCTCAACAACTTGGAAAGGTGGATCTCTCTCACACGTACCAACACAGACTATCCCCCAATTTAACTGATCCCCAAAGGTTTTTGATTAAATAGCGGAATAGAAAATATGATCCCAAAAAAGTGTATGTATATCACACGTACACAACCACACTAGGCCCCAATTACTATTGTTTGTACCCCTAAAAGGCTAGGAGTAGGGGGAGTATGGAACAGGCAGCACCCTCAAACCTTCAGAAGTATGAGATGAACCCCAACAACTTGGAAAGGTGGATCTCTCTCACACGTACCAACACAGACTATCCCCCAATTTAACTGATCCCCAAAGGTTTTTGATTAAATAGCGGAATAGAAAATATGATCCCAAAAAAGTGTATGTATATCACACGTACACAACCACACTAGGCCCCAATTACTATTGTTTGTACCCCTAAAAGGCTAGATGAGGAGTAGGGGGAGTATGGAACAGGCAGCACCCTCAAACCTTCAGTATGAGATTGTGTTCACTGTACCCCACAAAGATTGAGTTCACTGCACCCCACAATGATTGTGTTCACTGCACCCCACAAAGATTGTGTTCACTGCACCTCACAAAGATTGTGTTCACTGTACCCCCCAAAGATTGTGTTCACTGCACCCCACAAAGATTCTGTTCACTGTACCCCACAAAGATTGTGTTCACTGCACCCCAAAAAGATTGTGTTCACTGCACCCCAAAAAGGATGTTGTTCACTGCACCCCAAAAAGGATGTTGTTCACTCCACCCCAAAAAGATTGTGTTCACTGCACCCCACAAAGATTGTGTTCACTGCACCCCAAAAAGATTGTGTTCACTGCACCCCAAAAATGATTTTGTTCACTGCACCCCAAAAAGGATTTTGTTCACTGCACCCCAAAAAGGATGTTGTTCACTCCACCCCAAAAAGATTGTGTTCACTGCACCCCAAAAAGATTGTGTTCACTGCACCCCACAAAGGATTTTGTTCACTGCACCCCAAAAAGATTGTGTTCACTGCACCCCAAAAAGGATGTTGTTCACTGCACCCCAAAAAGGATTTTGTTCACTGCACCCCAAAAAGATTGTGTTCACTGCACCCCACAAAGGATTTTGTTCACTGCACCCCACAAAGATTGTGTTCACTGCACACCAAAAAGGATTGTGTTCACTGCACCCCAAAAAGATTTTGTTCACTGCACCCCAAAAAGATTGTGTTCACTGCAGCCCAAAAAGATTGTGTTCACTGCAGCCCAAAAAGATTGTGTTCACTGCACCCCAAAAAGGATGTTGTTCACTGCACCCCAAAAAGGATGTTGTTCACTCCACCCCAAAAAGATTGTGTTCACTGCACCCCACAAAGATTGTGTTCACTGCACCCCAAAAAGATTGTGTTCACTGCACCCCAAAAATGATTTTGTTCACTGCACCCCAAAAAGGATTTTGTTCACTGCACCCCAAAAAGGATGTTGTTCACTCCACCCCAAAAAGATTGTGTTCACTGCACCCCAAAAAGATTGTGTTCACTGCACCCCACAAAGGATTTTGTTCACTGCACCCCAAAAAGATTGTGTTCACTGCACCCCAAAAAGGATGTTGTTCACTGCACCCCAAAAAGGATTTTGTTCACTGCACCCCAAAAAGATTGTGTTCACTGCACCCCACAAAGGATTTTGTTCACTGCACCCCACAAAGATTGTGTTCACTGCACACCAAAAAGGATTGTGTTCACTGCACCCCAAAAAGATTTTGTTCACTGCACCCCAAAAAGATTGTGTTCACTGCAGCCCAAAAAGATTGTGTTCACTGCAGCCCAAAAAGATTGTGTTCACTGCAGCCCAAAAAGATTGTGTTCACTGCAGCCCAAAAAGATTGTGTTCACTGCAGCTCACACACAGAAAAATGGATGTGGATCACTGACACCTGCCTATCTCCAATCCCACACCACACAGCAATATCGATTGTAGTTTGTAGAACACAGTTTCCCTAAAATTCAGCAGACTCTGTCCCTAACAGGATTGAGAAGAGATCGTAGATCAGGATTGAGTGCAGACCCCACCCCCCACACAGCAATATCGATTGTAGTTTGTAGAAGACACTGACCCTATATAATTCAGCAGACTCTATCCCTAAAATGCCTACAACTCGCCCTGCCTAAACACTCCGACCTGTCCCTCAATTCTATCCGGACACAAATGGTTTTTTCCTGCCTATCTTTCCCTAATCAGCAGCCAGCACGTTGATGTGTGCTCTCTGTCCCTGAATCTAAGCAGCATAATGACGCCGCTGCGGCTGCCTCGAACTTATAAAGACTTGGTCACATGCTTCAGACGGCCAATCACAGCTACTGAGACATTTGCAGGCATGGCTGGGATGGCTTAAGGCACACCAGTTAAACGATTGTTGATTGGCTGTTGAAAGCCCGCCATGAAAAGAGCGCCAAAGCATGCAAAACCCGGAAATAAAACGACCGAACACGGATTTTTACCCGAACATACAGTAAAGTGTCCGTGTCCGTGTTCGGGTACAAAAAATCCAATTATTCGGTACGAACACGAATAATACAGTCCGTGTTCGCTCAACACTACAGGGGACATATCTCAGTCCCACACTGACAGCTGAATTAAAGTGCCTGCCTGTGTATGGGCTGATAGTGTGATCACTGGGTTTGATAAGTTACAGTCAGACCATGTAGTGTACACTACACATACACTTCCAAAACATGATGGTGATGTCACATTACCATTATGGAAGTGTATGTGTAGTGTACTACACTACATGGTCTGACTGTAACTTAGACTGAAGTTTAATGCATAGTTGTAAGGTTCTGGCACTCTCAGTGCCTCCTATCACATTTATTCCGGGTGATTTCCATCTACCTAGACAGAAGAAACACATATAGGTGTGTTTCCCTTTAAGGCTGAAGCTGTCATCACCCAGCGCCGGACTAGATGGCTATTTAGGGCGTCGGTTCTCACTCACATGTGTTCGTTCAAACACCAGTACCTGGATACTAATCTTGCTTGAAGCTTCCATGCTTGCAAGCTCTCCTCGCTGACGAACCTCGCTGCGCTGATCCCTGCATCCTGCTACTGGATCATCCGCATCTCCTGAGCGATCCTTCGGCTATCGCTATTAGTGCTAAGTACCCCACAGGGGAAATCTCTATAGACTTGTACTAGGCTTACACTATTTAGCTCTGCATAGCAAGGACTGTCTTTTACATCTGCATAACTAGATTGCTAGCTCTTGAGGCTACTGCTACTATTTCCTGCACTGGCTTGATCTCTCCTGTATGCACCTGCTACTCTGTCATCTGTTATCATACATGATCGCTAACCCTTCCTGCATCCATCTGCACTGTCTCACCTCAAGTGTCTGTCACCTACCACTTCCACTCAAACCTATCCCTAAGACCTTTATCATTGTCTTACCACATGTATATAAAGTCACACTAGGAACCAACTTAATTACTGTGTGTATTTACTGGCTGAAATAAGACCTTCCATACATGATGAGTCATTGAGGTTGGGATTGGTATCTCAGCATATCTCCTACATGACTACTGACGTGGAACTACTTCTGCAGCTGAAAATCCACACCTTATAAGAAACGCAAGGAGCGTTACAGATTGAACGAACCCAAAAAATGGATTCAGCAGAAGTAGCCACTCAGGTGACACAATTAAAACAGCAGGTATCTGCGTTAATACACGCACTTGCTGAATTGAAAAACGACAATCAGGCTCTGTCGCAGCAGGTAATTAGACTGACACAACTTACCTCTGCACAGTCTCCTGAACCCAAGATAAATCCCCCTTTGGTATTTACAGGCGATCGCAAAAAATTTCGCGAATTTAAAAACGCATGTGAGTTACTTTTTTTGCTAAAACCTCGTACCTACCTTACTGATCACATTAAGGTTTGTACTATTATTTCTTACCTATCAGGCGATCCTCGAGCCTGGGCAGATTCTCTTTTTGAAAAAAACGACCAGCTTCTCAACTCCTATGCCTTGTTCCTGGCAGAGCTCACTAGCCTATATGATGACCCCAATAGGCAGAGTTCTGCCGATCTTCAGTTAAGATCCTTGAAACAAGGAAAAAGGCCTGTAGAAGACTTTGTCGCAGAATTCAAGAGATGGACCCTTGATTCAGGATGGAATGATGCATCTCTGAAAACCCAATTTAGGCTTGGCCTATCAGAAGCCGTCAAGGACGAGCTCGCCCGAGCAGAGATGCCAAAAACCCTGGATACATTGATACAACTCAGTATCACCATAGATAGAAGACTACGAGAAAGGAAGTCTGAAAAAATGGAAATGCCATTATCCAGTTCTTCTCAGAATTCAGCTATTGACCCCACTCCTAAACCCGCTCCAGGTAACCACAGACCCCGGCTACCTAAGGAAAAAAGGAGACCTAGTAGATATGGTGATCCTGCCTGGTCATGGTCCGAGCCTGCCTCAAACAGTCGACCTTGTCACTCTGACACATCCCATTTGGACCCTGATCCTACAGAGATGGATGAGGAGCCTATGGAGATTGGTGCCATACATGCTAGGTTGTCCTCACAAGAAAAAAGAGATCACAGGAGAATCTGTGGCCTTTGTTTTTATTGTGGTGAAGGGGGACATTTCATTACATTCTGCCCAACCAGACCCCATAGGCCTAAGGCTCTCCCAATGGAGGCCAGGCGAATCCGAAGGGTCTTCCCTGAAAAACAGCCTGGAAATTATCAAGGCTGTTGCCAGCCCTGTCCCCGTTCTACATCAGTGAAGGACACCCAGAAATTAACAAATATTGGAATAGATATTCCTTCAACTCCAGTGAACTTTATACCACGTTCAAAAAACCCTCCTGTACCACCTCCTGAGGATACTCCTATTTTTGCAAGCACATTTCTGGCTTCCGATGAAAATACAGAGATTCTTGCACCTGACTGCGTACGTGCTTCTAATGGCACGGTGGTATGTAGGAAGGATCTGAGGATGTTTGAAGAAGCATTGGTTGCTAGGTCTACTAGGATTACTTCGGATGGTTATGCGTCCGATTCTAGTGAGGGGTCCATGTAGCAGACACCCTAACAACAAGTGATCCGATTCTCATCGGTTACCAACCTGATCCGATTTTTATATCGGCAACAAGGGATCCGATTCTCATCGGCTACCAACCTGATCCGATTCGGCAACAAGGGATCCGATTCTCAGATCGGTTACCAACCTGATCCGATTCTCATATCGGCAACCATTTTTTTTTTTTTTTTTTTTCCGATTTTCATATCGGAGACCAGTCTTATCCGATTCTCGTATCAGCAACCAGTATTATCCGATTCTCATATCGGCAACCAATTTTTTTTTTTCTTCCCGATTTTCATATCGGCAACCAATCTTATCCGATTCTCGCATCGGAGACCAGTCTCATTCCGATTCTCATATCGGCAACAAAAAAAAAAAAAGAGAAATTTTTTTTTTTTTTTCCGATTTTCGCATCGGCAACCAGTCTCATGTGATTCTTATATCAACAACCAGCCTTAGAGGCCTTCCGGAGCCGGCCTTACGGGGGGGGGTAATGTAAGGTTCTGGCACTCTCAGTGCCTCCTATCACATTTATTCCGGGTGATTTCCATCTACCTAGACAGAAGAAACACATATAGGTGTGTTTCCCTTTAAGGCTGAAGCTGTCATCACCCAGCGCCGGACTAGATGGCTATTTAGGGCGTCGGTTCTCACTCACATGTGTTCGTTCAAACACCAGTACCTGGATACTAATCTTGCTTGAAGCTTCCATGCTTGCAAGCTCTCCTCGCTGACGAACCTCGCTGCGCTGATCCCTGCATCCTGCTACTGGATCATCCGCATCTCCTGAGCGATCCTTCGGCTATCGCTATTAGTGCTAAGTACCCCACAGGGGAAATCTCTATAGACTTGTACTAGGCTTACACTATTTAGCTCTGCATAGCAAGGACTGTCTTTTACATCTGCATAACTAGATTGCTAGCTCTTGAGGCTACTGCTACTATTTCCTGCACTGGGTTGATCTCTCCTGTATGCACCTGCTACTCTGTCATCTGTTATCATACATGATCGCTAACCCTTCCTGCATCCATCTGCACTGTCTCACCTCAAGTGTCTGTCACCTACCACTTCCACTCAAACCTATCCCTAAGACCTTTATCATTGTCTTACCACATGTATATAAAGTCACACTAGGAACCAGCTTAATTACTGTGTGTATTTACTGGCTGAAATAAGACCTTCCATACATGATGAGTCATTGAGGTTGGGATTGGTATCTCAGCATATCTCCTACATGACTACTGACGTGGAACTACTTCTGCAGCTGAAAATCCACACCTTATAAGAAACGCAAGGAGCGTTACAATAGTAAAACATTTTAGGCTTATGGAAATGTATGTGTACTAATAATGCGCATTGTACCGCACATTCACGAGCGGCCAATAATCAGGACCAGCAGCCAGACCCCAGGACTAGCAGCCAAGAATCAGGACCAGAAGCCAGACCCCAGGACCAGCAGCCAGAATACAGGACCAGCAGCCTAGCCCCAAAAACCAGGACCAGCAGCCAGGAATCAGGAGGACCAGCAGCCAGACCCCAGGACCAGCAGGCCAGCCCCAGCAGCCAGACCTTAGGACCAGCAGCAAAGCCCCAGAAGCCAGGCCCCAGGACCAGCAGCCAGCTCCAGTACCCATTATTTAAGGTAAGTGAAGTCTTCTAGTCTTGGGCCTGGGCATCAAAGTGCTATTAATTAATATAATATTGTTTATTTTTCTGTTGTTCGGTGACACTCTAATGTAGTCTCTCATCGGGGATGGAGCAGACTCTTTCTATCAGAGACTCTTCAATAGGCACAGAGAGGGCCTCTGTAAGATAAACCCCCCTCCAGGTCCCATTAGACTCCGTTGTAGTCTCTAATGGGGCCTGGTGGGGGGGTCTTTCTAACATAGACTTTAAAATGCACACAGAGATGACCTCTGTTCGAGAGACCCTCCTCCAGGTCCCATGATACAACCCCATTGTAGTATCTAATGGGGCCTCTCTGTGTTCCTTGGAGAGACCCCCTCCAGGTCCCATTAGGAAAGGGGAGGAGTTAGTAAGATGACCACTTTTGGACAGGATTACTACGCCAGCCCTGATGCAGCAGAAAACAGGGGCGTAGCAGGGTATGAGAACATGTGCCACGTCCTAAAAATCTGGGAATGAGAGAACAGGGGAAAAAAATAATGGACTTTCAAGGCACCGTACATAAAAAACAACGCTTTATTGTTGGTAGGCATAAAAACAGAGAAAAGTGCATCACCTGACCCCAAGGGGGCGGAGACAATTGATCAAAAATACAAATAGCACGGTGACAGAAAAACTCCGCCACTAAGACATACAATGCAACAAGGGAAAACAGAGTTACAATATAGTAACAACTAATATGGGTGAGGGCGCTATACGCTGCAGTCGAGAGCCCCCAAAGGAGCTGGCAACGCAGAGCGTCCTCAGCAGTACAGATACAACTTCCACAAGGGAACGGACTGGTATAACCAAATGCTCTACATGTTTCGCCTGATGTTCAAGCTTCTTCCGGAGCTGTTTAGGATACACATTCTGAGTAGCGAAATAAAACCAAAATTAGTAACATAACATCAGAAGTGACATTCACACTACAGGTTGAGTACATCCAGCTGTTTTGCATATATATACCGAGTCACACAGTTTAACAATCAGTTGCACATATAATAATGTTGGAGTGTTCACAAATATTCATGCTGGTCCAGCTTACATAGAGGAAGGGAAGGAGAAGGGGAGGAGAGGGGTGGGACCCTCCAACCTTGTCATGGCCAGAAAGGGTGGCCCAAAAGTCACCCGTCCGGGGGCCTCAAGAGCATAGAGGTCCCTGTGGGGAACAGAGGAGAGAATAGCCAAAAATAAAAAGGGAAAAAGATAAAACTTGACAATTAGGTAAGAATACCTACCCGTATGAAGGTGTCACTGGAGCCAACAAAAAGGCGCCAGGAAGGTAACTACTCAATACACCAACAGAAAGGTAATCACGAGGGACGACCTGCTGAGGCAACTCAAAGGAGCACGCGCTGCTGTGGCCAATTGTAAAGATATCAATTGTTCAGAGTAAAGGAACAAATAAGATATAAACCTGTAGTGAAGGATGGAATACAGGAAAACCTATTAGAGTAGTTGGTGTCGCCACCTGAAGAATGTGCCACACATACAGCCACACCGAGATCATAGAGCACCGGAGGATCATATGTGTGAGGCAACCAAGTAGCGATACAACCATTCAAGAGAACTACAATAGGCATGCATAGAAACAGAACCAGAAACCAACACCCAGAGGGTTAACGTGCCCTAGATACTGAGAGTAGGAGATGAAGAAATGAATACATGACCGACACCTAAAAGATGGAGACACAGGTGGTGCCAGATATATGTAGAAAAAAAACGTGAGCAGGGGCCAATCAGGGGTTAAAGGCAATGGATACTCACCAGTCAGTAACATAGCCAGGCATAAGATATAGGGATTAGTCATAGGCACTTCCTCCGGTAGAAGGAAACTGGCAATGAATGGATAGTTTAGCGGGAGAGTAATAGGCCAAATCATCAAAGAGATAAATCAAAGAGCGGAATTACCGTGCAGCACGTACTCATGATGTTCCTCATAGAACCGCAGACCGATACCCCCGGATGGGGAATGACCGCCATAACGGAGGCTGGGTAACCGCCTCCTTTATAGCTCCAATGTTCCCGGGTCAGTGAGTCATCGGATGTGACGTCACTACGACCCCGGCCGTCTAGCCCACGCATGCGCCAGGTAACCGCGCACAAAGGGGCAGGATCCGTCGGGCTGGCAGAGCGCGGGAGAGGAGGAGCCCAAAGAAGACACAAAGGTCCAATGGGCTCACACTGCCACACGCAACGTCAGCAACTGGAGACGCCACGTATGGCTCCCTGGCCGCACAGTAAACCCCCGATGGCGCTCAAGCTGCCACCGGTGGTGGGACAGCGCCACCCAGTGAGGCCAGGACAGAACTCCACCCTTCAATGCAAACTGGACCCTAAGCAAAACAACAAAATAACATAATAAAAAGACAAAACCACAGTAGTAACAAAAAATGACAAAAAAGCATATACAATGATAAATACCGGGACATAATAATTACAAAAAAATATATTTAACAATGGTATTGGCGCAGGAACTATGCGCCTAATATAGGGTAACATACATGAATCACAGGGAGAATAGTAGATGACACAAAAAAGAAAGAAAAATAGTGATGTGGAAAAAAAAAAACCCAAAGAGAGGGAGGGAGGGGAGGGGGGGCCCAAAAGGAAAGGGGGAGGAACCATTACAGAAATGATTTGAAGGACTGTGCCTCGTTCAAGCCAGGGCGACTGGTGGCATTGAGGCGTAAAATCCAGAGTGCCTCTCTCTGTAGAACACGCCTATTCCAGTCACCCCCACGGGGGTC
This sequence comes from Pelophylax lessonae, assembly GCF_965119305.1. NCBI lineage: Eukaryota > Metazoa > Chordata > Amphibia > Anura > Ranidae > Pelophylax > Pelophylax lessonae. The sequence goes on along the minus strand of NC_138772.1, from coordinate 440,753,972 downwards.
TTGAGGAATAACCTCCAAAACAAAAAAGTGTGCACACTTATTGTTGAACCTGTGGTAGAGATCTAAATGTCTAGTGACGGGGGTAAGCATCTTCCCTTTTGAGGAGTAATAGACATGGTCGTTAATACGACGTCTAAGTTGACGTACAGTCTTCCCCACATAGAAAACCCCACAGTCACAATACATTAAATATATGACCCCTTGGGTGTTACAGTCAGCTCGAAAGGTAGGGGATAGAGTCTCACCATAGGGTAGGAGAAACTTAGTGCCCTCAGCCACCCAAGGGCAAAAGGTACACTGGTGGCATCTAAAAGTGCCTTTACTCCTAGGGGGGGGAGCTCGAGAAGGTTGGTAAAAGCTACTTGTCAGACGATCGCGTAAAGAGCGCGTGCATCTGAAAGTAACTTGTGGGGTAGTACTGATGTGTTTACGTACAATAGGATCCTCACTGAGCATGTGCCAGTGTCTATTCAAGATGTTTCTGAGTAATCCCTGGTGGCTGGAAAACTCTGTAATGAGTCTGACCGTAGGTTGACATGGAACCACATTAGGTTTGTAAAGAAGTTCAGCCCTGTTTTTGAAGCGAGCACGGTTATAGGCCTTCCGTAGCGTGCTCCTGCTGTACCCTCTCTGGAGGAGACGGCTACGCAGGAGACCAGCCTGGTGGATAAAGTCGGGCACTAGACGTGCAATTGCGTCTCAGTCTAATATACTGAGCATAGGGAATGCTACGTAATAACGCTGGTGGGTGTGCACTAGAAGCATGGAGGATAGTATTGCCTGAGGTAGGCTTGCGGAACAGATTGGTCGTCACCTGGCCCTTCAAGTCCTTCATGATGGTCAAATCCAAGAAGTTGACCTCTCTGAGATGAAAGGAGAAGGTAAACTTCAAATTGAACGTGTTGACGTTAAGGCGTTCAATGAACTCGGTCAAAATGTCCGAGGGGCCGGACCAAACAATAAAAACGTCATCAATATATCTAAGCCACAAATGAATGTGGCAGACATATTGAGTAAGGGTTTCCTCTGAAAAGATAAAACGTTCCCACCCCCCCAGGTACAGGTTGGCGTAGGCAGGTGCACAGCAGGTGCCCATAGCCACCCCCTGTACCTGGAGGTAGTGGGAACCGTTGAAGGAGAACCAGTTGTGGGTAAGAACAAATGTTAGTAATTTAAGAAGGAAGTGGTTGAAGGGCCAGGTGTGACGATCCTGTTCGGAGAGGAAGGTACCAACCATGCCGACGCCCTGCTCGTGAGGGATGCTCGAGTACAGAGCCTCTACATCAAGCGTTACGAGCAAGGCGTCGGGAGGGAGGACCATACCCTCAAGAGTCTTCAGCAGATCCAGAGTGTCCTTGACGTAAGAGGGGAGTACCACTACATGTGGGAGCAGGAAAAAATCGATGAAACGACTGGCATGTTCGGTGAGGTTACCTACGCCAGAAACGATAGGGCGCCCAGGAGGGCAATGTAGATTTTTGTGCGTCTTAGGGAGGGCGTAAAACGTTGCCTCCCTAGGAAACCGCACATTCAGATAGTTATATGTGTCCTGGTCGATGATACCAGTCTGAAACGCCTCCCCTATAAGGGTTTTGTAATCCTCACCAAACCTGACAGTCGTAGAACAGTTGATCCTCTTATACCAAGAGGTATTGTTCAATATGTCATGACACATTTGTTCATAGTTAGCCTTAGTCACTAGGACTACATTCCCCCCTTTGTCTGAGGCTTTGATCACTAGGTCTGGATGCTGCTGTAGACTACACAAAGCCCTAAGTTGTTTAGGGGTGAGGTTACCACGGGAGGGTGGCAGATGGCATTTGTAGATCTCACTTGCACAGGCTGTAAGCAACGCCCAGATTTTGGAGTTGGTAGTAAGATCGGGGAAGGCCGTGGATTTTGGCTTGAACTTGCTAGAGGGAGGTGGGGGAGCTTCCACCTGGGGAGGTGGAGAAATTGATAGTAGACCTGAAGAAGGAGCTGGGGCACCGCGTTCGTTTTCCTCCAGGAGGAGGATCAAGTCACGTAGGGCCATGAACTCCTTAATGGTAAACTTTTTAATTTGCTCAGACAGCTCACGTTCTTTGTTCTGGCGAACGTTCTCCTGATCGAAGATGAATCTATATGTCAGGTTCCGGCAGAACAAGTATAGATCTTTGATGGTGTTGTACCTATCGAGTGGGGTGGTGGGGCAGAAAGTCAGGCCTAATTCAAGCAACTCCACCTCCTCAGGGGCAAGCACATAACCAGTTAGATTGATAACAGAAAGGTTCGACTTTAGGTGGGGGGGGTGGGGAGTTGGCTCAACTGAAAATGGGAGGGTTGTGACCCAAGGGTACCAAAATGAGAATCCAAGGTAGTTTGCCTACTACCAGGCAATAGAGTCATAGTAGAGGGTAAGTTAGGAGCCCCCGATAGGGGCAGTATAGGCCCCACGGAGGCCCCACTGTTGGTGCCTGACTGGTCGGTACCGATCCCCGAGGAATTGCCACTAACCGCCAGAGTGGGTTGAAGCATCTGTAGCGCCCGGGCCGCAATATTGCCTAAATAGGGATCAGGGGCATTACCAGTGGCCTCTACTGGGCCGATGTCCTTAGAATGGCTGTTGATAGGGTGAGTAGACGGCTGCTTCTTGGCTTGTGGGCCAGAGCGTTTAGTCGATTTAAATGAGGAGTTAGGTGCAGCGGGCGGACGATTTTGAAGACCACCCCTAGCCCTAGAGCGGGTAGTCATGCGATTGGGAGCGCCTGATTGTTGTGAGGTACTGGAGAAACACGATGAATCAGATTCACAGTCCGTCTCCCTATAGTCCGATGCCCTAGAACCAGATGGTACATTCTGTGGTTGCCTAGGGCGTCTAGAACGGGAGGGACCTTGCCAGTGATAGGCATAGCCTTCGGAGAAGGCCAACTTGTCTTTTAAGAATTTCGTTTGTTTCTTGTGAATGATATCTTTATTCAATTTGGTTGTGTACTCCTTAACTTCTGACCATCTTTTTTCAAAGTTGGCATGTTTCTTAATGGTTTCATTTTTGTTATAGAGGGTAGCTAGCTCGGTATCCAAGGCAGTCAAGTCCAACCTGTACTTGGTCACCAACAACTTACATAACTCGAGACTGCATTGAGTCAGAGCATGCTCCCATTGCAGTCTAAACTCAACTGAAGCGGTCTCAAAGGATGGAAACAATTGTACTCTAAGGCCCATAGGGCAAACACCTTCTTGGATGTATTTGCAGAAGTATTCAATGTGCCAGAACAGGTTGGACTTACGTTTAAGTAGCTTCTTGGCCGTGTTAATGTATTGGTTCAGGCTAATGTCATCACTAGCTGGAGTGGCGACACTTTGCTGTAACTCCGACATATAGCCGGTCCATGCCTCACTCATAAAGTCCATCCTGGTTTGACTGTACAGAGCCGATATCCGATCACAGCAGAGGCCCAAACCTGGGTCAAAAAATATAAGGGGAGGAGCGGGGAAGGGGGGGAGGGGAAAAAAAGAGAAGGAAAGGAGAGAATAGGGAAAGAGCACCAAGTATACAGAGAGGACAATAGACAAAATTCCCGACAATTGAAACCGAGATCACCAATGACGTTGACGGTCAATGGTCGGGAGCAGAAAATGATTCACTGTTGGTATAGACCCTAATGTACTGGAAAAAATACCCAAGGCTAGATAATATTGGAGTATGACAAACAGAAAAAAAGGGGGCTGCAAAAAGCCAGTGAGATAACTGGCGGTGCTTCCACCCAAAAATGCGTATTTGGACAGGATTACTACGCCAGCCCTGATGCAGCAGAAAACAGGGGCATAGCAGGGTATGAGAACATGTGCCACTCTGTGAAATGTGCCAATCTGGGAATGAGAGAACAGGGGAAAAAAATAATGGACTTTCAAGGCACCGTACATAAAAAAACAACGCTTTATTGTTGGTAGGCATAAAAACAGAGAAAAGTGCGTCACCCGACCCCAAGGGGGCGGAGACAATTGATCAAAAATACAAATAGCACGGTGACAGAAAAACTCCGCCACTAAGACATACAATGCAACAAGGGAAAACAGAGTTACAATATAGTAACAACTAATATGGGTGAGGGCACTATACGCTGCAGTCGAGAGCCCCCAAAGGAGCTGGCAACGCAGAGCGTCCTCAGCAGTACAGATACAACTTCCACAAGGGAACGGACTGGTATAACCAAATGCTCTACATGTTTTGCCTGATGTTCAAGCTTCTTCCGGAGCTGTTTAGGATACAAATTCTGAGTAGCGAAATAAAACCAAAATTAGTAACATAACATCAGAAGTGACATTCACACTACAAGTTGAGTACATCCAGCTGTTTTGCATATATATACCGAGTCACACAGTTTAACAATCAGTCCCTAAACTACAGTTTGTCAAAACTAAAAAAACTAAACTACAAAACTACTAAAAAAACTACAAAACTACTAAACTACTAAACTAAACTACAATCTGTCCCTAAACTACAGCAGAATGGCGCGGCGCGCTGGGGCTCTCGAACTTATAAAGACATGGTCACATGCTTCAGATGGCCAATCACAGCTACTAATACATTAGTAGGCATGGCTGTGATGGCGCACACCAGTTAAACGCTTGTTGATTGGCTGTTGAAACCCCACCATTAAAAGCGCGCCATTACATACAAAACAAGAAATAAAATGACTGAACACGGATTTTAAACCCGAACATACAGTAAAGTTTTCGGGTCCGTGTTCGGGTAACAAAAATCCAATTATTCGGTATGAACACGAATAATACAGTCCATGTTCGCTCAACACTAATAGCAACACCTAAAGGATATAACAAAGAAAATGGCCTCTGCCCCCACCTATAACTGGCCTTCATAGCAAAGAACACATGGAAGGGCAACGCACATGAAACAAACCTAAAGGATATAGTCCATGAATAGACATACAATACAAGCAAAACCCAACAAAGTGATAAGCTAACATAGCCCCAAACACTTACATGCAATGTGCCAGGAAGAATATTGACCAGGTACAGACCAGAAGTGAAACAGTAGACATGTGCAGAAGAGACAAATTTGTTTAGTTGTTTAGTTTTGCATGTATTTGTTATGTTACTAATTTAGTTTAGTTGATTTATTTCAGAATTAGTTTAGTTTAGTTTCATTTACCGTATTTATTGGCGTATAACACACACTTTTTCCTCCTAAAAATGGAGGAAAAAGCAACAGTGCGTGTTATACGCCGATATAAAAAAAAAAGGCCAGGAAGCAGCGCCAAAAGGTAGAGGGGGGCGGGCTGGGCCAGGGAGAAATAAGGATGAGCTGTCATCAGAAGTCCCGCCTCCTATGCCGAGGCGCGTGACGTCTATCATAGGCGCCGGGACTTCCGATGACAGCGACAGCTCGTCCTCCCTTCTCCTCGGCCCGGCCCGCAACCTTCTACCTCTCGGCGCTGCTTTCTGGCCTTTTTTAAAATTGATTCGGAAAGTGTCACTGGCGCTGGCGAGGCTGCATTTAAGGACACTGTGCTGGCGAGGCTGCATTTATGGGCTGCTATATATTGGAAATAATTATTTAAACGCCGGATGCACAACTGTTTTTTTTCGGTCTAAAACGCGTCTTTTTTCAATAACACCCCAAAAGGCAGCTTTTAACTGCTGTACATTAACAGTATATATTTATACTATGTATGGACACCAGATTTGGGGACCCAGAGCACAGATTTGGTCACCAAAATTCACAAATGCAGTAGTGAACTGCTATATATTGGAAATAATTATTTAAACGCCGGCTGCACAACTGTTTTTTCGGCTTAAAACGTGGCTTTTTTCAATAACACCCCAAAATGCATCTTTTAACTGCTGTACATTAACAGTATATATTTATACTATGTATGGACACCAGATTTGGGGACCCATAGCACAGATTTGGTCACCAAAATTCACAAATGCAGTAGGGAACTGCTATATATTGGAAATAATTATTTAAACGCCGGATGCACAACTGTTTTTTCGGCCTAAAACATGTCTTTTTTCAATAACACCCGAAAATGCAGTTTTTTACTGCTGTGAAATTTAAATTAGATATTTATACCATGTATGTAAAACTGCTTTGTGAAGCAAGAATATTGCTTTTTTCCAACAAAAAAGAATAATGCAATATTTCAAGATGTTTTGATCAAAAAACATACACTTATGCTGTATTTCACAGCAGCAATGTACAATAGGGTGTTGGAATGGGTATTTTAGACTGTTTGGTGGACCTTGAATAAAGTTTTTTTTCTATAAAAAAACAAAGAAGCACTATTTCCCTGCAGAAATATAAAATACTAGACATTAAGCCCGTCAAATTAACGGGCGCTAGAACATATGTGGTCAAACATTTGTAAAAACAGACTTGTTCCAGTTAAGCGAGAGCCTCTGTCAGCTCTGCGTCCCTGTTGCCCTAGCAACGTCGGGAACATGCGCAGAGCTGACTGAGCGGCTCTCGCTTATCTCGTTCTTTTTTTCTAACAACGCGAGAGCTGCATGACGTAGCCAGCTCTGCGCATAGCGTCCCTGTTGCCCTAGCAACATCGGGGACACGCGCAGAGCTGACCGAGCTGCTCTCGCGTGACATCCCTCACCCACCGCCACTTGTAACGCCCGCTGCCGCTTAGCAGTAAATCCACGCGAGCGCGAACCCGCCGCGTGCCCGCGCACACCCGCCGCTTCAACAGTTTTGCCCGGTGTTCTATCAGATTTCCCTACCCCATCAGATTTCCCTACCTACGTCATTTCCGGTTGAGATCAGCTGTGGATTCGTCATGCAGCAGCTTGTAGCCACGTCACATGTAGGGAATTATAATAGCATCGTAAGGGGTCAGACAAAGTCCTAGTGTGCATGCGCTGGCGCATGCGCACCAACGGGTTGGGCAGCGGGATCTCTTATAACAAACATCCATCCAAACTCCATGGCACACACTGCGCTGACCCGACACTGCACCTACCCGACAATCCAATCCCTATGCCCCACTCTGCGCCGACCCGATAATGAGACAGTGGGCGTGCGCGTGTGGGTAGGGAATAGGATTGTCCGATCGGCGCAGTGTGTGCCATGGAGATAGGATGTATGTTTGTTATAAGAGATGGTGCTGCCCGATCCGTTGGTGCGCATGCGCCCACTCATGCGCAGTAGGACTTGTGCCTCAGCCCTTACGATGTTATCAAAATTCCCTACCTATTCTGCGCATGTGCAGTAAGACGTGTGACGCGACTACAGCTGGTGCATGACGAACCTGCACCGGAAATGACATAGGTAGGGAAACTGATGGGGTAGGGTTTTCTGACAGAACACCGGCCGCCAATGTTCCCTCTAATTTTTTACTGTGCCGAGCAAATAAAAAAATTTCTGAGCGCAAATCTTTAGGGGGGGGGACGTCAATGCAGAGTGACCAGCGTGCCCCCAATCAATGCAGAGTGCCCACAGCATTGCTCCCAATCAATTGCAGAGTTCCCACAGCATTGCCCCCAATCAATGCGGAGAGCCCACAGCATTGCCCCGAATCAATTACAGAGTACCCACAGCATTGCCCCCAATCAATTGCAGAGTGCCCACAGCATTGCCCCCAATCAATTGCAGAGTGCCACAGCATTGCCCCCAATCAATTGCAGAGTGCCACAGCATTGCCCCCAATCAATTGCAGAGTGCCCACAGCATTGCCCCCAATCAATTGCAGAGTGCCACAGCATTGCCCCCAATCAATTGCAGAGTGCCACAGCATTGCCCCCAATCAATGCAGAGTGCCCACAGCATTGCCCCCAATCAATTGCAGAGTGCCACAGCATTGCCCCCAATCAATTGCAGAGTGCCACAGCATTGCCCCCAATCAATTGCAGAGTGCCACAGCATTGCCCCCAATCAACTGCAGAGTGCCACAACATTGACCCCAATCAATTGCAGAGTGCCACAGCATTGCACACAATCAATTGCAGAGTGCCACAACATTGCCCCCAATCAATTGCAGAGTGCCGACAGGACAGCATCATTGGTGGCGACCTTCCCCTTGGCTCTCAGGCCCTTGGCTTGTAGGACGGTGACCTGGACGTGTGTGGGGAACCAAGTTTGTGACTGCTGGGCGAGAGCCATGGCGCCGATACCGGAGAGAAGTGTGTGAGAGGACTGGGGGTGCTAATCTAAACTCCGCACACCGGGGGGGGCGGGGATACCTCCTGTATCTCCTCCCACCCACAAACAGGTGACTGCCCACTCCAGACATGGCACCTGTCACCTAGCAACTCACCTGTACTCACTGAGCACGTGATCGGAACGCCAGCCAATCATGAGGAGGATGCTGAAAGGTGGGTGAGGTAGCGCAATCCCACGGACACAGGGACACTGGACGCAGAGACGCTTGGATTTTATTATTATATATGTCCTTGGACGGTGTATGCAGAACTGTTTTGTGGACAAGAAATACGATTTTTACCCCAAAGTTACACGGATTCTCTATTTCACCCCAGAAATGTCAAATATGTATTTTGGCGCTGTAAAATAGGCTTGGTGGATCAGGATGACCACTTTTTTTTCACTAAAATACACTGATGCACTATTTGATAGCTGAAATGGAATATACGGTTTAGTGCATTGTATACACAAGTGCTCTGTGGCACCACAGATCCCAGGCTAGACAAATGGACTATGTCACCACTTAAACATACAAAAGGCAATATAGGGGACTTGAGAAGCCAGAAAAAAAAGTTTTTTTTTCCTTCACTGAGCTACAAAATATGATTAGGCTGATGTCCCTGGCTGCCTGGGCTAATATGGCCGCCGATCACCACCTCAGTAACAGATGGATTACAACAAAAAGATTTCCCTTGCAGTGGCTGGGTACAGAAATGTTGGATTGCTGAAGCTCCCTCCCTCCCTCCCTCTCTATTTGCTGTATCTTGTGGATTAAAGTAGCACAGGTTCTTCTGATTTGTGCCCTATTCTGTCCCTGATCGCGGCACCAGCATCCTTTCCCTAAGCTCAAATCAGCAGAGTGACGTGCGGCAGTACATGACTTCAGCATATAAAGAGGCTGGGTCACATGCTGCACTCAGCCAATCACAGCCATGCCATTAGTAGGCATGGCTGTGATGGCTTCTTAGGGCAAGAAGTAAAATGCTTGCTGATTGACTGCTTTGCAGCCCTTCAGAAAGCGGGAAGAAATTGCCGAATAACGGACCTGAACACTAACGTTTTTGAAAATGTCCGGGTTCGGGTCCGTGTCCCTAACACCCCAAAATTTGGTACGAACCCAAACTATACAGTTCAGGTTTGCTCAACTCTAATAGTGAGTGAACAAGTTATGGACTGACACAAGGTAGAAGGATCACTGTGGGGACACAGTTTGCACTTAAATTGCATGCAAGAATGTGAGTGGTTTATCACTTTTTGATAATAGCTTTCTTAAAGTGATATTACACTATTTTAGTATTTTTGGTACCATTGGACACAATTGGAGTTGTCTGCAAGACAGAGCCGGGAAAGTGATATACAAAGCATGATTACTAATTTCAAGGGAAAGAGTAGATATTGAAGGAATTCAATAGTTGCATGAGGAAGCACATTTTATTGGGAACGCATTTTACTGGTTTATTAAGGCACTAAGCACATAATGGAAATGTGAGCACATTTATGTATGTAAGGGCTACTTATTTTAATATGTACTACACTATATATATATATAGATATATATATATATATATATATATATATATATCTATATATATATATATATATTATAGTAAATGCAAAGAGAAGATGATTATTCTGGAAGGAAGAATTGGTAGTGAATTTATATCACGCTTGATTGATCCAGAGTGTAAGGGTAGGTATTTAAGGACTAAGAGTTGTCACAGGAGGATGCACATTTTGGTGATGCATGGCACTTGATCCCACAATTGAAATGTGCTAGCTAACTAGCTTTATGGTGCGTTTTGTTTGGACATACTACACCAGAGGTAGGCAACCTTTGAGAGGTGGAGATCTACCTGGACAACATGGAAGAGATCAAAGATCATTAGGATGCGGTGCCATTTCTTTTTAACCACTTCAGCTACAGAAAGATTTTACCCCCTTCACGACCAGGCCATTTTTTTACTATACGGCACTGCGCTACTTTAACTGACAATTGTGCGGTCATGCATTGCTGCACCCAAATTAAATTTATATTATTTTTTTCTAATAAATAGAGCTTTTTTTGGTGGCAATTGTTAACTTCTGGGTTTTTTATTTTTTATTACAGAAACCAAAAAAAAAAAACAGACAATTTTGAAAAAAAAAAAACATTTTTTTACTTTCTGCTATTAAACATATTCCATAAAAAAATAAAAAATAAAATATCTTAATACATTAATGAATCCCGGCCACCTAACACCCTTTGTTGAGTCCTTGACATGCCATAAAATCCAAGCAACACACCTTGCATCTTGGCTTGCATCTCTGCCAGTGCCAACTTAACTAGCAAGCCCCTCATAAAAAGTAAAGACGGCATGAAGAAAACATAGAAAAATCCTATAAAATGAATTTTACTGTAGAAATAAAAAAATTAGCTTACCTTATCATTTAGCTTCAGTGAGAAACTCCCCATTCACTTTCATTCACAGTTTTTTCATGTCAGCAGTGTGGGGCAGAGCCCTCCCTGCCCCAAAGCCCCTCCCCCCATGATGGGGGTGTGTGGACTGGTATGGTTCAAGAGGGGGGCACTAGTCCACCTTTTCCTAGCCTGCTGGGTTGCATGCTCAGAAAATCTGGTATGGATTTGGGGGGGATCCCATGCCATTTTCTTTTTTAATTTTGGCATTAGGTTCATCCTTAAGCATGTTTTTTTTTTATTTTTGATGGCTCATTTTTTCTGACAGACAGCAAGCATTGGCCAAAAATTTCCACCATTTTGGTGAACCTACTCCTGGGGTAGAAGCATAAGAGCAGTTCCAGGTATCAACAATACAATATTTCGACAGGTTCAATTTAAAGGAGACCTATTTACATCATTCACTTTCATTTTTATAACATCAGCATTGTAATAGCAATACAAACAATAGTTATTTTTGACAATCCAATATACAGTGGCAAAAAAGTATGTAAATCCCTTGGAATTAACTGTTTTTTTTTTTTGCAGTAATTTGCCATAAAATGCAATCTGATCCTCGCCTAAGTCACAACAATAGACACACACACTGGGGTTGATTTACTAAAACTGTAGAGTGCAAAATCTGGTTCAGGTATGCAGAGAAAGCCAATTAGCTTCCTTTTTGCCAAAGTTTACCTGAACAAGTTGAAGTTAGAAGCTGATTGGCCACCATGCACAACTGCACAAAATTTTGCACTCTCCCATTTTAGTAAATCAACCCCAATGTGCTGATAACACACAAACTATTCTGATTTCTCGTGTCTTTATTGAACACACCCATTTAATATTCACAGTGCTGGTGGAAATAGTAAGGGAAGTCATAGACCAGTGATGGCGAACCTTGGCACCCCAGATGTTTTGCAACTACATTTCCCATAATGCTCATCTAAACTGCAGAGTGCATGAGCATCATGGGAAATGTAGTTCCAAAACATCTGGGGTGCCAAGGTACACCATCACTGCCATAGACTAATTACTTTAATGAAAGCTAATTGGAGTTAGTAGTTTTCACACCTGGAGTACAATTAATAAAATGATTTTGGAGGTGTGGTTTAGACACAACAAATACTCAAACACCAGGGTGGATATGGGCTCATCCCCTACCCATGTAATCCAATTATTTCACTTCAAAAACCAATCGTATATCTTCCCTATCATTCTAAAGTTTCAAATGTTTCAATGTCTCCATGTGTGTGTGGGGGGGGGGGGGTGAGAGGAAAAAGAGAGAGTGGTGGATATGGATGTGGGGCTATATAACATGTATCACAAGACATATTAACCTCCCTGGCGGTATGATTATGTCAGGAATTCTGTACCAAAAGCGGTACAATTGTTTTCATGGAAATTTGGCGTTATGTATTATAGGCCTACAATTCTTAGTAATTACTGACTTAAACCTGACCAAAACAAGACTCTAGTAGACATCCCAGATGTGATAAATTTGAAACACAAACGCGTGAATTATAATCGAATCAATAATATTATTTTATTATTTAATATATAATATATATAATAAAATTATATTATTGATTAGATTATAATTCATGCATTATATATTATATATAGATATATGTGTGTGTGTGTGTGTGTGTATATATATATATATAATATATAACGCATGAATTATAATTGAATCAATAATATAATTTTATATATATATATGTGTGTGTGTGTGTGTGTGCATATATATATATATATATATACATATATATATATATATATATATATATATATATATATATATATATATATATATATATATATATATATATATATAATATAAAATGTGTTTTGTGTTTTGTGCAACGTTTTTTTTTTTTTTTTTTAATTTCCCTCCCTAGTTCCGCTCCCATGCAGCATTGCTGCTGCAGGGAATGGAACTAGGAAGTGATCACACCGACGGAGGACGGAGGAGCGGCGGGACTCTCGGCTGGCGATCTCAGCAATGAGAGATCATCGCTGGATCGCCAGGAGAAGGTAAGAGAACACCGCTGCGCTCTCTGCACATCTACCCCGAGCGTGACTCGGGGATACCGATCCTGCAATGAAAAATCCACCCCGAGTCACGCTCGGGATTACCGCCAAGGTGGTTAAAAATATGTCCTAGCTGACCTGCTCCTATTTGCTTGCTCATATATATTTTAGTGTGACTCTAAGGTTACTTGACTAAATATTAATGATCGTACTGTATATGTATCTATCATGTATCATGTAAATTAAAATAGGTGGTGTACAATAATTCTATGAAAGTCCATCAATTATAGAGCTGCAACAGTAGAGATAGTCGCTTATATATTGAAAGAGCAGACTTGTCCTGGGTTTATTATGACATCCTTTCTAGAGAAAAATCTGCCATATAACTTCTCTTGTATACCTTTGTATAGGCTCCTTTGAACATTTGCAAAAATACTTTGAGGTATGACTATATGGTCAAACAGCTGTAGTCAATAGAGTTTCAGTGGTATGGTCATGCATATTGGTCTAAACATATCAAGGAGTCAGATTGTGAGATTGAGACTATTGACTCTGTCACCTGTGGTCCAAAGAAGGTAGGCTAGTGGTACACAGATTGTCCCTGTGGGGAAATGTGGCTCTTCACCTCCCTCAGGTGCATGTAACATACAGTTCTGTTTGCATTTAAATGTTTCTGGTACAGAGGAGGTCAGATGTGTGTAGAACTGTCTCCCACATTGGAGTATAGGCCCTGCTTTGCAGCAACATGTATTGGGTAAACTTCAAACCGCATATTTATGCATGATTTCCATGCCACAAGAACCCTCAAATAATATAGCATGTAGCATGTATATATACTTTCAGTATCTATATTATTTCGCATAGACACAGTTGCTACATCAAAGTCCCAAGCCACAGTACTAATCAACTTGGATAGGAAGCAATGTTCTACATGTAGTGTGGCTGCAACTAGACATTTTCCATGTTGGCAGATGTGTTGGCAGATGTTGGTATAGACAGATCTCTGTAATAGCATGCAGTACTTATCCGATATGCGCCATCAATTGCAAGCTGTTTTCTCTGGTTATCACCAATCATTCCAAATGCCATGGGAGCCAGAGTAGCCAAAGGAGCAGGCAGCTGGACAGAAAAGAAGCCTGACTGGTTTTGTCAGGTGTCCCGGCTGCTTCAGAGGCTGTTGCACATGAATGAATACATTTCCTAATTTTTTATTTGGACTGTGATCAGCAAAATGGTTGAAAGAAGTGCCATCGTTTAGAGCTACTTTGATTAATAAAGGCACTCAAAATTTTAAGTAGAGTTGGGCTGAACACCACCCCAGCTCGGTTTGCGCCAGAACTCTCAAACATTGCAAAAGTTTGGACCTAAACCCTATTAAAATCTATGGGACCTGAACTTGAAGAATAAAAAGTGCCCATTTTGAAGGCTTATATGCAAGTTATTGGTAATAAAAAGGGTATGGGGGGGGGCAAGTTACTTCCCTGGAGACATGTATCAATACAAATTTTTTTTAAAAAAAGATTGTTTTTAAAGGAACATTGGTTTTAGTGATGTCTAAAGGGCAACAAAAAAAGAAAAATTCCTTTAAATATAGTGACTGGGCAGTCCCCATAGTCTGCCTGTAAAGTGGCATACCTGTACCATGTATAGAACTTGCTGCAGTAAAACTGACATATATAAAGAAAAAAAATGACATTTAAATTGATTTTCTCTGCAAGCTTTCTTTATTTTGTAAACAACAGCTTGGGGGGGGCCAGTCTATATGATGAGGCCACAATTTAATGCACTCGGAACAAGATTAGAGGTTTTTTGGATAAATTCTCCTGTCTCTTTGACAGACTTTGGATGGAAATAACAAATTTTTTGCACCACGTTTAGCAAGCCTTATGTGAAGGAGCCAAATTATAGTATAGACCAAGATTAAAAATTGGGCTTTGGGTGTTGGTGGTGCCTTCACACTGTAACCCTATAGTGGTACTCTTAAAAAAAATGTGTTTATTTTTCTCAACAAAACATACAAAAACAATGTCCAACAATAACCTCAAAAGAGAAGTTTCAAAATAAATTTACAAAACTAATATAGAAATTGCTTTATTCTCTCATCTCGCCCTCTTCTTCCTCGTCTTCTACTCCTCGTATATACAAGACATTGTTACACCTTATTAGAACTTCTCCAAGATGTCCAGACAATGCCCATCAGCATACTCTTTTTTATTGGCGAGCTGCATGTTCATATAGCCATCCACAGAGACTACTTGTATTCCATACCCCACTTCAGTTTCACCATTACTGCCTTACCAGTAAGGCCATGAAGGAATGTTTTTGGGTTTAGTGACAAAGTCATTCTGCAGCTGATCTACAAACCAGTGAAAAGAAGAAAACATTTCCCTGCAGAATGTGGAACACAGCACCAGAGAGCAGGAAATGGCTGGAGGTACTCTTGATGAAAGCAACAATTGGCCTTTCTGTAAAAAATTTAAACTATATGCACCTGTCAAACAGATGCAGAAAAATTGGTCCTTGGATGTTAATTGTGTCCATGAACCCTATACCAAAAAATGACTTTTTTTTTTTTATCAACACCCACAAAGCTAGGCAGCCCAGACAGTCTTGCAGAGATTCCAGATCCCAAAAACATTTATTAGCGACATCGACATCAGGGGCATCATAGCTGTTGCTAATCCAGGACTGATTCATTTTGACAAATGTCAGCCTGTCAACAGAGTCTGTGAACAGGCACGCTATTTAATCTGTCGCAAAACCTCTGGCAGCACTGAATTCCCATTTTGAAAGCATGCCGGATGCAGGGCAGCCCAGCAGCTCAATTGCATACTAGGTAAGTTATGGGTAGTGGTCTATTCTCATAACCCAGTAACCCAGTGGATTGTCTACTGGAAAGCTCTCCATGACTGTTTTTGCCCCTAGATAAACTTCCACCATAGTATGCAGATGCTGCTGATGGGATTTGGAAGCTGGCAGCCCTGAACACCAAGGACTAAAACATTTTTAAATGCATTATTTAGGCAGCCCCTTCTCCACCACTCCTCCTTTGACCAACAGAAGCCTCAAAATGACATTTTCCATGAGACTGTAACCTACCAGAGTCTGGAAAGGTGCTACATAAACTCCTCTTTAAGGTGTCGTCATTTTTTTTTTTTCATAATGCATTCCCCCTGCGAAGGCTGGATGAGTTCTGAGACCTTCCCCTTGTAACAGTGGTCAAGGAGGGTTGCAAACAATAATGACCCTTCTCCTTGATGCCAAAAATTCTTGGGTCCTTTCACAGGCTTTGAAAAATAAGGGAGCTCATGCACCCCAAGTTTGTGAAGGCATGAGAAGCAGAGTCCTCGGGTCGCTGAGGATTATCATATATATGGAACTGCCTCCTCCCAGCCACATACTACTCCCAAGGTTTCTGGAGACTGAAAACCATCTCCTAAGGTTTGCTGTATGTCTCCCTCTGCTTCAATGCCTTCAAAACTGCCAGAATCCTCCTCTTCCTCCCTCGCCTCTTGTGTGTTCTGTGGCATCGCAAAAATGGTGTCTGCATAAAACGGGCCTTGAGAGAAAAGGAACTCCTTCTATTTCTCCTGCTGCTTTGCCTCGAGTGCCATGTCCATAATGCCATGCAAAGTACGCTCCAGCAGGAGCACAAGAGGGATAGTGTCACTGATGCATGTGTCAACATGTGTCAGCTTTCCTTGTCGAAGAGCTGACAGAAGGTTAGTGCCATTATCACACACCACCATTCCTGGCTTAAGTTAACATGGCGTGAACCACCCCTGGGGAGTGGCGTGAAAAGTTATCATGGCGTGAACCACCCCTGCAGAGCTGAAAGAATCTCTGCTCAGGTCTGGCTCCTGTGCCCTGGAACGACCAGCTGAAGCACTGCATGGTATCTTTTACCCTGACTCATTGAATACCCGCTTGAATGCTTAGGGGGTGCTGGTGGTTCATAGGACAATTCAGCAGAGGAGGGGTGGAGCTGACCGATCTTGCATCACCACCACCAGTTGTATGGAGACTTGGCTGCAAAACCTGCTCCAGCACTGAGCCCTGTCTTGCATCCTTGCTAATTGCAAGCAGTTCCCCAATGTGCTGTGAACTAAATACACTGCTCAAAAAAAATTAAAGGAACTCTTTTTAATCAGAGTATAGCATCATTCCTGTCAGTGGAAGATGCTGAGAGGTCATGAGATATAGCGGGGGTAGACATGAAAGGTGAGGAGTGAGGAGGAGAAGAATTGTGTCCCTTTTGTGTGGCTTTCAGGTGCTCTTGCCAACAGAGTGAGTGGTGGGAGGATAAATGCCTTTGCAAGAATGTGGTACCCAAATGGATGTTTTTTTTGCCACGCTTGATCTGCTTGCTGGAGAGATTAGAAATTGCAACAGTGCAATCAGCTGCATATGTGCTAAAAAAGGCCCACACAGCTGAGTTGTTGGAAGTGGGCTGGGAGATAACAGCTCCACAATCTGATGGAATAGCACGATTGCTCTCTACTGTTCCATGATGGCTGCCTCTGGAAGACATCCTGCCTCGTTGGGGTTGTGCCTCCACCTCACTTTTCACCTCTGCTTTATCTGGCACCCAAGTCACGTCAATTAACTCATCATCATCCCCTTCATCCTCAACATCACTGGAGCCAACTTGGCAATACGCTGTGGCTGGGGGAACATAACTGCTAATTTGTTGTTTATCAGTGTTCTTCCCTGTCTGTAGGCTCATGTTGCTCCCTTCCTTAACCTCAGAAACAACACCAGAATCCTGTAATGCCTGTGCATCATCAAGAAGCAAGTGGCTTACGCTGTGTTAAAATAATTCAGCTACAAATTCTGAATGGACCCTCTGAACACTGTTACACCCTTTCCAGCAAACTATGCAATGAAAAACAGGGATTTTTAGTTTACACATATTGCAATACATGCTTAAGCTTGCCAACTGCGTAATGTAATCCCTCTTATAGCCAGTCCTACAGTGCTTTGCCACTGCAAATGCTACTGTGGACACCATCTTTATGCCCCATGTTGACATGGTGTCCACCATAGCATTTGCAGTGGCAAAGCAGTGAGTAACTGACCACGTTGATGCAGTTGCCAGCTTAAGCATGTATTGCAATATATGTGAACTAAAAATTCCTGTTTTTCATTGCATAGTTTGCTGGAAAGGGTGTATAGCAGTGTGCAGAGGGTCCATCTAGAATTTGTAATGTTAATATGTGGTCACACCCCTTTAGCACCTGATAGTTAAAGTAGTGCCAGATTTTAGAAGCTGATTGGCTACAGCAAGGGCAGAGAAGAGCGGTTAAAAAAACAAACTGCTCACTTCACTGGCAGTTGCCATCTTCATACCGTTGTAGTTTAAAAATTATAAATCCTACAATGAAGAGCTTTATATTATGAGAATCACAAGACCCAGACCTACATTGTGATTTATAGTATTTCTCTGAAATATTAAAAATGAAGGCACAGTCACTGTTTAGAAATTGCCCTTGAAATTTGAGGTGGCTAGAGGGGAGTTTCAATGAATGTCAATGGGCGAAGTGAGTTGCAAACAAATGGTTATATTGTGAAAAAAAAAAAAATCAGGACTATGGCTTAGCCATGGACATGTTTAGTGGCAGCAGGGATAGCTGAACGTTTTGATATAAGATTTGTGTAGATGGGCTTGAAAATTAGGGAGTGGTGGCAGTTTAGAAATCATGTCCTGAATTTTCAGCTCCCACTCTAGCTTTTGTCAGCTCCCACTCTAGTTTTGAACATTCCGCCATTCATTCCTATGGCACCAATTTCGCCACAAAAACGCAGATATTTCATGAACCATTCGGTCAAAGTAATATCGCACCAATCGGGAGCAATCTGCAACTTTTTCAGTATATTACTTGTCTATGTAGTGTAAAAACTGTGGGAGGAGTTAGGGTGGTAAATTTGGCTATAATAAGAATATATATGTGAGATAACATTAAGTGGTCTTGCCATGCAAGAACACTTAATTATGGTAATCAATTCACATGTCACAAGAAGTACATGCGCTTTGTTTCCAACCAAATAGATGGTTGCGGCTTCCATCGTGGGTTCCTCTAACCCAATAGTTCCAAAAACTGGCATAATATGAGGTCACATTAGGATGTCTACTTTCCAAAAATGAGTAATTTTGGGGGTGGTTGTACTGTCCTGGCATTTTAACAGAAAGTAAGTGAAACAGTTTTTTTTTTTTTTTTATTCTTTTTTCCATTATATGGTAAAAAATATAAAACCCACTAGTTATTAAATACCACCAGAAAAAAGCTCTATTTGTCTGAAAAAAATGGAAATAAACCTTATTTGTGTACAGTGTTTGCATGATGTTTGCATGATGGTATAATTGCCAAATTATCACAGCAGTGGCCTAATAATGATGGGGTATTACAGGATGGTACTCAAGTCGTATATAGATTTATGAATTCATCTTGGCTAGAGAATCAATCCACACAAATTTGCTTTCAGCCTGAATTGTCCTCAGTCACAAAACGTGGGCAAAGGTTTATTCATAGTCACTCGCAATTAGCTATGGTTAAAACGCATTATAGTATTAATTTATTGAAGGCAAATAAGCTATTCACTTTGCAAAAGAACTTGCACCAGAGCTAAGTGAATATAATGAAGCTTCACTGCCAGGAATACCCGATCATATACAACGAAAAAACAAACAAACAGCATTTTTTGCTTGTTTAAAATTGAATATAGAAATCATTAGAACTTCTCCTAATTTACTAAGCTCTTGAGCAAATTCTCTTGCAATGTGCCACTTCCCTTGCAAAGTGAGCAGTCTATTTGCCTTTAGTAAATCAGCCCCAATGCCACCGCTAAAAAACAATTAGGAAATTATAGGTGTGTCCAGGCAATGTAGTTAAAATCATAGAGATAGGTTGAGACAGGAACAAATGCTGGGCAGCAAAAGGTGCCAGTAATTTTCAGCATTCCGTTCAGATTTTCCAAATGGCACAGTAGCTATTATATTCCAACTTCACCTCTAGTATGATGCAAAATTGGGAAAATAAAACAACAATGACATATCTTTATCTAAGAGGTCAACTACAGATATATGTCATCAACATGTTGATCTCATTTCTCAAATATGGTTCTGGAGGATGAATCTGATTGTAATTGAATGCAGTAGTCATGTCCCAACCATTTATAAAACCAACATTTATGTCTTTAAAGATCATTTCCATAATGAAATAGTGAACATATGCATGGAAATCACCCATTCCTTCAAATTCATTTGCCATCTCACTTGTATTCTCCGTTTTGATGATAACTTTAGTTTCTGGGCTTCTCAGAAACAGGCGCTCTATGGCACGTCGGATATTGTATAGCCTCTTGATGTAGTGATGCACAGGAAATAATCTGAAATGCACCCCAATGTTGAAAACAATAACAGTGTACTGGTTTCCTCCTATTAAGTCAATTTCACGTGGAATAGTGCGTTCCTCTGCGAGGGTTGTGAATCCAAGATAAATAAATGGCCTTCCATGATGTTTCCAAAGAACATGGATATTTCTTTCAGTGTCGACACCTAAATGCTTTTGTGACCATCCTGTTTCATAGACATTGAGAAATTTTATGTCTAGAAAAAAAAAAAACTTATACTGTGAGAATTTCGTTAGGCTTTGGAAATCTAAATGCTACTACTAGATTAAAAAAATGAGGATAAACAATTAGATAACATAGGACCAGAGATGGAAAAACATCCTAAAATCTACAAGTTTGCCTGATCTGACATAGATTTAAAACGAAGAAATTAGATCATACAAAAAATACTCCCTAATAAATTTCACCCTCACTTATCTTACACCTTTTGACCTAAAAACACATCTTGAAAATTTTCCAGTTGAAAAAATGATAGAAAAATATATTTTCCTAAGCACAATGAGAAACATTGGATTTTCTGGATTTCTTAACCACTTCCGCACTGCTCACTAGAGCTGTACTGCGGCAAAGTGGCTCGATAACGTCTGGCAACGTAGTACTACGGAGGCTCGCTCCCACTGTATTCAGTCACAGCGGGAGTCGAGCCAGGGGAGGAGCGGCGGCAATCGCCGCCGCTCTTCCCCGATCGTCGGGGAATCGAGTGTGGAGATCTGCCTGCTTGTGTAAACACAAGTGGGTGGATCTCCTAAGTGACAGACAGGGTCAGATTGCAGGGTTCAGCATAACTGAACCCGCGATTTGTCCTTGTGTCACACAGTCCCCTCCCCCCACACACGTCAGTAAGCACCAGGCATACATTAACCCCTTGATCACCAATAAAAATTAACCCCTTCCCTGCCAGTGTCATTTTTACAGTAACAGTGCATATTTATAGCACTGATTACTGTAGTAATGTCACTGGTACCCCCAAAAGTGTCAAAAATGTCAGTCAGGGGTCCGATCTGTCCGCCACAGTGTCGCAGTCCCGCAAAAAAAATCGCAGATCGCCGCCATTACTCGTTAAAAAAAACCACCAAAAATTACATAAATCTTTCCCTTAGTTAGTAAACGCAATAACTTTTGCTCAAACCAATCAAAATACGCTTATTGCGATTTTTTTTTTTTACCAAACATAGGTAGCAGAAAACAAATTGGCCAAAAATTTAAAAAAATATTGATTTTTACATTTTTTTTTTGGGGGGGGGGGGATTTCATATAAAAAAATTTGAAAAATATTGTTATTTTTTCAAAATTTACGCTCTTTTTTTGTTTATAGCGCAAAAAGTAAAAATTGCACAGGTGATCAAATACCACCAAAAGAAATCTCTGTTTGTGGGAAAAAAAGAACGTAAATTTCGTTTGGGTACGGCGTCGCACGACCGCACAATTGTCAGTTAAATTCGCACAGTGCCGAATCGCAAAAAGTGGCCCAGACGTAAGACAGCAAAATCCTCCGGTGGTAAAGTGGTTAAAAGGATTATCATTATCAGCATCATGGACAGAGTAGAAAAATGATCAATAAAAAAAAGTAAAAATATATCTCTCCTTGAAATGACTCTTCCCAGGTACAGCAAAGTATCAATATTTTGCTGCAATTTAACAATGCTTCACTCAACAATATGTTTTCAATGCAATGCTGTAAGTCATAAATGCGTATAAGAAGCAGACCATGAAACAAATACTTCAGTATCCTCAAAAACATTGACAACCCAGCAGAAAAAAAGGATAAATGAAAAGAGACATCATTGCAGGATTACTGTGATGAAAAAACAAAGTAGTTGCTAGTTAAAAAAACAGCATCATCAGTGATGGAGAATGCTGAGAATCTGAGACTCAGTTGAGTTGATGCAAAAAATCAGAGAAGCCCTGCACTCCCATACAGTCAACTTAGTGTAGACTTGAAAACGGCCTCAGCCCATGTGTCTCCACCAAAGCCATGCCCCCTTACATGTTTTGTTCTGCCCACCAAAGCTTAATCATATTATGATTAAGTTCTGGTGGGCAGAGCGAACCATCAGGGGGTGTGGCTGTCGCGGAAAATCATGGGCTGGGGTAATTTTCAAGTTTACACTAGGTTGGCTGGACAGAAGGGCGACACTTCTTTGATTTTATACATGCATGGCTTCAGACCACCTTTGACAGCCTACATCTTTCTCCTTGGTGACTGCAGGAGTTTGGTTTCCCCAGCTTGATTGGCGTTCATGATCTGGAGCCTAAGGTCTCAACTGAGTTGCTATTTGGTCCCCAAATGGAAGATTTTACTAAGAGAAATACAGAGTATGTCTGTCTATGGCTTCAGTACCTTCTAACATAGCCTTCTAAATAGCAAGGTACAATCCTGTAGATTAGAAAGCAAGAACCTCTTATCTGCAATTCAGCAATTCAAAAATTATCAAAGTCATTGCAGCAGCATGATAATTTGTTAACCAGTATTTTCAGAAGGATAGGACAGCAATGCCAACCTCCATAATATCTTTTTTCTACTTTTTTGGAGGTACAAATAATAAATGCATATACAAATAAAATTTGCAGGAAAAAAAATGTACAGTTACTTTTTTGCAAGTAAGCCCGCAAAGCATTGCAACTGTGATCAGTGGGGATGGGGGTCCCATTTGCATCATGTTACACCCCAAATACAGGCCGAACATGTAACATTTGCGAAAAGGTTAGCCTTCATGTAAACACTTCTGTGTACTTAAATTGTAACTGTGGCCAGGCTACTGACATTCAAGTATGTATACATACTTAAGCAGTAAATGCCCCATAAAAAAAAGCCTTCACAGACCTCTGTTGCTGCAGGCACTGTGGAACAGTTCACCCTCAAAATTTACAGCAAAAGCAGCACTAAAGTCATTTTCACTGCAGCACAGCTCTCCCAGCCACTTCCCCAAGAACACTTTCTCTGTGTTTACATCAGAAAATAGAAGAATGGAAGGCTGCCAGTTCACTGTTGGAAGGGGTGAATTGGAATCCAGAAGCTTCCTTCCCCCCCACACCATGTGAATGTGCTTATCCACAAGAACAAAACATAAATAGTAAATCAATACATATTTTCTCTATCATTCATTGACAGACGCAGCTCCATATTCTTCTTAACCATTGGGTTATGATGCCCCCTACAGGAGTAGAACAATAGGCAGGTAAAAACTTTACCATGCCTATGGGGCAGTCCCTGAAGGCATACACCCACTCACTCTGCTATAGGATTCAGTTTGTTTCTGCCTAGTTTAGGAGTAGGACCTAGTTCCCGGCTGGGACTTCGGTCTTAGCTTGTTTTTTTTTTTTATTTAAAGGGAACCTTTGTTAAAATTAAAATTTTTTAGCTAGTTATGTTCCTGAGAGAACTGCATTTAACAGCCAGACTGGGTTTTGGACTGGATATCCTAGATGCTTAAGGTCTCCCAGTCCGGCCAGCGAGCATGTGCAGGTTATAACCCCATGCTAGGCCTTGCCACAACAGAGGCCCAATGGACGGGGGCTGGCCCGTAAATGAAGCACCTCGCCGGGACACACATGACCTGGTTCGGCCTGAGTCGCAGCATGCACCTTTGTCGTCAGCACCCCCACCCCGAGTGGAGAGGTAGTCTGTCCGGAGTGGCGCCCACCAGATTGTTGTTGGTATGGTGACTATTGTCCCCCCATAGTTCTTATGGTCTCGGGGTGGACGTGGGCCCCTCCTTGAGATGGTCGGACCCACGGGTTCCCTTCCATTTCCCCCAGCCCCTCTAACAGTCACGGTGGCCTTTTGGCCCCGAAGTACCCCAATGCCCCCCCTCCCGGGGTTAGGTAGGAGCTGGCTTTGCCACTTGCTCCAGTAAGGGGGGGTGGATGCAGTTGTTGCTGGCCGGGCTGTCCAGATCACACATGGGGGTCTTTGAGCAAGTTCCTGGGCCCCCTTGGGGTTAGTTACTGGGGCAGGGATGTCCTTTGGGCTCCCTGCGGTGGTTATAGGCTTGGGGGGAAGTGGATGACTCTTCATCTGCGGGTCTTCGTCTAGACCGGCGGAAAATGTAGTCCCCTTTTGCGGCCTACTCGCGGCTGTCCGGGTACCTGACCAAGCTGACCAAGGGCCTGACCAAGCCGACCGAGTGCCTGACCAAGCTGACCGAGCTGACCAAGATGAGGTGTCTGACCGAGCTGAACGAGATGAGGTGCCTGACCAAGCTGACTGGTGGATGCCTCACCCAGCCAGATTGGGCAAAAAATTGAGGTCGCTGCTTGCGGCCTACTCGCGGCTGATGGAGTTGGCTGTCTGAGTGACTGACCAAGCTGACCGAGCTGACCGAGAAGAGGTGCCTGACCAAGCTGACCAGCGGATGCCTCACGCGGCCTGATCAGGCCAAAATTTGAGGCCGCAGCTTGTGGCCTACTCTTGGCTAATGAAGCTGGCTGTCTGAGTGACTGGCCAGGCTGTCCAGGCAACTGACCAGGCTGTCCGAGCTCCTAACCGAGGTGTCCGAGCTGCTAATCAAGCTGACAATGCTGACTGTAGACTCGTGACCGGGTCAGGCCCCAAATTTAGGCCGCGGCTTTGTGGCCTACTCGTGGCTGGCTGTCCGAGCTGCTGACCGAGCTGTTGACCAGGCTGTTTGAGCTGCTGATCGGGATGATAGAGCAGCAGATGGGCATCCACCCTCCCCCCTTGAACCAGGGGGCGACATGGGGGAATCGTGTAGGGGTACTCTGCCTGCGTGTCTGCATCATGATGGACTCCATCTTCCCCTTTATAGGGGGCTATGCAGGGCCAGACTGGCCTACCGGGATACCGGGATATTTCCCGGTGGGCCGTCGGTCCTGGGGCCGCTTTAATAGGGCCGCTCGCTTTAAGTATTGCCGACCGCTTAATTGATTGGGGGCGCTCGCTGCTGATGATGGCCGCTGTGCAGGCTGCACTGCCCCGCCCCCGGCCCCCGCTGCGCTCTAGAATGACGGTCCGTGACCGTCCGTCTCTTTCTACGTCAGCCGATGTGAGCGGCATGACGTCACGGGGCGGCTGCGCCTGCGCCCTGCGCGGCAGATGGCGGTGCTGGTCAAGTTACTGAGGCGAGCTGACTGGCTGTCACGGCGCCGACGATCCCTCCCCCTCCCAGTCTCCCACACAGATGACGAGACGTCACGCGCCAGCAGCAGCATGTGATCGCAGGTGAGCCTGAGGTCACAGACAGTCACTGAGAGCGAGTGAGACAGCAGTCCGGTCTCCGTAACTGTAAGTACTAAATTCTGGTCCAAATTAAATAACTATGCAACTAGTATTTTCAGCAGGAAGGCATCAATGGCAGCCTCCCTGTTTTTCTCACTACAGTTTTTCTTAAAAGAAATTGCTGTCTGTTGATTTCCATTCCATCCATGTAAACAGAGGTACCATTCCTGCTGCTGCATCATGCTGCAATTTTAAAGCAAAATGCAAAAAATTTAAACCTGATGTGAACAGACAAAAATGAATAATGTTGCACATATTCGTTTTTCTTTTCTGCTTTTTTGAAGAGGGAAAACAGACACCTTTGTGCATGGACCTTGTACACACACTGCACACACCTTCCACATCTATGTAAGGTCACAAGGAGACATATTTGGTAGATATTTTATGTGAATTAATTCCCCTGTGAAACTAACTGGAAGTATAGAAAACTGGAACAGTTGGCGGGGAGTAGATAATATTAGGCCCGTGTTCAAACTGCTGAATTTTTTTTTTTTAACAGTGGGGGGAATTCAATAAAGGCGCTGCACCAATTTTCTGGTGTTAATCCCTCTTGTTAATAATGCATTGCACCCAATTCATGAATCATCTGCAACACTTTTTGCTCTGACAGGGATTCATGCACCAAATTCAGGTAGATCTACAGTGTCAAACAGGGTAGAAACTGCGCTAATGACCTAAATTAAATACAAAATTTCAAAGCAGTAATTATTCTGTGAGATATAGCACAGTCCAAAATCAAGTACAGTATTCATATACTGCATTGCTCTGTTAATAGGCTTGAAAATGAATGCTCCAAGCACCAGTGATATGATAAAGTCCAAACGTGATGAAAATATTTTTGACAGTACCCACACCATTCACCGCCTTGTAGTTTGTGTGATCCTTCAAATATCACTTCCACCATAAACAAAGTGCTCCCTTACCAGCTTGCACAGATCTCCTATATGACCATCTCCTGTACCATGTCCACACAGCCTCTGATATTTCCTGTACCATGTCCACAGCCTCTGACATCTCCTGTACCATGTCTGCACAGCCTCTGACATCTCCTGTACCATGTCCGCACAGCCTCTGACATCTCCTGTGCCATGTCCGCACAGCCTCTGACATCTCCTGTACCATGTCCACACAGCCTCTGACATCTCTTGTAACATGTCCACACAGCCTCTGACATCTCCTGTACCATGTCTGCACAGCCTCTGACATCTCCTGTGCCATGTCTGCACAACCTCTGACATCTCCTGTACCATGTCCGAAACCTCTGACATCTCCTGTACCATGTCCACACAGCCTCTGACATCTCCTGTACCATGTCCGCACAGCCTCTGACATCTCCTGTGCCGTGTCCACACAGCCTATAGCCTATGACATCTCCTGTACCATGTCCACACAGCCTCTGACATCTCCTGTACCATGTCCACAGCCTCTGACATCTCCTGTACCATGTCTGCACAGCATATAGCCTATGACATCTCCTGTACCGTGTCCGCACAGCCTATAGCCTATGACATTTCCTGTACCATGTCCACACAGCCTCTAACATCTCTTGTACCATGTCCGCACAGCCTCTGACATCTCCTGTACCATGTCCACAGCCTCTGACATCTCCTGTACCATGTCCGCACAGCCTCTGACATCTCCTGTACCATGTAACAGCCTCTGACATCTCCTGTACATGTCCGCACAGCCTTTGACATCTCCTTTACCATGTCCGCACTTTTACCACTTTTAACTAGAATTTGCTCTTTTATATATAAACCCCAATATGCTTTCATATCTATCTTATCTATGTATAGTACACTCTTCAAATTTGCTTTAAAATGCATGGTTTTCCCTTTTATGAACAAGAAAATAATGGCGTTATGCTGTTGGGCCGGTATAATAATGCTATGGGGCTGGTATGAAATTTTTTCCAGGGCTGAATTTTATTCCCAGTCCAGCCTTGTAGGCTATGTCCTTTTATGTCATTTATGGTGGGTGACCTTTAGGTCTAATAGGGGTCTTCTTTTGGAACTTTAGCCGACGTCTCCTTTTGGGACTGTGGTCGGCGACCTCCCCTGCTTGTTATGTTCTCAGAGTGAGCTTAG
Source organism: Pelophylax lessonae (assembly GCF_965119305.1). NCBI lineage: Eukaryota > Metazoa > Chordata > Amphibia > Anura > Ranidae > Pelophylax > Pelophylax lessonae. The sequence goes on along the minus strand of NC_138772.1, from coordinate 440,726,616 downwards.
CATAAAACGACTCTGCATGGGTTTGCATCCATGCTTTTCGGGTGTTCTGCGGTGAGGATGATTCCTTTTTTTAATGCACATACGCATGCAAGGGCGCTGGTGGATGCACTGATTGTATCAGTGCAGAAAATTGTTAACATGGGGGGCGCTGGTCCCCTCAAGGCCCGCAGACCCCCTAAAAGCGGCAAAGGTACTCCCTTTTCCAGGCTTCTGTAACAAAATTGTCCTGAGTCAATAGATTTGTTCTAAACGCAATAATGGTAACCACGCATGGTGTGGCTAAAAAGCTGGTCCGCGGACCAGACTTCTAAAAAGGCTCTATCAGATCTCCCCTTTACGGGGGACCGCCTATTTGGGTCTTTGTTGGATTAACTGATTAAAGGACTCACAGGTGGGAAGAGTACGCTTCTTCCTCTATCCGCTAAGGGAAAGCCACCGCGTAATAGACGGGGGCCCTTATTTTTCAGCACACAGGCAGCCCTTTCATGTCTTCTGCACGCAGGAGAAAGGACCTAAGCCATTTAGGTCATCTGGGGGTTCTAAGAAGATGTGGTCGGTAAGCCGAGAACAGGCCCCTCCAAATCTGGGGCCAAATATCCATCTGCATGAAGGGACGCCCTCATCTGTATCTGGGGTGGGGGGACATCTTTGTTTTTTGTCCAGAACCCGGGAACTCCTTGATTCAGGACAAATAGGCCCACGAGCTGCTCCGATCGGGTTGCAAGATCAAATGCAGGTCCCAACCATCGGACAGATTCTTCCCATCCAATCTACGTCTATCTTCAGATTGGTTAAGGGATCTATGAGAGGCGGTACAAGATCTGATTGCGCAAAGGGTGATTGTTCTGGTTCCCTCTCGGGAACGCTTTCAAGGCTTTAATTCAAACCTTTTTACTGTTCCCAGAAAAGATGGGAAAGTGCGTCCAATTCTCGACCTCAAGGCTCTGAATCGCTTTGTGTGGATACATAGGTTTCAAATGGAGTCCATTCTCACGGTAGTGGCGTTCCTACACCAAGGGGACATTTTGGCCTCTATTAATATCGAGGACGCATCTCTGCACATCGTAATTTACGCTGTACACCAGCGTTTTCTTCACTTCAGTGGCGGAGCCAGAGGGTTAGCTGGGGTGGCAATTGACACCCCAGAAGAAGCCCTTGCCACCCCTGTTGCCACCCCAATCCTGGGCGGTGGCCGGGTGCATGGCAGGGCAGCGGGAGAATCACAGGGGATCGCCGTACGGCCGGGAGCTGCGGAGGGAGGCGGATGGAGAGCAGGGAAGACTGGACTCCTGCTACTTACACAGCCAGTGGTGTCTGGGGGTGGCTGAACGGAGCTTCAGCCCCGAGTGTGCCCCCAAAAAGCCCCAGGTCTCGTGTGGATCGTTAACCTCCTTCCTTCCTTCCTTCCTTCGGCTCTCAGCTGCAGCGCTGCAGCCAGAAGAAGACGGAGGGGGGTGGAGGCGGAGCCAATGCTAGGCGGCAAGGAGAGGAATTTGAAATCCTCCTCCGCTCCGAGAACCTCTTCTGCTGTCATGACGAGAGGAGTAGGATTTCAAATTCCTCTCCTTGCCACCTAGCATTGGCTCCGCCTCCACCCCCCTCCGTCCTCTTCTGGCTGCTCTGAGAGCCGAAGGAAGAAGAATGTGAGAGCCCGAGGGGGGGGGAGAAGAATGTGAGAGCCCGAGGGGGGGGAGAAGGATGTGAGAGCCCGAGAGGGGGGAGAAGAATGTGAGAGCCCGAGGGGGGGGGAGAAGAATGTGAGAGCCCGAGGGGGGGGGAGAAGAATGTGAGAGCCCGAGGGGGGGAGAAGAATGTGAGAGCCCGAGGGGGGGAGAAGAATGTGAGAGCCTGAGGGGGGGGAGAAGAATGTGAGAGCCCGAGGGGGGGGAGAAGAATGTGAGAGCCCGAGGGGGGGGAGAAGAATGTGAGAGCCCAAGGGGGGGGAGAAGAATGTGAGAGCCCGAGGGGGGAGAAGAATGTGAGAGCCCGAGGGGGGGGGGAAGAATGTGAGAGCCCGAGGTGGGGGGGGGAGAAGAATGTGAGAGCCCGAGGGGGGGGGGAAGAATGTGAGTGCCCGAGGGGGGGATAAGAATGTGAGTGCCCGAGGGGGGGGGAGAAGAATGTGAGTGCCCGGGGGGAAGAAGAATGTGAGTGCCCGAGGGGGGGAGAAGAATGTGAGTGCCCGAGGGGGGGGGAAGAAGAATGTGAGTGCCCGAGGGGGGGAGAAGAATGTGAGTGCCCGGGGGGGGGGAGAAGAATGTGAGTGCCCGAGGGGGGGGAGAAGAAGAATGTGAGTGCCACTGCCCGAGGGGGGGGGGTGGAAGAAGAATGTGAGTGCCCGAGGGGGGGGGTGAAAGAAGAATGTGAGTGCCCGAGGGGGGGGGGAGAATGTGAGTGCCCGAGGAGGGGGGAAAGAAGAATGTGAGTGCCCGAGGGGGGGGGAGGGAGGACAAACCCCTTGCCATTAGCCACAAGACAAACCCCTTGCCATTAGCAGACGAGGAGGCGGAAGGACTCGTGGAGACGCGCTGCTGGTCACCGGGACTGAAAAGAAGCCGCCCGCTGCCGCTCCAGGTAGGTAAGGGGGCATGCACGCTGATCTCTGCATTGGGGGCATGTACGCTGGTCACTGCATTGGGGGCATGTATGCTGGTCACTGCATTGGGGGCATGTATGCTGGTCTCTGCATTGGGGGAATGGTATGCTGGTCACTGCATTGAAGGGGGCATATACGCTGATCTCTGCATTGAAGGGGGCATGTACACTGGTCATTGCATTGAAGGGGGCATGTATGCTGGTCACTGCATTGAAGGGGGCATGTACGCTGGTCACTGCATTGAAGGGGGCATGTACGCTGATCTCTGCATTGAAGGGGGCATGCACGCTGGTCACTGCATTGAAGGGGGCATGTACGCTGGTCACTGCATTGAAGGGGGCATGTACGCTGATCTCTGCATTGAAGGGGGCATATACGCTAATCTCTGCATTGAAGGGGGCATGTACGCTGATCTCTGCATTGAAGGGGGCATGCACGCTGGTCACTGCATTGAAGGGGGCATGTACGCTGGTCACTGCATTGAAGCGGGCATGTACGCTGATCTCTGCATTGAAGGGGGCATATAATCTGATCTCTGCATTGAAGGGGGCATGTACGCTGATCTCTGCATTGAAGGGGGCATGTATGCTGATCTCTGCATTGAAGGGAGCATATACGCTGATCTCTGCATTGAAGGGGGCATGTACACTGGTCATTGCATTGAAAGGGGGCATGTACACTGGTCTCTCTGCATTGAAAGGGGGCACGCTGGTCTCTACATTGGAAAGGGGCACGCTGGTCTCTCTGCATTGAAAGGGGGCACACTATACCTTAATTACTGAAGGCCCCTTTCACACTTTTGCGACCTCAAAGTCAATTTTTTACAGCATTTTTTGTCGCAAAGCAATGCCTATTACATTTTTCTGTTTGCGCCCCCCCAAAAATTGTGAGCACCAGCCGCCACTGTCCCCAATATACCTACAATAATGTGCACATATTAATCTGCAAGTGTTCACAGATATGTATAAGTCAGAGTGTTTAACTGACAAAGAATGATGTGCCATAGAACTGCTGATGTTGATGTATTTTTCTTCTCTGTATCTAATAAATGCATACTTTACACCCCCCCTTTCCAGTACCCCCCAGAGCTCTTCAGGCCCCCCCCCACCAGTGCTCTTTAGTCCCCCCTCCCCCAGGGCTCTTCAGCTCCCCCCTATTTTCATAAATTTAGGCTAATATGTATTCTGCCACATATTTTTTGTAAAAGTGTATTTTGATTGGTTTTCAAAAAAGTTATTACATCTACAAACTATGGAACGTTTTATTTTTCAATTGTTTTTACTAGTAATGGCAGCGATCAGCGATTATTAGAGGGACTGCGACATTGCGGTGGACAAATCTGACACTAAATGACACTTTATATATTGACCCCCCAAAATAATACCTTGCCACCCCTTTGCCACCCCTGTTTTAAAAGTCTAGCTCCGCCACTGCTTCACTTCACTGTAGGAGAGGAACATTATCAATTTGTGACGTTACCCTTTGGTTTCACTTCCACCCCAGGGCCTTCTCCAACTTGTTGGCTCCGGTATTGCATTACTGTGACATCGGGGATTGCGGTACTAGGGTACCTTGATGATATCCTCTTAGAAGCAGACTCCCACACAGTTCTGGTGGGTGATCTGTCAATCACTGTACGGACTCTGAAAGAGTTTGGTTGGACCATCAATTTCAGAAAATCTGCTCTGGTCTCAGCCTTCAAAAGAGCTTATCTGGCACTGACTCTGGACTCACTGCAAAAGTTGCAGAGGGCGATTTGGTTGCTGTTATCCAGCACTCTGTCCTCATCGCGGACTTGCATGCGAGCTCTAGGCCTGATGGTGTCTAACTTCGGGGCGGTTCAGTTTGCTCAGTTCCACACGAGACTTCTGCAAAGGGGTATTCTTAAATAAATATATAAAACAGCGCTTGCTAAATAAGATCAAATAAACAAAGTGTTGAACGTGCTACAAAAAAACATGCTGCTACTTTGACTCTTCCTTCCATTGTATTGGACCGTGGTATCCATGGATGCCAGCCTGTCCGGCTGGGGGGGGGGGGGGGGGGAAGCTGTGTGTCCAGGGGACCTGGAGTCTGAAACAGTCCAGACTTCTGATCAATATTCTGGAACTCAGAGCGATAAAGCTTTGCTCAAGTCACTAGACAAATCGTCTGAAGGGTTGTCCAGTTCGGATTCAATCAGATAATGCCACGGCCGTGGTTTACATCAATCATCAAGGGGACACCCAGAGTGTCCTGGAGGCCGTGCATATACCTGGAGTGGAGAACTGTCAGGTGGATTACTTGAGTCGTTGGGTGTTGGATCAGGGGGAATGGTCCCTGCACCCAGAGGTGAAACACCTGTTGTGTGTCCGGTGGGGGAAACCCAATGTAGACCTGTTAGTTTCTCGGCTCAATGAGATGGTACAGAGGTTTGTGCCTAGATTTCGGGATCCTCTGGCCGATGCCACAGACACATTGGTGGCTCCTTGGGGTCAGTATCGGCTGTTCTTTGGGTTTCCTCCGTTCCTCCGTTGAAACTTCTGCCAAGGCTTCTGTGCTGAATGGAGGTGGAAGGGATTTCAGTCACTCTGGTGGCCCCAGACTGGCCTTGCTGGTCTTGGTATGGAAATCAGGTAAGGTTGGTCGCTGATGTTCCTTGGAGACTTCCTCTCAGGGAAGATCTGTTGTCTCAAGAGCCGATCTTCCATCCTGCTTTACAGTCGCTGGCTTTACCAGTGTGGCTGTTGAAAGCCAGGTATTGAAGGATAGGGGTCTTTCTGACTCAGTGATTCCTACACTGTTAAAGGCTAGAAAATCTACCTCCAGGAAGATTTATCATCGTAAGTGGAAATCGTACATCTTATGGTGTGAATCATTTAAGGTGCATCCATGCTCCTTTTCAGGACCCCAAAAGAGGGGTTGAGCTGCAGTTGGCCTTAGGTACTATTAAATGCCAGGTGTCCGCTTTGGCGGTGTTTTTTCAATGCCCTTTAGCTACGCATTCTTTGATTCGTGTTTTCTTTCCAGGGAGTTTGTCATGTGGCTCCTCCGTTACCTCCGTGGGATTTTAACTTGGTACTGTCTGTTCTTCAAAAACCTTACCTTGAAAACCTAGGGAGATTCCTCTGTTTATACTGTTATAGAAGGTAGCCTTTTTGGTGGCTATTACCTCTGCCCACAGAGTGTCTGAATTGGTGGCACTGTCCTGCCGTTCTCCTTTTCTGGTGGTCCACAGAGATTAAAAGGTCTAATCAGTCGTTTCTTGCTGAGGTGGTTTCTGATTTCCATGGAATGAAAACCTTGTGCTGCCTTCACTCTGTCCTATGCCCAAGCATCTCAAGGAAAATGCCTTGCATTATTTGGCTGTGGTTTTGGCAATTGGGGTTTGCCTGGCAGTTACTTAGTCTTTCAGGAAATCAGACTCTCCTTTTGTGCTCACGAAAGGACCTCGGAGGGGATTGGCTGCGTCTACTGCAACCATATCAAGATGGATCAAGCAGACGGTGGTAAAAGCATATTCACTTAAGGGTCAGGTTCCACCATTCTCTGTGAAGGTGCATTCTGCTAGGGCACTGAGTGCCTATTGGGTCTTTCGCCATCAGGCGTCAGTAACACACGTTTGCAAGGCGGCAAGTTGGTCGCCTGTGCACACGTTCACTAAATTCTACAAAGTAAATGTGTTGGCATCCTCGGATGCTTCTTTTGGCCACAAGGTTTTGCAGGCTGCTGTTTAAAAGAGCATTTTTTTTCTCTTTGAGGGTGTATGTTGTTTCTAGGTGAGCTCCAGTTGTTCCTGGTTGAGCTCCATGGTACCTGGTTGGCTTAGTTTAACCTTTGGGGAATTACGTTCTTTCTCTGCATTGTTTTCCCACCCCTAATGCAAATACTGCTTTGGGACGTCCCAATGGTTAAGAAGAATATGGAGCTGCGTCTGTCAATGAACGACAGAGAAAACTAGATTTTTGACCTACTGTAAAATTCTTTTCTCTTAAGTTCATTGATAGAAACAGCACCCACCCCTCTATTTCTGAGTGGGTTGGGGTTTTTTTTACTTCTGACACTGCTTGCAACAAAACTGAATCCTATAGCAGAGTGAGTGAGTGTATGCCTGCAGGGACTGCCCCCTTTGCATGGTACAGTTTTTTCCTGCCTATTGTTATACTCCTATAGGGGGCAGCATAACCCAATGGTTAAGAAGAATATGGAGCTGCGTCTGTCAATCAACTTCAGAGAAAAGGATTTTACGGTCAAAAATATTTTTTTTCCCTCAGGTCCTTTTGTTAAAAAATAAAAAATCATTAAAAAGGCCCCACAATATAAATCCATTGTGTCCATCAGTGCAGCATATCAGTGTCCATCAGTGCAGCATATCCATGCTCCCTATCAGTGTCCATCAGTGCCACCTTATTACTATAACCTTATCAGTGTCTTACCATCAGTGCCCATCGGTGCTGCCTCATCAATGCAGCCTCATCAGTGCCTATCAGTGCTGCCTCATCAGTGCTTATCAGTACCCATTACTGCAACTTCATCAGCGCACATCAGACAAAAAAACTACTTATTTTCAAAATGTTATAACCGAAACAAAGAAAAAGTTTTGCTTTCATATCTTCCTGTCTTTTTTTGTTTGTTTAGCAAAAAAAAAAAAAAAAACATTGGTAAATAAGAACCACCAAAAGAAAGCTCTATCTGTCTCAAAAAAAAAAAAAAAGATAAAAATGTAATTTGGGTACAGTATTGCATGACAGCATAGTTGTCATTAAACCACTTCTGGACAGGAATTTTCCTGCTTAATGACCAGGCACTATATTGCGATTCGGCACTACGTTACTTTAAGGGACAATTGCGCGGTCGTGCGATGCTGTACCCAAATAAAATTGACGTCCTTTTTTTTCCCACAAATAGAGCTTCATCGGTTCGCTCAGGAACGGCTGCCTGCCACAGTAAATCTGCGGAGGGTGGGTGGTCGTAAAGGGGTAAAGTGTGACTGCAAGCTGAAAATTGGCCTGGTCAGGAAGTGGGTGAAAGTGCCCAATAGGCAAGTGGTTAAAGGAATTGTTCATTTAATATTTAATTTTTGGCAAAAAAAAAAACAATTTTACCTTTTTTTTTCTTAGAAAATGCACAATACATATTTCTAAGATTCAGCTTCAATTGACTTCAATAGGGTTTGGATTCAGCACTGAAAAAATTAGCAAACCCACCCTGAACCAAACCCAGGCATATTTGGCCCATCACTAATAATGAATTACTCCACAGTGTCTTCAGCTACAGTGGTTAGTGAGAGCTTGTTTTAAAATGCATTTACTGTTTAAGAACATGTATATACTTTAAAGCAGTTGTAAACTGCTGGAGATTTTGTTTCTTTTTTGGAGGGGAACATGTGGAGTAAAGTCATAATGTGCTAGTATGCATCAAATACTAGCACATTATGGTAAACTTACCTGAAAAAGAAGCACTCCCGTGCTGAGAAGTCAGAGCTGCAGGCGCCTGAATCTTAAGTCTTGCTTTCAGGTTCGCGGACTCCGGCTTTGTGACTGGCCGGAGCCACAATGAAGTCACACCATTCACGTCACAGGGCTCTAAAGGAACGGCCTGGGCGACCGTTCCTTCAGAGTACATGCGCCAGTGATGTCACTGGCTGCATTTATTGTAAATATCTCCTACACTTATTTTATGCTTACCTATAGGTAGAAGTAAGAGAAGGAAGTTTACTTCCTCTTTAAAGTAGAAGTCTGATCAAAACCTAACTAAGTTTAAACCTACACCCACCCCCATTCTAATTCCTATATCAACTATTCTGTAAAGGAAAGATCTGTATATTTACCTAATCTGCAGACACTCTGGTCCAGTCATGTGATCTCCCCAGCAGAAACAATGACTGCAGTACCTGCAGTGCCTGGGTGTCCCTCCTCTAAAGTGCAGCCAGGGCTGAGATTCAATTACGTGATCAGACTGGAGCACCCTTAAATTAGGTAAGTATACTCATCCTTCCTTTTCAGCAGGGGTGCCCATCTGCTGACCCGGTTGGTGCCCTCTCATTAAACCCACCACCTTCTGCTTTGAGATGACGGGGTGGAAATCCTAGATCACGGGTTCCAGACCTGCCACCCCCGAGCATCAGGGTGAAGAACGGAGCAGGGGCTAGAGTAAGCAGAGCCGATGCTTCCTGTATACTGCCAGCTAATGTCACAGGCAGAGAGATACCAAATGCACTCAGCAGCCACCAGTGATACCTGACAGTGCTACCCAGCAGCCATACCCAAAGGGGCAGTCAGTAGTACCCAGCAGCCATACCCAGAGGGGCATCCAGCAGTACCCAGCAGCAATACGCAGGGGGGCAGCCAGCAGTACCTGCCAGCCTACACACCCAGGGGGCAGCCAGCAGTACCTGCCAGCCATACTCACCCAGGAGGGCAGCCAGCAGTAGCCACAAGCCATACCCGCCCAGGGAGACAGCCAGCAATAACCACCAGTCATACCCGCCCTGGGGAACAGTCAGCAGCAGCCGCCAGCCACACCCGCCTGGGGGACAGCCAGTAACAGTGGCCAGCCATACACACCTGGGGTACAGCCAGTAGCAGCTGCCAGCCATACCCGCCTTGGAGACAGCCAGTAGCAGCCACCAGCCATACCTGCCTGGGGGACAGCCAGTAGCAGCCTCCATCCATGCCAACCTAGGGGACAGCCAGTAGCAGCCAACAGCCATACCCAGCCTGGGGGACAGCAACAGCCACCAGCCATACCAGCCTTGGGGGACAGCAGCAGCCACCAGCCATACCCACCATGGGGGACAGCAGCAGCTGCCAGTGATATCTGAAAGTGCTAATCTGTAACCATACCCAGAGGGGCAGCCAGCAGTACCCAGCAGCCATACCAAAGGGGCAGCCAGCAGTACTCACCAGCCATACTCACCCAGGGAGGCAGCCAGCAGTGCCTGCAAGCCAAACTCACCCAGAGAGGGCAGCCAGCAGTAGCCACCAGTCATATCTGCCCTGAGGAACAGCCAGCAGCAGCTGCCAGTCATACCCACCTGGGGGACAGCCAGTAACAGCCACCAGCCATACCCACAGTCATATCTGCCCTGGGGGACAGCCAGCAGCAGCTGCCAGCCATACCCACCTGGGGGACAGCCAGTAACAGCCACCAGCCATACCCACCTTGGGGACAGCCAGGAGCAGCCTCCAGCCATACCCACCCTGGGGAACAGCCAGTAGCAGCCACCAGCCATACCCACCCTGGGGGACAGCAGAAGCCACCAGCCATACCTGCCTGGAATCAGCAGCAGCCACCAGCCATACCCTCCCAGGGGGACATCCAGTAGCAGCCACCAGCCATACCCACCAGGGGGACAGCCAGTAACAACTATCAGCCATACCCACCTGGGGGACAGCCATTAGCTGCCACCAGCCATACCTGCCTGGGGAACAGCCATTAGCTGCCACCAGCCATACTTACCTGGGGGACACCCAGTAGCAGCCTCCAGCCATACCCACCCTGTGGAGCAACAGCAGCCACCAGCCATACCCACCCTGGGGGACAGCAGCCGCTACCAGCCATACCCACTTTGGGGGACAGCAGCAGTCACCAACTATACCGCAGCAGCCAGCAGCCAGGGATACCTGTAGGAATCCTGAGGAAGAAGTGAAGTTTGAGGTCAGTTTTAAATCAAAATCAAAAGCATATCTGTTCTTGACACTGGTACGCTAGCTACACCGGGCTGCTTTCAAACTGATCCACAAGGGCAGTGCAGTGCACCTGCGAGTTACCTGCACTGAATCATAGACTTTGTTATTACCTGTGGGTTTTGTGCGCTTTCAGAAACTGCACCACAACTGCAAGATATAATAGAATTCTATAGCAAAGTGCAACTAACCTGCAGGAAAGCCACTGGTGCACTGCGCTGCACACACTGTAAATCACAGCGCATCAGTGTGCCCCTTTCACATGATCAGTCCAATCGGGTCCACCTGTCTATTTCTCAGGTGGACTCAATCAGGCCCTCCATTCAACTCTATGGAGCGGCAAATTTAAATGGATTTGTGTCGGTTTACACCCACCTACCTTTAATCTGATCCACTGAAAAAAAAAAACCAGAAAGGGATCCATCCCCTTCCGTCTGGGGGATAGGATTGGAGGGCCCATAGAGGAGAGCAGGCTTTGTCCGTGTCTGCTCGGCATATGCGAAGAATACACGGACCTGGCATCCGCCTGCTCCGCTCATTGTGTCCATGCTGTGTCCGCGTCTGCTCTGCATATGCGGAGTGTACACGGACCTGTCATCCACCTGCTCTGCTCATTGTGGCCTACGACAGGTTACTAAGTCGCTTAAGTGGCCCTCGCTCTTCAAAAGGTTAGGCACCCCTGCTTTACAGGGTAATTAACATAGGGCTTAACATGGGGGTGGGAGCAGGTTTAGGTTTAGTTATGTTTTGACCAGACTTCTACTTTGCTGTCCATGGTGGGGCAACATTTACAGTAAGAATTTGTACATATATGTTCATAGCCTGGTGATATGCAAGAAACAGCATTCTCTTCTGTTCAATATTTACAAACTCAACTAAGAATGTGCTAGGTACACACTCAACATTTATTCTGAGCATGATAGGTAGATTTAAAAAAAATTAATCATAGTTTCATACTAGCAATACTTACTCTTCAACTTAGTTTCAAAAATATATATCAACTGATGCATGGTTGAGTCCCCAAACATATAGAAGAACCTTCCCTTCATGCAAGCATTTAGTTGTTCTACTTCATTGTAGGTCTGCAGGTTGCAAGTCTTCGGGTACCAAATATTGTTCAAAACATATCCACTGGGGTATTCTAATTTCCCTCCCGTTTTGCATTTCTCTTTTGTCTCTAAACCTGAATCTGACAAAAATATAAGTATTTGCATAAATTATACCACCATTACTTTTGAATTGCATCACAGCTAATAAATTAATTGTACTGTATAACCATTCAATTATAGAGGCCATTTGCATCTGTGATTAATTTTTTTACTCTCAACAAAAAGTGACAAGAGCAAACCATTGATATGTTTGGCACTCATTTGTAACAAGCAAATGTAAATGTTTGCAAATGTTTCAGATGATTGAGAGGGAAACTATGATGGTTATTAATGTAGCACTGCCCCCTTGGTAGCTGCTGAGAACAGATTCCCCTGGGTTACCCTTAGCAACAACTTTTAAATTCTTAGCACTTTAAGTCCTTTGCTCAGTCAGTAAACAGTCCAGGGGATTTGTTTTTTTGCATTTTACTTGAACTTGGATGGGAGAAGGGATGAGTGGGATACTCCAACTTGATAACTATGCACAATCCTCAGGACTTCTATCTGTATTGAATGCGGCAAGGCTGCTGCTTCACCCCGCCACTAAGGTGAAATATTGAAAGGCGAACTATGTGGTAGATTGCTCTTCAGGGCCTAACTTGGCACCCCCTTTCTCGCTGACTGTGTGTGCTGACCTTCTGTCCACTGAACTCACTGAAGTGGTCTCCCCTTCCTGGGCAGACCCCTGGCAAGCCCCCTGGAGCTCTGCCTTCAGCTCCACTGTCAGTTTCCTCAGGACTTCTCTGGCTCAGCTCCAGACCTGGGTTACTAGGCCGACTGCCTATTACTAGGGATGATCGAATGGTTCGGGACGACCATCGGTTCGGCCCGAACATTGGGTGTTGGAGGTTCGGCCGAATTTAGAACTTTTTGCCCAAAAAGTTCGGAATTCGGCAACCAGAACCGACCAAAATGCAATGGTTCAGGAAATGGGCTTTAAAAGCCTGTGATTGGACCAGAACCATTAGCAAAAGCCAATTGAGGGGGCAGAAGAATGCTAGGAATGTGATTGGAGTGACTAGGGGGTCCATAGTCCAATCATTAGTGAATACGCCCCCCAGTATATAAGATAGCCCCCGCCAAATTCCTAGCATTGTTATACAGGACATGGAAGAGAGTGGAAGCAGTTCTGCTAATTTTACTTTAAAAGTGTCATTTAGCATTTATTAGTGGGAGGAAAGGGATATCTAGTGTAGTTAGAGTGCTCCTTTACACTTTAGTTAGCTTCAAAAATTTAGTTTCTGTAGGGAAAGTGTGAAGTGTCAGGGTGACCGTAATGTAGTGTAGGGTTAACTGACTGCTATGGCAGGGTGACCAAACCCTTCCATATCAGGGTGACCGTAATGTAGTTTAGGGTGAACTGACAGTGACTGCTATGGCAGGGTGACCAAACCCTTCCATATCAGGGTGACCGCTATAGAGAAAAGCTAGTTTCTCTTGTGTCACTTTCGCTGCAGGGATATGGCTTCGCCGCCACCAGCATTTTTGGCTGCTGGCATTGCTAGTGCTTTTTTGAACACATGTTTGGAGTCAGACATGACATCTGAACATGTGTATAGGGGGTATATATACACACATGTCTGTATATATACACCTGCACATATATAGGTGTGAAAGGAACAGAAAAAACTACTTGCGCTGATGAAATAATTAACACCAATATAGTTACGCTCCTATCACACCTATATATGTCTAGGTGTGTATATACATATAAGTATGTGTGTACATACACCACTATACACAAGTTCAGATGTTTTGCCTGCCTCCAAAGAACCCAAAAAAATGCCCAAAAAAACGCTAGCGTCAAAAAAAAAAACGCCTAGGTGTGTTGTTGCAGGCATTTTTTGGGGGTTTTTGGAGGCAGGCAAAACATCTGAACTTGTGTATAGTGTACCTGTGAAGTTTCAGCTCTGTAGCATGTCCAGAACCAGAAAAAAAGATAATTTTTCAGTAGAGCAGTGATGGTGGGACCCTCCTTTTACACCTATATGATCTTTTTTTGGGGGTTCTGGACATGCTACAGAGCTGAAACTTCACAGGTACACCTTTTAGACCCCCCAGACACAAAATCACACAAAAAAAGTTCTTAAAAATTGTCATTTTTGATAGATTTTTGATAGAGAGCCAATTATTGAAAAAAAAAATTAAAATTAAAAAAAAAATAATAATTTCTTTGGATTTAGTGTCTGGGGGGTCTAAAAAGTGTACCTGTGAAGTTTCAGCTCTGTAGCATGTCCAGAACCCCCAAAAATTAGCATTTTCTTATAATTTTAATTAGAACAGGAATACGGCTTCTCTACGGCTACATAGTTACATAGTTAGTGAGGTTGAAAAAAGACACCAGTCCATCCAGTTCAACCTATAATGTGTGTGTGTGTTTGCTTTTAACCGTACATTTTATACCCCTGTATGTTGTGGTCTCTAAGGTGCCCATCTAACAGTTTTTTGAAACTATCAATGCTCCCTGCTGATACGACTGCTTGTGGAAGAGAATTCCACATCCTTACTGCTCTTACAGTGAAGAACCCCTTACGCATTTTAAGGTTAAACCGCCTTTCCTCTAGTTTTAGTGAGTGGCCACGTGTCTATTGCGTTATGCAATAACTAAGTGTTATGCAATAACTAAGTGTTATTGCATCTCCTTTCTCTGAATAGTTTGTTCCTTATGCTAGGGTCGCCAGTACAGTATTTGTACATTGATATCATATCCCCCCTCATTCGTCTCTTCTCCAGAGAGAATAGGTTCAGTGCTTGTAGTCTTTCCTCATAGCTGATGTCCTCCATTCCCCTAATTATTTTTGTTACCCTTCTCTGGACTCTTTCCAGTTCCAGCACATCCTTCCTGAGGACCGGTGCCCAGAACTGGACAGCATACTCCAGATGTGTCTTGACCAGAGTCTTGTAGAGTGGAAGAATAATCTCTTTATTTCTGGAGTGAATCCCCTTTTTTATACATCCCAGTATTCTGTTGGCTTTACTTGCAGCAGCTTGGCCTGTTGTCTACCAGTACCCCCAAGTCTTTTTCCATCCTAGACTCACCCAGAGGCTCCCCCCCTAGTGAGTAGCTTGCTTTCTGGTTTCTGGCCCCCAAGTGCATTACTTTACATTTTTCCACATTAAACCTCATCTGCCATGTAGTTGCCCACCCCGTTATTTTGTTCAGGTCCGCTTGTAAGGTTTCCACATCCTGCATAGAAGATATTGGCATGCCTAGTTTAGTATCATCTGCAAATACTGAGATTGTACTAGATATCCCCTCCTCTAGATCATTTATGAATAAATTAAACAGGATTGGTCCCAGGACAGAACCCTGGGGGACCCCACTTTCCACACCCGCCCAATCCGAGTACTCCCCATTAATCACCACCCTCTGGACTCTCCCCTGGAGCCAGTTCTCTATCCAGGTACTCACCTTATGGTCCATACCTACCTTCCTTAGTTTGTACAGTAAGCGTTTGTGGGGAACGGTGTCAAAGGCCTTTGCAAAGTCCAGATACACCACATCCACAGGCTTTCCTTTATCTAGGTGGCAGCTCACTTCATCGTAGAAGGTTAATAGATTTGTTTGGCAAGAATGATTTTTCATGAATCCATGCTGATTGCTACTAATAATACAGTTTTCATTACTAAAGTCTTGTATGTGGTCCCTTAACATCCCCTCCAAAATCTTGCAGACTACTGATGTTAGGCTGACCGGCCTATAGTTCCCCGGGATACACCTCGGCCCCTTTTTAAATATTGGTACCACCTTGGCTTTTTTCCAATCAGCTGGCACCATACCCATCTGTAAACTATCCTTAAAGATCAAGAATAATGGTCTGGCAATCACCTGGCTGAGCTCTTTAAGAACCCTCGGGTGCAAGCCATCCGGTCCCGGTGATTTATTTATGTTAAGTTTCTCTTAACTACTATCACTACTATCACCGCGACTGACTGACCGCTCTGCGACCGACTGACTGCTCTGCGACCGGCTGACCGCTCTGCGACCGACAGACCGCTCTGCGACTGACCGCTCTGTGACCGACTGACCGCTCTGTGACCGACTGACCGCTCTGTGACCGACTGACCGCTCTGGGACTGACTGACCGCTCTGCGACCAACTGACCGCTCTGCAACTGAGTGACCGCTCTGCGACTGACTGCTCTGTGACCGACTGACCGCTCTGCGACTGACTGACCGCTCTGCGACTGACTGCTCTGTGACCGACTGACCGCTCTGCGACCGACTGACCGCTCTGCGACTGACAGACCGCTCTGCGACTGACTGACCGCTCTGCGACTGACTGCTCTGTGACCGACTGACCGCTCTGTGACCGCTCTGCGACCAACTGACCGCTCTGCGACCGACTGACCGCTCTCCGACCGACTGACCGCTCTGCGACCGACTGACCGCTCTGCGACTGTCTGACTGTGCTCTGCGACTGACTGACTGTGTTCTGTGACTGACCGACTGGTGAAGATCTTTGGGCGGGTGAGTATCCTTGCGACTGGTGAGTATCTTTGCGACTGGTGAGTATCTGCGACTGGTGAGTATCTCTGCGACTGGTGAGTATCTCTGCGACTGGTGAGTATCTTTGCGACTGGTGAGTATCTGCGACTGGTGAGTATCTCTGCGACTGGTGAGTATCTCTGCGACTGGTGAGTATCTTTGCGACTGGTGAGTATCTCTGCGACTGGTGAGTATCTCTGCGACTGGTGAGCATCTCTGCGACTGGTGAGTATCTTGCGACTGGGAGTAACTTGCGATTGGTGAGTATCTTGCGTCTAGTGAGTATCTTGCGACTGGTGAGTATCTTTGCGTCTGAGGTATCTTTGCGACTGGTAAGTAAGTGAGTGATGTGCAACTGAGTGTCAAGTGAGTGAAGCGGAGTACCAGAGTGTGAGAAGGTAGCGTTAGGAAGCCAGGAAATAGCCACATAGGGTAGACTTAAATTACTGAATCCCCATTAGATTAGATAGTAGGTACAATGCCCGGCGGGTGTGGAGATGCGACTCGATGTACATCTTGTAATATGTATGCGTTCCTCAGACATGTGATCGAGGGCGAATACATATGCGCAAGATGTAAGCACGTTGTTTCCCTGGAAGCTCAGGTCCTAAATCTAGGGAAGCAGCTGGCAACACTGAGACGAATGTCCATACCGGAGGAGAGCCAGGATTGTACCAGTCAGGTGCAGGCAGGGGTCTGCACAGAGGTGGGCGGAGTATTGGAGGTGCAGGCATCAGAGCAGTTTAGAGGGGTGACAGTTAGGAGGGGTAGAAGGGAACAAGGCAAGGAGGCTGATCATGGGCTGGAGCACCCCAATAGATACGCCCCGTTGTGTGATGTTGGGGAAACCAGTCAGGGACCAGCATTGCTGAAGCAGAGCGACGCCCCTAGCTGCCAGGGGAAGAACTCCTCCAGTAAGGCCGGGAGAAAGGGAAAGGAAAGACAGGTGCTGGTGGTAGGGGACTCAATTATTAGAAGGGCAGACAGTGTAATCTGTGACAAAGACCGTGTGTGCCGAACAGTCTGTTGTTTGCCGGGCGCTCGGGTTCGGCACATCGCGGATCGGGTGGACAGATTATTGGGTGGGGCTGGGGAAGACCCAGCTGTCATGGTACACGTGGGTACCAATGACATAGGCAGAGGAAGACGGAGAGTCCTAAATGATTTCAGGGACTTAGGCGCTAAGTTGAGGACTAGGACCTCCAAGGTAGTATTTTCCGAAATACTACCTGTACCTCGAGCCACACCAGAGAGGCAGCGGGAGATTAGGGAAGTTAACGAGTGGCTGAGGAGCTGGTGTAGTAAGGAGGGTTTCGGGTTCCTGGAGAACTGGGCTGACTTCTCAGTCGGTCACCGGCTCTTTGGTAGGGACGGATTGCACCTAAATGGGGTGGATGCAGCCGTACTGGGTGCAAGGATGGCCAAAAAGTTAGAGGGGCTTTTAAACTAGGGAATGGGGGGGAGGGTACAGATGTAGAGTTAGCCAGTGGAAAGCAAGTTTCAGAGGGCAGAAATGGGGGCATTAGCGGTAGGGTGTTCGGAGCTCCTATACCCAGGGTGGGTATGGGGAAAAATCAAGAGAGCAGCCTAAAACATCAAATGAAGATAAATGTAACCGATCAAAATTAAGAGGGTTGTATGCCAATGCCAGAAGCCTGGCCAACAAGATGGGAGAGCTGGAGCTGCTGATGTTTGAGGAGGACTTAGATTTTGTGGGGATAACTGAGACTTGGTTTGACAGTTCTCATGATTGGATGGCGACCATTCAGGGGTATTCCCTTTATCGCAGAGATAGAGAAGGTAAAAAAGGGGGAGGGGTATGTCTGTATATTAAGAACAGTGTACAGGTAAATATGAGGGATGATATTAATAATGGAGCTAAGGACGAGGCAGAATCCCTATGGGTAGAGCTTCAAAGGGAAGGCACGGCGGGGAAGGTAATATTGGGCGTATGCTATAGGCCCCCCAACCAGAGGGAGGAGGGTGAGGTGGACCTCCTTTTACAGATAGGATTGGCAGCAAGGATGGGAAACGTCATTATAATAAATAAATTAATAATTTAATTATCCAGATATAGACTGGGCAGAAGGAACCGCGCACTCAGCCAAGGCTAGGCAGTTCCTAAATGTTTTGCAGGACAATTTTATGGGTCAGATGGTGAATGCACCGACAAGAAACAATGCGGTACTTGACCTACTGATTACCAACAATACAGACCTGATCACGGATATAGAAATACGGGACAACTTGGGAAACAGTGACCATAGGTCAATAAGTTTCAGTATTAATTACAGTAATAGGAAGCAGAGGGGTAATATAAGAACACTGAATTTCAAAAGAGCCAATTTCCCTAAACTGCGCTTGCTGCTAGAAAATATCAATTGGGATAGAACCCTGGGAACAAAGAACACGGAGGAAAAATGGGAGCGCTTCAAGAGCATACTAAACAGGGGGATTGGCCAGTGCATTCCAAAGGGAAATAAATTTAAAAGAGCAAAAATAAACCCTGGATGGCTAAACTCCAACATAAAAATGTATATTAGTGCTAAAGAAAAGGCCTTCAAAAAATACAAGACTGAGGGGTCATTGGCAGCATTTAAGCATTACAAAGAGTGTAATAAGAAATGTAAAGACTAAAATAGAACACGAGAGACATATAGCGGAGGAGAGTAAAAAGAACCCCAAGAAGTTCTTTAAGTATATAAACAGTAGGAAAGCGAGGCCAGAACACATTGGCCCCATAAAAGATGACAAAGGAAATATGGCCACTGAGGACAAAGAAAAGGCGGAAGTGTTAAATAATTTCTTCTCTTCAGTCTTCACAAAAGAATCGGGGGGCTACACAAACCCAGCTTGTAAGGCCGAACTAAATAATACACCTCAGGAAGTGCCACCATGGCTAACAGAGGATAGACTTAGAGCTAAACTAGAGAAACTTAACATAAATAAATCCCCGGGACCGGATGGCTTGCACCCGAGGGTTCTTAATGAGCTCAGCCAGGTGATTGCCAGACCATTATTCTTGATCTTTAAGGATAGTTTACAGACGGGTATGGTGCCAGCTGATTGGAAAAAAGCCAACGTGGTACCAATATTTAAGAAGGGGCCGAGATATATCCCGGGTAACTATAGGCCGGTCAGCCTAACATCTGTAGTCTGCAAAATTTTGGAGGGGATGTTAAGGGACCACATACAAGACTTTAGTAATGAAAACGGTATTATAAGTAGTAATCAGCATGGATTTATGAAAAATCGTTCCTGCCAAACCAATCTATTAACCTTCTACGATGAAGTGAGCAGCCACCTAGATAAAGGTAAGCCTGTGGATGTGGTGTATCTGGACTTTGCAAAGGCCTTTGACACCGTTCCCCACAAACGATTACTGTACAAACTAAGGAAGGTAGGTATGGATCATAAGGTGAGTACCTGGATAGAGAACTGGCTCCAGGGGAGAGTACAGAGGGTGGTGATTAATGGGGAGTACTCGGATTGGGCGGGTGTGGAAAGTGGGGTCCCCCAGGGTTCTGTCCTGGGACCAATCCTGTTTAATTTGTTCATAAATGATCTAGAGGAGGGGATATCTAGTACAATCTCAGTATTTGCAGATGATACTAAACTAGGCATGCCAATATCTTCTATGCAGGATGTGGAAACCTTGCAAGCAGACCTGAACAAAATAACGGGGTGGGCAACTACATGGCAGATGAGGTTTAATGTTGATAAATGTAAAGTAATGCACTTGGGGGCCAGAAACCAGAAAGCAAGCTACTCACTAGGGGGGGAACCTCTGGGTGAGTCTAGGATGGAAAAGGACTTGGGGGTACTGGTAGACAACAAGCTTGGCAGTGGCATGCAATGCCAAGCCGCCGCAAGCAAAGCCAACAGAATACTGGGATGTATAAAAAAGGGGATTCACTCCAGAAATAAAGAGATTATTCTCCCACTCTACAAGACTCTGGTCCGGCCACATCTGGAGTATGCTGTCCAGTTCTGGGCACCGGTCCTCAGGAAGGATGTGCTGGAATTGGAGAAAGTTCAGAGAAGGGCAACAAAAATAATTAGGGGAATGGAGGACATCAGCTATGAGGAAAGACTACAAGCACTGAACCTTTTCACTCTGGAGAAAAGACGATTGAGGGGGGATATGATATCAATGTACAAATACTGTACTGGTGACCCGAGCATAAGGAACAAACTATTCAGAGAAAGGAGATACAATAAGACACGTGGCCACTCACTAAAACTTGAGGAAAGGCGGTTTAACCTTAAAGTACGTAAGGGGTTCTTCACTGTAAGAACGGTAAGGATGTGGAATTCTCTTCCACAAGCAGTCGTATCAGCAGGGAGCATTGATAGTTTCAAAAAACTATTAGATGGACACCTTAAAGACCACAACATACAGGGGTATACAATGTACGGTTAAAGCAAACACACACACACATCATAGGTTGAACTGGATGGACTGATGTCTTTTTTCAACCTCACTAACTATGTAACTATGTAGCAGCTCCAGCACTCCCATCTTGTTGGCCAGGCTTCTGGCATTGGTATACAAACCTCTTAATTTTGATCGGTTACATATATCCTCGTTTGATGTTTTTAGGCTGCTCTCTTGATTTTGCCCCATACCCACCCTGGGTATAGGAGCTCCGAGCGACCTACTGCTATCGCCCCCAATTCTGCCCTCTGAAACTTGCTTTCCACTGGCTAATTCTACATCTGTACCCTCCCCCCCATTCCCTAGTTTAAAAGCCCCTCTAACTTTGTGGCCATCCTCTCACCCAGTACAGCTGCACCCACCCCATTTAGGTGCAATCCGTCCCTACCAAAGAGCCGGTGGCCGACTGAGAAGTCAGCCCAGTTCTCCAGGAACTCTAAACCCTCCTTACTACACCAGCTCCTCAGCCACTCGTTAACTTCCCTAATCTCCCACTGCCTCTCTGGTGTGGCTCGAGGTACAGGTAGTATTACGGAAAATACTACCTTGGAGGTCCTTCTCAACTTAGCGCCTAAGTCCCTGAAATCGTTTAGGACTCTCCATCTTCCTCTGCCTATGTCATTGGTACCCACGTGTACCATGACAGCTGGGTCTTCCCCAGCCCCACCCAATAATCTGTCCACCCGATCCGCGATGTGCCGAACCCGAGCGCCCGGCAAACAATAGACTGTTCGGGACACACGGTCTTTGTCACAGATTACACTATCTGTCCTTCTAATAATTGAGTCCCCTACCACCAGCACCTGTCTTTCCTTTCCCTTTCTCCCGGCCTTACTGGAGGAGTTCTTCCCCTGGCAGCTAGGGGCGTCGCTCTGCTTCAGCAATGCTGGTCCCTGACTGGTTTCCCCAACATCACACAACGGGGCGTATCTATTGGGGTGCTCCAGCCCGGGACCAGCCTCCTTTCCTCGTTCCCTTCTACCCCTCCTAACTGTCACCCCTCTAAACTGCTCTGATGCCTGCACCTCCAATACTCCGCCCACCTCTGTGCAGACCCCTGCCTGCACCTGACTGGTACAATCCTGGCTCTCCTCCGGTATGGACATTCGTCTCAGTGTTGCCAGCTGCCTCCCTAGATTCAGGACCTGAGCTTCCAGGGAAACAACGTGCTTAAATTTTGCGCATTTGTATTCGCCCTCGATCACATGTCTGAGGAACGCATACATATCACAAGATGTACACCGAGTCGCATCTCCACACCCGCCGGGCATTGTACCTACTAATCTAATCTAATCTAATCTAATGGGGATTCAGTGATTTAAGTCTATCCTATGTGGCTATTTCCTGGCTTCCTAACTCTACCTTCTCACCCTCTGGTACTCCGCTTCACTCACTTGACACTCAGTTGTACAACACTCACAATCTCACAGCTCAGCACCGTTGGTCAGTCGCAGAGCACCTCTCAGTCTATAGTAGCCCCTTAGTAACCTGTATTGCTTGTAATTTTTTCACTTGTATGTAGTATGTACTTTTAGTCCCCCACCAGCAGATCAGGTCAGTTGTTTCCTACTTACCCTCGGTCTGGTCTGGTCCCGGTCCTGTCAGGTCCTTGTCTCTGCCGCCGCCGCTCTGTCCCTGCACTGTCTCTGGTCCGCTCCTGCTGCTGCTCTGTCCCCCTGGTCCGAGGCTCCTGCACCCAGCCCCCGGCTTCCTAGTGCGGGTTCCCCCCCGCTCTCTCCCGCACGTGCGGCTCCTCCTCCACACACACTGCTCACAGCTCTCCTCGCTGTGGATCGCTTCCGGTATGGCTCCTCCTCCTACCAGCCAGAAAGGTTGTCCTGTTCCTCCTTCAGTCCCTCCGGGTCCTCCGCCGCTGCCGCCGTTCGGATGGTTTACCCCTATAGTCTCCGGTCACCTCGGGCTCCTGCACCTGCACCCGCTCTCCACGCAGCTCCTTCTCACTCACTCACAGCACACGCTGCACGCCCACACACACGTTCCTGCTTTCTGCTTCCTGCTTCTCGCAGTGCCTCCTCCTCCTCCTCGCAGTGCCTCCTCCTCCTCCTCCACCTGGTCAGGCCTCCTCCTCCTCCACCTGGTCCCCATACGGCGTTTTTTTTCTTGCAGGCATTTATCGGGCATTTTTGTAGGCAGGCATGACTTTTTTGGATTAGTGTCTGGGGGGGGGGTCTAAAAAGTGTACCTGTGAAGTTTCAGCTCTGTAGCATGTCCAGAACCAGAAAAAAAGATAATTTTTCAGTAGAGCAGGGATGGTGGGACCCTCCTTTTACACTTATATGATTTTTTTGGGGGGTTCTGGATATGCTACAGAGCTGAAACTTCACAGGTACACCTTTTAGACCCCCCAGACACAAAATCACACAAACAAGTTCTTAAAAATTGTCATTTTGATAGATTTATGATAGAGAGTCAATTATTGAAAAAAAACAAAAAACGATTTCTTTGGATTTAGTGTCTGGGGGGGGGGGGGGGGTCTAAAAGGTGTACCTGTGAAGTTTCAGCTCTGTAGCATGTCCAGAACCATAAAAAAAAAAAAAGATTGTTTGTATTAGAACACTTTCAGCACAGGATGTTGGCTTCTCGCTTTTCACACCTTGCCGGTTTAATAGCAGGCGTTTTTTTGGCCATTTTTTTGGGTTCTTTGGAGTCAGGAAAAACATCTGAACTTGTGTATAGTGGTACTATACACAAGTTCAGATGTTTTGCCTGCCTCCAAAAACCCGAAAAAAAATGCCTGCAACAACACACCTGGGCATTTTTTTGGTTCTTTGGAGGCAGGCAAAAGAACTTGTGTATACGGGTATATATACACACATACTTATATGTATATACACACCTAGACATATATAGGTGTGATAGTAGCAGAAAGATATGCTTGCGCTAATGAAATCATTTACACTAATATGGTTATGCTCCTATAACACCTGTATATGTCTAAGTGTAAAATACATATAAGTATGTGTGTGTGCACAAGTTCAGATGTTTTGCCTGCCTCCAAAAACCCCAAAAAAATGCCTGCAACAACACACCTGGGGCGTTTTTTTTGGGCATTTTTTTGTGTTCTTTGGAGGCAGGCAAAACATCTGAACTTGTGTATAGTGGTATATATACCACTATACACAAGTTCAGATGTTTTTCCTGCCTCAAAAGAACCCAAAAAAATGCCCAAAAAACGCCTGCTATTAAACCGGCAAGGTGTGAAAAGCGAGAAGCCAACATCCTGTGCTGAAAGTGTTCTAATACAAATACTAAATCCAAAGAAATTTTTTTTTTTAATTTTTTTTTTCAATAATTGTCTCTCTATCAAAAATCTATCAAAAATGACAATTTTTAAGAACTTTTTTGTGTGATTTTATGTCTGGGGGTCTAAAAGGTGTACCTGTGAAGTTTCAGCTCTGTAGCATGTCCAAAACCCCCAAAAAAAGATCATATAGGTGTAAAAGGAGGGTCCCACCATCCCTGCTCTACTGAAAAATTATCTTTTTTTCTGGTTCTGGACATGCTACAGAGCTGAAACTTCACAGGTACCCTTTTTAGACCCCCAGATACTAAATCCAAAGAAATGTTTTTATTTTTTTATTTTTTATTTTTTTTAATTTTTCCAATAATTGTCTCTCTATCAAAAATGACAATTTTTAAGAACTTTTTTTGTGTAATTAATAGTCCCTGGGGTATGACCCAGAACCCTAGGCACTTTTTAGGGGCATTTATTGGGTTTTAGGGCTTCAAAATGGTGTTTTTTGATTACCGAAGTTCGGGTCCCATTGATTTTAATGGGGTTCTGAAATCCGGGCCGAACTTTCGGGTAGTTCGGATGTTCTGGCCGAACCGAACTTTTGAAAAGTTCGATCATCCCTACCTATGACCACCTTCCTCTCTGACAGGAGGAGAGACGGCCGTTACCTTCCTCCTGGGACCTGGCTTCCCACCTAAAGACACCTTGCCTCATGTGCTCTCAGCTTTTATGGTTAATCCCAGGATGCACTGCGGTGGTGCCCTCCCACTGGGACTGCCACAAAAGCCTGTGTATCGTCGGCCAGGTTTCCTCCACTGTCCAACAGGCCTCCCTATTGGATGCAGTGAGGACACTCCCTCAGACCATACGAATACACACTGAGCAGAATGAGCAGGCCTAACTAAAGATCAGGCTCCCCTGATAAGCAGATGGAGCAAACCAAATGCTTTTACCTAGGACCTGTCTAGGAGGGTGCTACAATATTATGTATTACAAGGAAAACACACAAAGCAGGGTTCCCAGAGAGAGCTCAGCAAATCCTGTTTTCTTGCAAATACTCTTTATAATCATTTGCATAGCAATGTGTCCAGGAAGTCTGCATGTACATTCATTCTGTGCAAATTGATTATGAAAGTAATTTTCTCTTCTAAATGAATGCTCTCTTATTATGGGCTGAGGAACGTAGAGGGCATTAGCAAATTAATGTAACCAATAAATGTAAATGGTTCACAATTATTTGCCAATTCCCTCCAGCATTCTCTAGAATTGTTATAGAATCTATTGTTACAAAGACACATTTCTTTACATTAAATATGTATTTCCTATACTCCTAAGCTCCATCTAGATACTATAATGCAGTATTTTAATACTGCTCATAATAAAAGAACATTCGTTAAGAAAATAAAATAGCCCAAACAACTTTTGTTTTTACCCAGTTCGCACAGAAAGAATGTGCATTCACTGGATATATAGTATATACTTTTTTTTTGTTTTGTTTATGAATAGACCCCTTAAGCTGTCCATAGACGTTTCAAACCTTGTATGGGCAGGCTGAATGTTCCCAAGTTGATCAGTCGATTTTAAATGCAATTATTGCAAGCGGCTGTTATAGCCGCTAGCATTATACACTGTTGGGATTAAGTCCAACATTGAAGTCGCCCCCACCAGGAGAACACAGGTATATAGGAACTTCTATACCCCTGGGTGACGTCCTATCGGCTGAAACATGTTGAATGGAGCTACAGCAGTGAGGTAATCATGCCCATCAGGGTAGTGACTGTACTTATTTGTCTATATGCTTTGTTTTACCTGCCTTGTGTGAGTAGATTTTTACCTTAATAAATTGGAGGAAGTTTATAATACTACACTATGAGTCCCTCCTTTATCTTTTCATCCTCTTGAGCGCTTTTTGTGGCTTGTTTTGGAAGCTCAGTTACTGTGTTTTGGAGTTTGCCATCCATCCCAGTGGGGATTTCTGCCAAAAAGTGCAGCCAGACCTCCATCTTTGAAGTTTTACCTGTTGGTAGTTGAGTTAGGTGTGCTTTCGGGTGTGAAGTGGTGCAAGTTTTCACAAGCCGATTGGGGCGACTTACACGTCAACTTTTTCAAGGAATTGTTTTGTATGGATTTTTTTATATTTGGACTGATGTTGTATTGTGTGTGCGCTTTAAAAAAATGTCTCTAAGCACTTATGATAGGGGCACATAGGGGGGTCCAGACAGCAGCATGTGCTAGAAGCAACCCCCTTGCAGTGTAGCAGTAAGGAGGGAGAGGAGGAAAAGCTGGCAGTGCTGCAGTGGGAGACAGAAGATAATCAGTGTCTGCAATAAGACAGTACAGCCAGCCCTCCTGCTCAACAGGTTCCTGGGCCCCCCTTTTGAACTGGTGGGGCCTGGGCCAAGTACAGGAGGGCTTGATGTACTGCCTTATCAGCAGCCCTGATACTGTATATAGCTGATGCTATGAACAGTTTATACAGTCCACACGACCACTGCAACTGTTGGGGAAGTATAGTTTGTAGCTGATGCTCTATGATGATCTCCATCTTTAATTTAAAGCTAAATGAAACATGAAGATTAGCTTTAAGGCTCCATGCACACTGGGCTTAAAAAAGCCTGTTCCCTTGGCAGAAGAAAAACCTTTATATATACTTTTTTGTCCACATTTTTAGTCGTGTTTAGGAGTGTTAAGTGTTTTTTCTGCCAAAAAGCTCCAATCAAAAACACAAACCAAAAGGTTTTTTCTTTCCTTCCTCTAAAAGTTAAGCTTAAAGCGGAGTTCCACCCTGGATTTTTTTTTAATACCCCCGGGACAGTCAGGGCTAGTGCATTCCACAATGGCTAGCCTCTGATCTGTCCCGGGTCGCACTTACCTGTTAGGACAAATACTTACCTTGCAAACGTCTTGTCCAGCGCTGCCATCTCAGATGTGGGCAGCTTGAAGCCAGCGAGATCCCCTTCGGCGTCTTCTTCCACCTTCTTTGGTCCCACGATGCTCTGCGCCGGCCCCGACGTCACTTCCGGGTCGCGCGCGTCATCCCTCTACAGCTTCTGGGCATGCCCAGAAGCTGTTTAGAAGGGGATGACGCGCGCGACCCGGAACTGACGTCGGGGCCGGTGCAGGCGCAATGATTCCTGGGAGCTATGACGTTCAGCTCCCAGGAATCATTGCAGAGCCAGGAAGTGACGACGGGCCGCGGCCGAGGAAGGAGGAAGAAGGAAGTAAGGTAAGTATTTTTTCTTCGCTACGAGGTAAGTAAAAAAAAAAAAAATATGCGATTATCCATTTCTTTTTCAGGTGACCCGGAGCGAGAAGATGGAGGTAAGTATAAAAATAGGGTGGAACTCCACTTTAAAATATGCCTCTAAACATCCTAATGGGTATAGACACATGGCATAACATTAAGCTGCTTATAAAGGCAAAACACAAAACTTCTGTAGACGCAGCATTTTTTAAGCCAGAGTGCATGGACCCTTAATCAGGCATGCAAAAATGTCTGCATGTGCTTGGGCATATTTGCTAACATGTAGGTGCATTCGAAGGTGTAAAAAAAAGTAAAACGCCCCATAAAGAGGCATTTTTGAGTCTATGTACATGAAACCTAGGGATTAAAGCTTCCAGATATATGTCAGGAGGTAAGTGCAATATGAAAACACATGGATGGAACACTCATAAATGCATGTGTGCATTTGTAGGTACACTGGTATACCCCTGGCTAATGACACGGGTTCACCTGAGGTGAGGGGGAGATATTGGTACTAACCAGTTTTCACCAGAGCTCCTGATGGTGGAGATGGGTTTAGTACCAGGTCATGGTCCTCAGAATAGCCCCACCAGGAGGTGAGCCACCTGGGGTCCAGTTGCAGTTATAGCAGGTAAAGATCAAGCAGAAGCGGCGAGGGCGTGGCTTGACGCACGATGCGGAAGGCGGCACACTGAGGAGCTGCGGGAAGTGAACGGCTCCATAGCACAGGCTCGCGGCTTGGCTCTAGAGGCGGCGACGGACGATGGGCAGGGTGTCCCGCTACACACATCTCCCCGCACAGAGCAGCAGGTAACACTGCACATCTTCAGCTATGGCTAACCGAAACATTTCGGAGCTATTCAAAACGCAAACAACTACTAAGAGCTGCATGAGGACGGACAAGATGGCGCTGACAGATGGAGAGGAGGAGAGCAGTGAGAACTCCCAATTTTCACCGGAGGAAGGGGTAAGCAAAGGGTTCGTGGAGGACCCCCCCTAACACTTACTGCAATGAATAATATTGCAGCAGACATTAAGTCTACACTCTCAGCGGCCATCACTGATTTAAAATCAGATTTTATCAAACTGTCCGAACAGTTCTTGATGGCGGAACAGGTGGGTGCCCAGAGAGACAGATCAATTGGGAGATTGGAACACATAGCTGTTTCACATGCGGCACATTTAATCGAGATTAATAAAAGTCTGGAGGACTTAGATAATAGAGGGAGAGGCTGTAACTTGAGAATTAGAGGCATCCCGGAGGATATCGTACAAGACCAAATACCCCAAACATTACAAAAGATGTTTAATTTATTGTTGGAGAGGCATGAGGATGCAACGATTGACCTTGTACACGCACATAGAGTATTACGGGCCAAAGGCAGAGACAGCGGACCCCCAAGAGACATTATATGTTGTTTTCAATTGAAAGAGGAGGTTATGTTTAAAGCAAGACAAAAAGAAGAAATCAAATGCAAAGACGCACAGGTTCAGATATTTCAAGATCTCTCTCAGATCACTTTGAGAAATAGAAGAGCCTTACGTCCCCTCCTAACAGTACTGCGGGAAAGAGAAATTAAATATCAGTGGCGATTTCCCTTTGCGCTAACTGTGACTCTACAAGGTAAAATGCATACTCTTGGATCGCCTAATGATCTAAGAGATTTTTGTGAAGGTCTACAAATACCAATAGTGGAACTTCCAGAATGGTATCAGGATTATACGCTTCCCATGTTAAATGAGGAACTAAGGCGATCGCCTATCCAATCACCAGAAAAGAGACCTCAGAACAAGAAGAGCAGAAGTGCGAGGCCGGGAAAGTAGAGTTAAAAACACTCTGCAGTAAGAATAATATGAGCTTGGAGGAAGATGAAAAGGAGAAGGGGAAATTTAAAAAATTTAGTTTTTTTTTTTTCTTTTTTTTTTTTCTCCCCTTTTTGGGGTGTTTTTTTTTTTTGGTTGTTGTTTTTTGAATCTTATTAGCTTTCTGCTTTTTTGTTTTGTTTTTTTTTTTTTTTTTTTTTTTTATATATCGATTGGGCTGGAAATACTTTGCATATAAGGGAAGACGAATTTAATTTGTTTGATATAGAGAGTACTAAGGGAAATATGTGTGATGGGCGAGGGAGGAGACTTCTCTTCCAGCATCTATCAACAGAGTGGGGAGAAGGGGGGAGGTTGTTTTTTTTTTTTTCCCCCTTCCCTTTCTCCCCCTTTTTTTTTTTTTTTTCTCTTATTAAATTATACTCTATATTTATAAGGCTGGAAATACTTGTCATATAAGTGGAAATGAATTGAATTTGTTTGGTGCATAAAGTATTAAGGGGACTGTGTTTAAGAGATGAAAGAGGAGATTTCTCTTCCAGCATCTATTAATTGATTAAGGGATAAAGAGGGGGGGGGGTGGTATATAAATAGAACGTAAGGTACTTGTAAAATAAATGAATGATGGAGGTTTGCCCCCCCCTTCCCCCATTTTTTTTTTGCACATATCCTTTCTCCAAACGCGTCTTTCTCCTAATAAGCATCTTTGAGGGAGCCGTTCCCCAACTGTTATGGATAAATTTGTTATAAATTGTGATATAGTGCTAAAGATTTAGCGTTTTTTTTTTGTTGGATTAAATCTATATACTAAATAGCACTGAATTTAGAGCTCCCTAATTCGTGTGAGACTCCCACTAACCCCCACAAGGGGTATTGCATGGTTCCAAATTAAGAACCATGTAACACCCCCGTTTTTTGGCTTAATCACAGACATTTAGTTTAGTCTGTGAATTTGGAACTCTGATACTTTTTCTTTAAGGTAGAGTACTGCTTACTATAAATAACTCTACCTAACACTGATCTATATCAGTGGGGTTTTTCTCTCTTTTCTTTTCTTTTTTTTTTTTTTTGCCCCCTTTTTTTTATACCCATTTCTTTTGAAGGGTTGGAGGACATAGGGAGGCACCGAGGTCGGATACAGGTGATATAAACAAGGTAGTAACTATGACTTATAATTCGGTGGGTAAACATGCTACGGTAATATCTCATAACGTACAAGGCTTAAATATTCCAGAGAAGAGATAGTTTGTACTTAGGGAATTGAAAAAAGTTAAACCACACTTTGTATTTCTGCAAGAGACCCATTTTAAACAAACTAGTGTTCCGAAATTGACGTCAGCATATTTTCCTACGGTTTTTCACGCAACTAACCCTATAGATAAAACAAAAGGGGTGTCGATATTGATCAGCAAGATGGCGGGCTTTCAGGTCGAGACGTCCTTGGTGGACCTGAATGGGAGATATGCATTTGTGAGGGGAATCTATGCGGGAATACCCACTACCCTCGCGAGTGTATACTTCCCGAACAGATCACAATTGGGGTTCTGCCAGAAAATTGTAAACATGCTCTTAGGATTTGCCAAGGGACGGGTGATAATGGGGGGAGACCTGAATATACCTCTCCAACCATTACAAGATACTTCAAATAAAAGCTCATGCATACGCTACAAGACTTTGGCTCGGATAAAAGAATTAATTCAATCTTTGACCTTGGTAGATTCCTGGAGAACTTTAAACCCGGAGGGTAGAGATTTCACCCATTACTCGGCAATACATGATAGATATGCACGCATTGACTATTTATTCATCTCACAAAGGGACATAAATAATATATCACATGCAAGGATTGGGACACAGGTCCTTTCGGACCATGCTCCAATATCTGTGACGTTAAAAACAAATAAGACACCCAGAGTTTTTAACTGGAGATTGAATGCAGATTTAATTGCAGACCCAACTATTAATACTCAAATAATACAACACATACAATCATACTTTAAGTTGAATACGCTACAAGAGACTACCCCGATGGTTAGATGGGAAGCACATAAGAGTGTCATAAGGGGAGAACTCATTAAGTTGGGCTCACAACGGAAAAAAGAAAGAGAAAAAAAGATTCAAACTCTTATGCATTCAATCTCCAATTTAGAGAAAACACATAAGAAATCTCTGTCGGTAAACGTCGCAACAGAGTTGCTACAGAAACGCAAAGAACTCCAACAGATAATTGAGGTGAAAGCTAAGCGGCTATTTTTTTTATGCAAGAGGGTCTACTATGAACATGGAGATAAGAGCGGTAGATATCTGGCAAGGGCGCTTAGAACAGCTCAGAATTCAAATGTTATAACAGGGATTAGGAACGTATCAGGTAAAATAGAATTAGCAGCAGAAAAAATTGCAGCACAGTTTCATACGTTCTATTCATCACTATACAATATTGCGCCACAACACAGAACCCCGGAATTTTCAGGAGACAGAGCGGCTAACATTGCAGCGTATTTAACGAGCAGTGGGCTTCCAACACTCACAGAGGAGGTAGCTAAGGATCTGGATCAACCCATTATCGAGTCCGAATTGCGCCTTGCACTAAAAGATATTAAACCAAATAAGAGCCCGGGTCCTGATGGATTTAGTTCTGCGTATTATAAACAATACGCAGATCTTTTAATGCCTCAATTAGTGCCGGCTTTGAATTCCCTTACAGACCCACTACAGACCTCACCTGCATTCCTTCATGCACATATATCAGTCATCCCTAAAACAGGGAAATCAACATATGAATGCGCTAATTATAGACCCATTTCTCTGTTAAACACTGATTTGAAGTTGTTTTCTAAAGTATTGGCCAATAGAATTAAACCGAATTTGTCAACAATAATAATGGATGATCAGGTGGGCTTTGTGGTGAGAGGAGAGACTAAAGATAATGTAATTAAGACACTTAATTTAATACATTATGCCCAACAGCGAAATGTCGAGGGCCTTCTCGTGTCAACGGACGTGGAGAAGGCCTTCGACAGAGTAGCATGGGATTTTTTAATGGCAACTTGCAGACATGTGAATTTTCCCCCCAAAATGATGGGATGGATAGCATCGCTCTATCAGTGCCCGACGGCGAGGATCAAGATAAACCATCTTTTATCGGAACCAATTATTATAAAGAACGGGACACAACAGGGGTGCCCGCTGTCACCACTGTTATTTATTTTGACGATAGAACCTTTTTTGAGACTAGTAAGGGCGGATAAATCAATACAGGGGATGAAAGTTAAGGAGAACATGTACAAAGTAGCGGCATACGCAGATGATTTGTTATTCTATGTAACACAACCGCTGATTACAATTCCAAACTTGATGAAAGCGTTTGAAAAATATAGCTATGTATCACATTTTTGTATAAATTTTTCGAAATCGGAAGTACTTAACCTAAATGTCCCCGAAAGTAAACTATCACAGATAAAAGAAAAAAGCTCCCTTAGATGGGTTACAGGGGCCCTGAAATACTTGGGTGTTTGGATAACCCCGAGTCTGGATACTTTCTACTCTAAAAATTTTGTTCCATTGCTTAAACAAATCGAGCTAGACTTGAAGCAATGGCATACTAAGTTTTTCTCTTGGTTTGGAAGAGCAGCCATTATTAAAATGGTAACCCTTCCAAGACTGCTTTATTTGTTTCACACCCTGCCAATTAAGATTCCTAATAGCTATTTTTCTAGACTCGGAAGTATCCAGACCCAATTTATTTGGGCACACAAAAAGCCGCGAATACGGCATAACTTGATTACTAGACGGAAGGAGAGGGGAGGAATGGGAGTACCGGATTTTCGACTATATTATCAAGCAACACATCTTACACGAATCATCGATTGGCATTGTCATGAATCAAAGAAAGCATGGGTAAAGTTAGAATCAGATATTATAGAGTGCCCGTTATGATTTTTGCCTTGGATAACATGGCAGCATTGTCCGGCTACAGCAAAGGCCCACCCATTAACAAAACAGACATTAGCAATGTTTCATGGAGTTAGTAAACTCCATTATATATCGAGCTCCCCGGGACCTTTTACCCCGTTGACAAATAATCCAGAATTTGTGCCGGGGTATTCAGATGTTTGGCTTAATGCACGAGAAAATAGTAACTTTAAAGTTGCTGCACATTTTTTGAAGGAAGGTACTCTTATAGGAAGAGACCAACTTAAACATACACACAATGCTTTAACCATACCCTTTTGGTCATATCTACAAATACATCATTTTTTAAATGAACCTTTGAGGAAGGAGACCTATGGGAGACAAATATCGGCTTTTGAACAGATATGTCTGGATCAAACGCCATTTAAAAAAGCGACGTCATATACTTACTCACTGTTGCTCTCCAGTGTAAGAATTAAACCAGATAAGTTTAAAGAAAAATGGGGAAAAACGCTACAAATTGTAATCTCAGATAAAAAATGGAGCATAGCATGTACTATGACACATAAATGCTCAAGGAGCACTAGATTACAAGAAAATGCGTACAAACTCCTTACCCAATGGTACATGACACCGGTGAAAATTAATAAGTGGTTCCCAAATACATTTGAAACATGCTGGAGGTGTGGTCAATCAGTAGGAACATTATATCATATATGGTGGCAGTGTACAAAAATAGTGGAGTACTGGACTCAAATACGGGAGCTGACTGAGGAAATTGCAGGTACAGTTATTCCATTAACCCCTGAATGTTGTCTCTTACATATTACGGATGTCGTAGAGCATAAGTACAAAAATTCAATAGTATGCCATCTCTTGAACGCAGCAAAATTATTAATACAGAAATATTGGAAATCTACCACATCTCCATCAATTAGAGAATGGGCGTTCGCAGTCAGAGATATCTATAATATGGAAGAGACTATAGCCATTGCTTCAGATAAAATAAATAAATTACAACTAATATGGAGGCCATGGTACACCTTCCAATGCTCAGATAGGTTTGCCCAACTTATAGAAGCAAGATCCGACCCGGTGCCTCGTATATGACATGACAATACCTAGAGATCCTCCTTCCCCTGTCCCCACCCATTTTTTTTTCTCCCTTTTTTCTTTCCTTATTCTTGTTAAGACTTATTATCTCTAAAAGAAAATTAAGATTGTTAAAAACTAAAAATTTCATATGTCTGACACAAAGTAATTTTGAAATATGGTCAACAGTGTAAATGCAAAATACATACCAACTTATCAAAAAGAGAACAGAAATACTAGAAAGAGAGAAATCTATTCTGTACAGAATTAACATATTGGCTATTCTGGGGAAAAGGGAGGAGAGTAGGAGGGGGGGAGGAGGGGAGAGGGGAGGAGGGGAAGGAGGGGGAGGAGGGGGTGGGGGAGGGGAAGGGGGGGGAAGGGGGGGGGTTTCTCACAGGGTGTGTTTATTGAAGTGGAACGCTGAAGTTTATATTTTTGTATATGTGGGATGGGTGTTCAATTTTGGATGTGTGATACAAGAGGGAAGTGTGGGGGGGATTTTTTTTTTTCTCTCTTTCTTTTGCACAAGATATGATATCACGAGGAATGTATATATGGAATTAATCCTCTAACATGGGTGATAGTGGGTGAGATATAGCTAACACGATTTTGAAGAACACAAGGTGAAAGGGGTGGGAGGTGAGGGGGATGTAACCCCGGCCCCCCTTTACCCTCCACTCCCGCTCTCTCCTTTTGGACAGAGAAGGGATTTAAATATGATAATAAAGATGGGACTATTTTAACCCATCTTAGTAAAACTACGGAGAGTTACAGAAGGCAGTATATATAATTGGTTTGAATCTATGTTTGGTTGTATCTCGCCCCTACCTCAAAGAAATGAGGAGAAACAACAGTGGAGAAATAGATAGAAAATGTATAGAGTACAATTGTAGAAGTACCGGATAGATTTCTTACTGTAAAATGAAAATGTATGTTTAAGAACTTTATATGGACTGTTGAGATATTATATGTTTAAAGTGGTTGTGTCGATTATAACAATGTACATTCTTATTTGTAATTTTTGAATCTTTGAACTTTAATAAAATTAAGATTGAAACAAAAAAAAGATCAAGCAGAAGCATAGTCAGTAAACAAGCCAACGGTCAGTAACAAACTGTTGTAGGTTGGGATTATGCAGAAGCGTAATTGAGGGACAAGCCAATGGTCAGTAACAAATGGTAGCAAAGATACAAACAACAGCAGGAGAGACAAAAGTAAGATATTGGCTGGAGAGGGCACACTAATCTGGCAAACAGGAAGTGCAGAGACATGGTTTAGATCAGGAAGTTCATGGGAGGAGAAGAGAGTTTAAGGTTCAAGACAAAGAAGGTTCAAGGCAGGATCCTTCAAGAATTTGTCCAGGGAACTATCCAGCATTCCAGATGGCTCAGCAAGAAGAGTCATTGTCAGACACAACAGAGGTCCCAGGTTCAAGCTCTGGCACAGTCATAACTTTTCATACTATTCTGTCCTCCTCGGATTTTAAGGTGTACATTTGCATATTCCAGCTTTTCCTGTTGCTTTATACTTTATAACAGTGGTGTCCAACTGAAAAAGGTCCTAAGGGCCACACTTGCATTTATGATATCAGTAGAGGGCCACATTTCAACACCTACACCGTCAGTGTCAGTGGCAGTAAAATATGTTGGTATCAAAGGGAGTAAAAATAAATCCCATAATCTCCACAGTTTGAGTAGTTGGCCACATTTCAACATCAATGCTATACCTCATCCAGGCTGTACAGAGCAGCCCTGGTCCTGCATGATGCGAAAAGCTCAGAATGTATGATGGCAATGGCCATTAGTATCATAATAAAATCAGGAACAGACATGCATATAACAGGTATAACCCTGTCCAGGAAGCTTTATCCTCAGGGGCCCCTCTACATACTGCAAGTGTATCCCCCTGTTCCGTATCACTGCTGTCAGTAAGAGAAAATTCAATGTCATCATTGGTGTCAGCCAGAGTAAAATAAGTTCCACTGTCAGTATCAGTTGGAGTAAAATAACCCCCATTGTTGGTGTCATTAGAATAAAATAAATCCCATAATTGGTGTCAGCATAAGGTAAAAATGGGAGTAAAATATGTCCCATATCATTAAGATCAATGGAATTAAAATAGGCCCTGTATTGTTAGTGTCAGTTGGAGAAAAAATAATCCTATTAGTGTTTACTATTAAACATGCTGCTCTGCTACATAACATACAGAGACAGGCACTTCACCTGTCTCTGTACCCCAACCTATACTTGGTCTTAAATACCTAAATTTTCATTATCTATAAACTGGTAGCAATCATTTTCAATTTGGCTCATTTATCAACACCACTTTGAAAAGGTGGTGATATTAGAACCACCTAAGTCTGCATTTACACTAGTACGACTTGTCAGGCGACTTGGCCAGCCTGACAAGTCACGCACCGTCGCGTCCCATAGTGTAGTACAGGACGGTTCTAATAGGTCCGACTTAGAAAAAGGGTCCTGTACTACTTCGGGGCGACTTGCATAGACATTCATTTTATGAAGTCCGTGCAAGTAGTGCCGAATTCGCAGTGCACGCGACTTCACAGGTCGCCCCCTAAGGTTGTGTGAACCAACGCTAAGTCTGCTGCACGTGTCAGTAAAGCTACCAACATGGGAAGCAGGGAT
The DNA here is from genome assembly GCF_965119305.1 of Pelophylax lessonae. Taxonomy (NCBI): domain Eukaryota; kingdom Metazoa; phylum Chordata; class Amphibia; order Anura; family Ranidae; genus Pelophylax; species Pelophylax lessonae. Next base: position 440,690,303 of record NC_138772.1, on the reverse strand, counting down.
TTTTGAATTTGTCACAGGCTGGTTAAAGGGGCCATAGGGCCAGAAAAGTGTGGTTAGGTACCTACCAAATACCCCTGAGAGTGTTGCAGTATCTGACATTCATTATTCATTATTGCCACTCTGCAGGCCAGTTGGACAGCCCTGCTCTATACTATGAAATAAATCAAAATTTCAACAGTGGCCATGTAATCCCTTTATACAGCAGGTATGCAGACGTAGGAATGCAAGCAGAGTAATCTCAGTAATAGAGCCCTCCAGTGATACAAGGAATTGTCAGGGGATGTAAAAGTCCAGCATCTACCAAAATTAAAATGTCATTTTTGGTTGGACAGACTCTTTTTGGGTGAACAAATTATTTTAGGAAAAAATACTGAATAAAAATGATGTATACAGTAATGGACACATTCTGCCAGTGCTTTAATACTCTAGTACAGCGGTCACCTAACACCAGAAAACGGTCCATGAGATTTTTTGGTGGGCCCCAGGGGTTCTGCCCCAAATCAACATTGTGGCAGATGTACAGCGCCCAATGTATGTTGTTTTCCAGTGCTGTTCTCAATGTACGCTGGCAGTCAATACTAACAGCTCGCTATGATACCCGATGCCTTGTTTGTAGTTCCAGCTCCTGTGAACTCAAAGGGAGATGCCAGGAGTAGTGCAGAGAGTGGGAGGTGAAAACAAGGACACTTCCAGTGGCAGCGCTGATCACAGATTGTGAGAGGGAGCATGGTGAGATTCAATGATGAGCAGAGATGTATAGTAACTAAGTAGAACTACTTCACTACTCTACTTAAGTACCGAAAGGCGGTATCTGTACTTTCCTAGTGTAGAATTTTTTTCTCCTACTTCCACTTTTACTTCACTACATTTTTTCGATGATTTCAATACTTCTACTCCGATATTTTTTTTTTGTGCTACATAGTTACTCGTTACAATTATAAAAATTACCACTGCCAGAACAGTAGATGGCAGGTTTCATGAAGCTCAAAACATGTGTATTATCAGCGCATACAAAAATAAATGCTACTGTATGTATAAATAAAAGCTTGAAATAATAAAAAACAATATAATGTTCAAACTTTTGACTTCTTTCTTTAATAACTACATAACACAGTACTTGTACTTTTACTTTCAGTACTTGAGTAGCAATTTTTTTTTCAAAACTACTGGTACTTTTACTTTCAGTACTTGAGTAGCAAAATTAAAAAAAACTACTTGCAGTACTTAAGTACAAAAAATGTTGAATACTTTAGTACTTCTACTCAAGTCACTTTTTGATCGAGCACTTCCACTTCTACTCAAGTCACTTTTTGATCGAGCACTTGTACTTTTACTCAAGTATGGGTTTCGAGTACTTTATACAACTCTGATGATGAGTCTGTGTAAGGAAGCAGTGAGATGCAGACTAAGGTGGGGGGGTTGCAGGGAGGCAGAGCATTGTGGGTATAAGGCATGTCAAATTCGTGTTAGTGTTCTGTGGGATTCAAAATGGTGAGCTTAGTGGTCTGTGAGGTCTGAAAGGTTGTCAACCACTCCTCTAGTATTCTGGTCTACATCTAACCCTGAGTCTGGAGCAACTGTACATGGCAACCAATCAGCCTAATGAAAAATAGATTTTTTTGTCCTATACAGCTGCTCCAGATTCTGGCTGCTCATTTTGATAAATTCCCTTCTGTGTTTTTTTGAGCTAAAGATTCCCAAATTATCCCATAAAAGTTTATTTTCAGTTGCACACCTGATTTTGTCATAATTTTTTTCTAGATAATATTACATACATAGAAACAAATCTAAAAGGAGGGTAATTGCAAGAGACCCTGATCAAGGTTGGTTGCAAGGAAAATTGAAAATTCATATAGATCTCAGGTTAAGCCAATTTCCTGGACTTTATCATAGTTACAGTGTTTTCTAGATTGAATATGCAGTTCACTGATTTAAAATGATTATAAAGTCTCGTTGCTTTTTTTTTTTAAGAACAAACATGTTATACTAACCTCCAGTTGGGTTTGCACAGGGTAGCCTGGATCCTCCTCTTCTTGGGTCCCTCGTTGGAGATCCTGGCCCCTCCCCCCCTGTCGAGTACCCCCAAAGCAAGCAGCTTGCTATGGGGGCACCCGAGCTGCCATTCAGCCCCGTCCCCTCTCTCTTCTGATTGGCTAGCTGACTTTGATTGACGGCCGTGGGAACCAATGGCACCGTGGCTGTGTTTCAGCCAATCAGGAGAGAGTCCTGGATGGCCGAGGGACTCTTGGACATCGCTGGACAGAGATGGGGCTCAGGTAGGTATTAGGGGTGCTGGGAGGCTGCTACAGCCAGAAATTTTTTTATCCAAATGCATAGAATGTATTAAGATAAAAAAACTTCTGCCTTTACAACTCCTTTAACTAAGAGCATCAGAGCAATATTGAAGCGGAACAAAACTCATCAATTTATAGTAATATTAAACCCGAAAACCAACATTTATTATATTGCAGATTAGTTGTGATAGCTGCATTAACCACTTTGCGCCCACCCTATAGGCGATTGACGGCGGGAAAGTGGTTGCATTATCCTGACCGGGGGCGCGCAGAGTGGCGATTGCTGATGCTGCGTGTCACTCTGACACACCGCATCTCTGATCTCAGTAAAGAGCCTACTAACGTAGGCTCTTTACCATGTGACCAGCTGTGACCAATCACAGCTGGTCACACAGCACACAGGAAGAGCCGTTGATCGGCTTTCCTTAGTTCGTGCCTGACAGGCACAGGTGGCTCTCCTGACAGGGGGGGGGGGGGTCTGCACTGGTAATCAGATCATTGATTACCAGTGCAGACACTGGGGGGGGGGTGCCACTAGAACCACCAGGGATGCCCACCCATGACCCCAGGGATGCCCACCCATGATCCCAGGGATGCCCACCATGGCCACCAAGGATGGCAATCAGGGCTCAGGGAGCCCACCAGTTCCCTCCCCAATAGTGATGCCCGCCAGTGCCCTCTCCATCAGTGCTGCCCACCAGTGCCCATCATTGCCATCTATTAGTGCCACCCACCAGTGCCTATTATTGCCCACCAGTGCCGCCTATCAGTGCCCATCAGTACCCATCAGGGCCACCCATCAGTGCCGATCAGTGCCATCTATCAGTGCCCATCAGTGCCCATCAGTTCTGCCTATCAGTGCCCATCAGTGCCGCCTATCAGTGCCCATCAGTGCCACCTATCAGTGCCCATCAATGCCGCCTATCAGTGCCCACCAATGCTGCATATCAGTGCTACCTATCAGTGCCACATATCAGTGCCCATCAGTGCTGCCTATCAGTGCTGCATATTAGTGCCACCCCATCAGTGCCTGTCAGTGCAGCCTCATCAGTGCTCATCGGTGCAGGAAAAAACGTATCTATTTACAAAATTGTATAACATAAACCAAAAAAACTTTTTTTTTTCAAACTTTTCAGTCTTTTTTTTATTTGTTTAGCAAAAAAGAAAAAACCTTGCGGTGATCAAATACCACCAAAAGAAAGCTCTATTTGTGGGGAAAAAATGACATAAATTTGGTTGAGGTACAGTGTTGCATGACTGCGCAATTGTCCTTCAAAATGCAACAGCACTAAAAGCTGAAAATTGGCCTGGGCAGAAATGGGGTGAAAGTGCCCTGTATTGAAGTGGTTAATTTTCTTTTTTAGGCTTTTATTTCCTTTACTTTCACCTAGTGATCCAGCTAGTTGTTTTTCAAAAGAACAAGCTCTTCCGCAGAATGTATCAGCTGCATATATAATAGAAATCATTTAACACTAGCAGGGGTGCTTACAATTATCAGCTCTAATTTATGTTTGCTCTAACTGTTTATAATGTATTAGCTGGAGTTTGGCTTCAGTGTCTTAGTGTATTTTTTTTTTTTTTTCAAGAAAAATGAAATTTTTATTGAGGTTAAACAGAGCATGGTACAATTATCACATAGATAATACATTTCACTTGGCATATACATTAGTACAATGAATGTATGGTAGAAAAAATAAGAATCAGATGGGTCTGTATACATTTAAAAAAAATAACATTTGCAGTATAGAACAAAGAAGAGGTCTATCGTATGAATGGGAAACTTTGTGTTAGATTCATCCAAGCGTGTCAAAATAACATATAACTCATCAACATTTCAAAAACCAAAAGTTGGCAAAACTCTTAAAGGGGGGATCTCGGCAGATAACACTGGGAGGGAAAAGAGGGGGAATAGCAGATAAAGGGAGTCGGGGGGGGGGGGAAGAGGAGAAAGGGGTTAAAAGGGTGGTAGGGGGAAAAAAGGGGACATTCCACTGTAAGTTATAACCAGATACATTCGGTCTATGCACACCTCAACCTTCTAGGAGCCTATTCATGACCAATTGCGGTGGAGCCAGCGAGGGGTCATCCAGCCATGGTTGCCATAGTGAGGAAAACTTCTTGTGAGCCTTCCTGTCCTTATACGTTAGTTTTTCTCGAATCAAAGAAGCATTAACCTGTGCAACCCACTGTCCTGCGCTTGGTACCCGGGAGGAGATCCAGAATCTAGCAATCAGCTTACGAGCAATATAAAGCAACCGCAGAATAGCCACATGGGCGTTTGGAGACAGAGTTTCCACCTCCAGAGCACCAAGCAAACAGACCACAGGATCCCGAAACAGTTGAAAATTATATACTCTAGATATTGTAGCAATTACTACCGACCAGTAGTGAAATAATTTGGGACACCTCCATAGCATATGTATAAGTGTACCTTGCTCTCTTTCACATTTCGGGCATAGAGAGTTGGACCTGCGGCCCCAACGAAACAATTGTACTGGGGTTCTATAGGCTCTATGAAACAGGAATAGGTGCAAGACCTTTTGCGAGGGTGATACCGATACCAATGGGATTGAGGAAAGGCACAGCTCCCATGTCTCTCCATCCATGGGGCCAAGATCACCCTCCCATCCCGCTCGGGCCGACAGGGTAGCTGGATCTTGTAAAGAACCTAGTATGGTAGCGTATACAGAGGAGATCATGCCCTTTTTGTCCGAGGCCTGGAAAACGTCCCTTACAGGTCGATGAGTAGTGAGTTGTAATGTGGAAATCTTGGCCTGGGCTGAGATGGCATGTCTCAACTGTAAGTATCTAAAAAAGTACTGTCTGGGAATGTCAAATTCCCTCTGTAGATCTTGGAAAGATTTTAACACATGAGCTCGTCTTAGTGTATTTAAATCTCCCAGCACACCTAAAACTCCCCTACCCCCCCCCCCCCCCCAGACTGACAATTCTGCTGTCCAAAGGTGTCTCCTGTGCTCACAAAACATTTTCAGTTTTGGTTGTATTACCACTTTAATGATTACCTAAAACAGTTACAGTCAAGGCATGCCGTGATTGATAACTGTCACGGTTACTTGTTCTATCAACCATGTTGTCAAGCCATCAAATGGTTGGTTTCATAACTGATCACATAACTGATCACATGTGCAGCACCATGGCAACTGAAGATCAAATAGAGGCTAAGATGGCAGCTTCCTTGGCTGCATAAGTGTGCGCAGCCTATTGCATTAGGGTGTGCACACAAATGTTTTAAAACATTAATTGGTGTCAGTAGAGCAGTGGATTTTTTCAGTAGAGCAGTGGAGTTCTCAGTAGGGCAGAGGTTGGTGTCAGTAGGGAAGTGGACGGTGTCAGTATTTTTTATTTTTATTATTTAATTCTTTATTATTTTTTACAACTTTTTTTAGGGCTTTGGTGAAATATCAGCAGGGGGAACCTGTGCCGCACAGGGAGATTAGGGTGTGCCCAGGCACACCCGGCACACCCCCTGCGCACGCCTATGCTTGACTGTAAAGGATAGGAGGGTTTAATTCCACTTTAACATTTTCTTACAGGTGATGTTAGATGACATTTTAGCATGTAACCGTCTTCTTATTTGAAACTCACTTTGTCATTTTTCCATGATGAGTTTATAAACACAACACCTGCTCAGCAAAAGAGTCACAGAAAATAGCTTTCTCTGCCATATTATTTTATTTTTTTGTGTGGACTACTTCACAAAAATACAGTATGTTGCTTTTTATTTTGGAGACTGTGCTCCTAACTTCTGTAAAATGTAATTCCCTTGGTGTGTACTGAGTCCAAAGGCATACTCAACTTATACAGTATATATTATAAATACCAGTTTGATCATGGTAGGGTAGGAGAATTAAACTTACTCTGACACCGAGATACATTAATCTCAGGAATTTGTTGTGGAATTTCCAATCTGACATTTGATCTTGAAAAGAAGAAGCAAAATAAAATGTTAATTTTGAAATATAATGTCCATGTTAAAATTTACTAATTCTCTAAAATATATCAAAATATATGAAAAGCAAATAAAGTGCATATGTTATAGGCTGGGATGGGCAAATCTGCCTGAGTTATGTAAACATCATAGAAAGTGGTGTGCTACTCAAATAATATGCATGTTGAGTAATCTCCAGTGAAAAAATATATTTATACAGAATATATGAGGTGAATAGGATGTCTATGAATGCAAAAAAATTTGCATATAACAAATGTGATAAATTGAAACCCAAAACAATAATAAGTGACGTGATAGGGAGGGAATATATGTGATAACAACAGGAGATAAATATAGTATATAATATAATACAAATAATTATAGATGGGTGAAATAAAGTCTATTTATTTAGACTATATATTTATATATATAGACTTTATTTCACCCATCTATAATTACTTTTATTATATTATATACTATATTTATCTCTTGTTGTTATCACATATATTCCCTCCCTATCAAGTCACTTATTATTGTTTTGGGTTTCAATTTTTCACAGTTGTTATATGCAAATTTTGTTGCATTCATAGTCATCGTATTCACCTCCTATATTCTGTATATAGATTTTTTTTTTCACTGGAGATTACTCAACATGCATATTATTTGAGTAGCGAACCACTTTCTATGATCTTTATTTATCAGACTTGGCAAGGTTTATGAGTGCTTGCACCTAGTGGGAGCTGCAACTCACATATATGTATTTAATTAGAGCAGCGCACCAGTATCTTAGTTTCATCTGCCTAAGTTATGTTTTTTCGTAAATCGTGCTTGAATAACCCCATAGAGGTCTATAGGGAATGCATCTAGTTAGCCCTCATTCGCACTGAACACGGCTTTGAAATCGGGCAACTTCAACTGAACTCGCACAATTTTAATGCGGCAATTCAGTCGAAATTTGGGGGCGACTTAAAAAACATCTGTGCGGGTTCATGCACAGATGTCTATTGAAGTCGCCCCCCAAAGTCGCCAAAAGTAGTGCAGGAACTACTTGTGGCGCTGCAAAGTAGGTGTCGCACTGATTGGGGGGGTGCAATTGCCGGCAATAGGCTGCCATTTGGCATGCAATTTAACCTGTCAAATCGCATGTCAAATTGGGTTGATGTGCACAGGGGCTTATTCGATTCTGGCTATTTGTAGTGCTACTAGGCAAGCTTTTGTCAAAGATATGGGAAGCCAGGTACTACCAAGGTGGGGGAGATCAAATACTAATGCTAATAAAAAAAAAAATCTCTCCCTACATAGACTTGTCAGCTCAACCTTACAATACCAAAATATGTTGACAATATGGATGATGTGCACCACCCTTTTTAGAAAGTAGGTTTATTTATCCATTTCTTTAAATTATTGCTTCTTATGATTGCTGACCTGGGAAAGGCTATGCTTTGCTTTATAGTTTTTTTCATATTTGTGGTGACAAACCTGTGATGAACTTTTCTGCCAAATCCATGGTAGTGGTAAACCCAAACCACATACCTAATTATGGCAGTGAAAAAAGAACGTCCATGTATGTTTAGGACAATGCTGGCTGGATGCTACTGTAATAATTGACGGATAAGAAACAGTATATGTGAAATGTAACAAAACAAACATCCCCTAAATGTGTTCATGAAACTGTTCATTAGTTACTATGGTGCCCATGCATTTTGTAATTTTTTTTTATTTTTTTTTTATAGAAAGCCAACTAATTTAGCATTCTGACTGCCATTTTGTCCAGTTTCAACTGTCAACTCTTTATTTTCTGTTTTAGACTATAAACAATCAAACAAAATGTATTAAATACCAAATGAAAATGGAAAACATATGCGTGGAACATATAAAAATAATATTCCAAATATGAAGAATGTAAAAAACAAATATATGCAGAACAGATGTGTGCTGCTAGTGGTAGTATAGGTAAAATATAGTTTGGCTCTGGGCTAAGCCTGAGTAATGTAATCTGGGTCAGGCCTTATTAGAGTTCAGGGCTGGATGACTCATCCAAGCAGCTCTCTTGTGCCTCCCCCTTGTTCTGGAATGTTAGAGAATGTTCCAGAAATGAGTGGGCAAAAGCTAGGAGGGTTGTCCTGCATATTTAGGGGGGCATTAGCCAATCCTCAGGAGTTGAGCTTGGCAGGGGACTAAGAGAGTTCTTAAATAGAGATGAGCCATGCCCGCAGTGGAGTCGGGTGGAAGATGGAAATGCAATGCTGTGGGAGACTGTCGACGGCCCTTGAGGGACCCCTGCCAGGTAGGGGTTTTACCTCAGGCTGGGGCTCAGGTGGCTGGCCTGGAAGGATCCTACCACAGAAGAAGTTAGAGGAGGCTTTCCAGAGAGGCAGCGGGAGTAAGAAAGGACAGAGTGAGTAAGATCAGCACGGAGCAGGGAGAGACAAAGGGAAAGACTGCCACTCTCTTGAAGAAAGTGGTGTGCTAAGTCTTCATCAAACCTTGCCCTGGGAAATCTACAGTGTGTCAGTCGGTTGGACTGGTGCAGAGTGTCAGTTGGGTAGACTGGGAAGAAGCAGCCAAGTGGGCTGGTGGAAGACGCATGAAGGTGGGCTAGAATTTTCTGCAAGAAGTAGAACTGGGACCAGTGTCTACAGGGGAGCTGAAGGTGTTTCAGGATACAGTTCACTCAACATGTGCTACTTATCTCAGGAACTGAGCATTCCTAGGCTATAAAGGGCTTTTATGTATGTAGGGGGTGCGCTGATAGTGGTAAGTTAAAGCTGATACCGGTATTCAGTGCCAGATGAATATAAATGATGTTGTGAGAAAATAAGGTGCGCTAAAACAAATATATGAATCCAAAATTAATAAAATTATAATAAAACAAGTATTTGAATAATAGGTGAATGGTGTGTTTCAAAAGTCCATAATACATCAATCATAAGTGTCCATATGTGATAATATCAAACTGGTGCTCCACAAAATGAAAGATTTCTTCAACTTCAATGTGAAAAACCCACCACCAGGTGAAATTCCTCCTTACCAGACGGAAATAAGGTGCACACAGATTACAAATCTACTGATGACCACAAATTATAAGTGCTTCCAAACTCCAAGTGAACCACCCAAAATGGTCCCTTACCAGATAGCAGGTAATTAGCGCTTATGGCTCCACTGATATCCACTACCACCTCCTCCGTATCCAGCCTACAGCAAGGTGAATCTCAAACAGCAGGTAATAGGCTCTTGTAGTTCCACTGATATCCGCTACCACCTCCTTCGTATCCAGCCTACAGCAAGGTAAATCAGCCTCAGCCTCTGTACTCCTACCAGCCCAGAATAGGAGAATGAGGAAGAAGATGGTGTGAAGACCCCATGCTTGGAAATCACCGGCTTCTTGGTCTGAGATTTACCTTGCTGTAGGCTGGTTACAAAGGAGGTGGTAGCGGATATCAGTGGAACTACAAGTGCCTATTACCTGCTGTTTGAGATTCACCTTGCTGTAGGCTGGATACGGAGGAGGTGGTAGTGGATATCAGTGGAGCCATAAGCGCTAATTACCTGCTATCTGGTAAGGGACCATTTTGGGTGGTTCACTTGGAGTTTGGAAGCACTTATAATTTGTGGTCATCAGTAGATTTGTAATCTGTGTGCACCTTATTTCCGTCTGGTAGGAGGAATTTCACCTGGTGGTGGGTTTTTCACATTGAAGTTGAAGAAATCTTTCATTTTGTGGAGCACCAGTTTGATATTATCACATATGGACACTTATGATTTATGTATTATGGACTTTTGAAACACACCATTCACCTATTATCCAAATATAAAGGGCTTTTGCTGAGCTAACAAGAGACTGTCAGTTCCCAAAGAATAAATCAGTTGCAGTTCTGCAGAGTGAGTCAAGAGGAGCTGTACAAAGGAGCAAGTCAAGCTGTGCAGGAGGATCAAGTGGAGCTGTAAATAGGGAGGAAATTGTCCCTCGTTCTTTTGTTTCTGTCAGGTTGGTCATTCTTTAATCCCCAACCCCATGAAAGGTATCCACTCAATAAAATAACAAAAACAAACCTCAAGAACTGTTTTCTGAGTCTGGATACAAGTTGAAAATGCTATATGACTGGCTGTGTAGCAGTGGGGAAAAACTGACATTTAGAGTCCATTCACACTAGCGCGACTTGTGAGGCAACTTGTGTTGCCCCAGGTAGCTTGACATAACAAAAGCAATGTTAATCAATCAGTACCGTCTTAATTGGCACTACTGAAGTTGCTCCGACTTCAGAAAAGGGTCCTGTACTACTTTGAGGCGACCTGTGATCCGACTGTCCCATATACTTCAATGGGAGTTGCCTCCTTATCTTAATTGACACGACTTGTTATCAGACTTTCCAGGAAGAAGAAAGAGATTAGCCAGGCATTCCCCACAGACAAAGTCGCCTGTCTCTTCAAAGTAGTGCACAAGTCTCTTCCAAGTCTCTTCCAAGTCTCTAAACAAGTCTCTTCAAGTCACGGGGCGACTTTCTGGTAGTGGTAGTGTGAACCAGCTCTTACAATGCCTAAGGAGGTAGTGCTACACTTGTATTCATCATTAACAATTGGAGAGTCGAAGAGTTGGCATTTACTACCTTTTACAGAGATCAAAATACTCCTCCTAACAATGCTTTGAACTGGTTTTCTATTCTAAAGAACATTCAATTTTGTTCAGGCATCTCCAAGAGGTATCTAAAAAAGCATGCAAGAAGCACTAGGACTTTGATGTCCATTGCGAGAAAAAAAAAAAAAAAACATGAACTAATGGAAGGAGCACCAGACCAAAGAATAAAACAGTCCAAATTAATTTATATGTTTTTACTAATAAACAACCAATACATTTCAACAAACATTTTAAATTCCCATTCATCAGGGCTTCAGTTAAAATCTTTGTAGGGAAGCTAAGTCTTTGATGAAGAGAGTTACTGTCCAGCAATACCTGTGTGAGCAATCAAGAAGTTACTCGCTTGATCCAGCGATTCGTTTCCCTACAAAGATTCACACAGGAAAGCTCTATCTTTAGTCAATTCCAGGTCTGAGTGTCTGTGGGAAAAAATAATGCCCCATTGCAGAGGCGTAACTAGAACCTTCAGGGCCCCGATGCAAGAAACCATGAAGGGCCCCCAGACCCCTGGCCGGGGCCCTTCCCTTCAAGCCCGGGGCTCTTCCCACTAATCCTGGGGCTCTTTACTCTCATTGCATGGCCTTTTATTATGGTCCCGCATCAGGATCCTTTCACAAGTTCTGCAGTGGGCCCCCTTCCTGCAATCTTGGGGCCTCCCCACAGTGGTGAAATGCCAGGGCCCAGTCGCAAGTGTGACCTTTGAGATCCTAGAGGTTCATCCACTGTTTTGCTACCGGGCCCCCTGGAGCATGGGGCCCGGTAGCGATTGCAACCCCTACAACCCCTGTAGTTACGCCCCTGCCCCATTGTTTGTTTCAGTGAGAGTACTTGAGCCCCAATATTGGAGTAAGTGGGAGGTGTTATGCCCCATCGTTGATGTCATTTGGCCCCATCGTTTGTATCCTTGAGAGGAATTGTGCCCCATTATTGATGTCATTGGGCCCCATTGTTAGTGTCAATGGAAGGAATTATGCCCCATCCTTCGTGTCATTGGGAGCAAATGTGCCCTCTTCATTGTTGTCAGTAGAGGGAATTATGTCCCATTGTTTGTATCAGTGGATTAAATAGTGCCCAAAGGCCAGATAAAAGGAAGTAAAGGGACACATCTGGCCCCCCAGGCCGCAGTTTGGAGACCACTGTTTTAGATGCTCCATGCAGGCAGCCCATCCATACCTATTGGTACCCAGTGACTATACAAACACAGCAACTAGTCCCAGTTTGACAGTCACGAGGGCCCCAAATGCAGACAGTGTGCAATCTGGACAATGAAGATTTGGGGGAATGTACCAGTATGTCCTCTCAGATCTGCGCCTCATGCGCACCCGTGGGGGCATGCATTGGCTCAATTGTGTGACTGATGTGGCCACCAGAAACAGCAGATCACTGATTCAAATACTTTGTGGCAGTGCTCCACCCTGGTATCATGTGAGCGCTGTGACCAATCAATAGTAAGGATGGCTGCCATTCATACAGCCATTTAAAGCTACTGTGTGACTGGTCACAGTGATGACATAGTACAGGGCCAATCAATGCCTTCCTATAACATGTAATAGCTGTAGCCAATTGCAGCTTATCACAGTAATTCTCAATAGCTGCAGAAATGCAGCCAAGAACTGTCAAAAACAATCATAGTGCAAAAAATAAATCTCAATCCCCTCACTGCACTGCAATGGTGACAGGTTGAATAAAAATAAAAAGTAAAAAAAGAAAAAAATGAAAAAAACAAAAACAAAAAATATATATACTTTTTTTTACACTATGGTGACTTTGTCCTGTTGTGGCAATGATAATGTACAATGGCAGGCTGCACTAATATCACTGTATGTCAATTCCGCCAGCGATTATCTCTGATTACTGCCAATGTCACCAGACCAATACTGCCAGTCAGTGTCCCTAATCACTGCCACCCACTCAAAGGTGTCCCTAATCACTGCCATACCACTCACAGTGTCCCTGATTACCGCCACACCAGTCATATTGTCCCTGATCACCACCACACCAGTCATATTGTTCCTGATCACCTCCACACCAGTTACAGTGTCCCTGATAAATGCCACATCAGTCATACTGTCTCTGATCTCCACCACACAAGTTACAGTGTCCTTGGTCACCACCTCACCAGTTGCGGTGTCACCACACCAGTGTAAGCCAGCAACGGTATCTCTGATTGTTGCAACACCAATCCCAGTGTCACCGGACCAGTGTAAGTCAGCAGCAGTGTCCCTGATTGCTGCCACACTAGTCCCCATTATCACCAGACCAGTGTAGCCAGCAACAATGCTCCTGATCATTGCCACACCAGTGCAGTGTTGCCTTTGCCTGCCACCTGCACTGACCCTGACCTGTTTATTGACCACAGCTGAAAGCTGTCATTTTCATGGAAAGTTAACCCCTTGAACTCTAGGTGATTTAACCCCCTTCATGACCAGGCTATTCAGCACTGTGCTACTTTAACTGGTAATTTGCGTGGTGATACAACCCTATATGCAAATTCAATTTATATAATTTTAATCACAAAAAATCAAGCTTTCTATCTTTGGTGGTATTTTATCACCACTGGGTTTTTAATTTTTTGGTATATAAAAAGAAAAAAGACCAAAAATTTTGAAATAACCTAATATTTTCAGCTTTCTGTTATAAAGCATATTCTTCATAAAATTAGGCCAAAATGTATTCTGCTGCATGTCTTTGGTAAAAAATCCCAATATATGTATATTAATTGGTTTGTGTGAAAGTTATAGCATCTACAAACTATGCTATATATATATATATATATATATATATATATATCTATATATATATTTTAGGGATCGACGATTATCGGCAAAGCCGATATATCGAGGGCTGATCTGTACCCCTATATATCGGAATCGGCCCCTGAGGTTACTGATATTGCCGATATTTTGGGAAAGTGCTGTACTGGAGTGATGCCTGCAGCTAGAGGCATCACCCCGGTACCAGCGTCCATAGCAGTCGGTCGGCTGTCTTGTAATGACAACCGATGCGGCTAAGAAGCCACTCAGCTGTCATTACAAGGAGCGGGAGGGGACTTCCCTCCCCTCCCGCGGCTCGCCCAGGTCGCCCGTCCCACCGGACATCCTACCTGCATGGCCGCCGAAGAGAAGACCCGATCAAAGCCACATTCGGCTCTGACTGGGTCTCCATGTGAAAACCTGGAAGTGATGTCATGACACCACTTCTGGGTACTCTGCACCAAATTTAAAAAAATGACAGCATTTAAAACAGCCAAACTTGACATTTTGAATGCTTTTAAGTGCAGAGGAGGGCTTTGGGGGTCTTTTAGACCCCTAAATCCCTCCATAAGGATACCTGTAAAAATTATATATTTTTTAAAAGTCCAAAAATATCGGCAGATATCGGCCGATGCCGATATGTGATGACCAAAATATCGGTATCGGTAATAAAAAAACGGTATTGGTCGATCACTAGTTAGTAGTGACAATGGGTCCAAGGATTTCATCCCGTTTCCTAATGGCCGTTAGGGTGCCATTTTGATGTATAAGTACTAATGCGCTGCTATGGTTGGCTGATGGTAATAAAGCTAGAGATTAGAGAATAGTGAATACAATTGAATGTATATACAAATATAAAGGGTAAGAATTGCTGCTACCACCAAAAGACAGCTCCTCAAACCTGAATATATCTGTGTAATAATGTGAAATGGCAGAGCACTATTCTGAATAACGTGAAGAATATTGGTAAAGGTTAGAGAAAAAAAAAAAAACTGTATAAGTGATACTCCAAAAATAATGTGACATTGGGGACTTGATATACAATAAAATAATGTGTAATAAATCCACCAATAAAAATATATTAATGTGACAACAATCTTCCAATAAAAATTGATAACAAGTTTGTAATGGAATGTCCGTGAATAACTTATGACATACAGTGCTTCTAAAACTCCAAAACTTACTGTGCTCAATGTGCAAAGAAAAAAACATCCACCGTGTGTCCACCTTTGAGTGCAATGCGTGCTCACCTGCAGCACATTAGTAATGTGCAGATAAAATCCACATGAAAAGGGGGCTCCTACTCTCCCCGGAATCCTACTCTCAATCAACCGGCAATGCTGTAGCTCCGAATTAGTATGCCAATAGTAAGCCAGTCCAACTATGTGGCTTTTTAAACTTTCCCTGGTGTCCTCCTCTTAATTTGGACTGGGAAAGCTGATATTCATTTACATTCTCCACTGTGCAATTAAACCAGACACAGAAGCGGGAATTACATGTATCAGGTCTGATGAACAGGTCATACTCAGACTCGTGATATAGTCTACTCTGCCCAGATTGCCTCTCTGGTCTGTAAATAATGTAACCTGCAAATTCTGGTTTTCAATGCCAACTGCCGTTAAAGTTCCACGGTACCGGGTAGTGAGCACAGGGCCCACTAGAGGACATCAGGCCTTCAGGCCACCCTCATGAAGTCTATTTCTGATAGTTTGGTCAAGGACATTCACACCAGTGGCCCGCTGGAGGTAATTTCGTAGGGCTCTGGCAGTGCTCATCCTGTTTCTCTGTGCACAAAGGAACAGATACCAGTCCTGCTGATAGGTTAAGGACCTTCTAAAGCCCTGTCCAGGTCTCTTAGAGTAACTGCCTGTCTCCTGGAATCTCCTCCATGCTCTTGAGTCTGTACTGGGAAACACAACAAACCTTCTGGCAATGGCATGTATTGATGTGCTATACTAGAGGAGTTTGACTGCCTGTGCAAACTCTATAGGGTCCAGGTATTGCCTCATGCTACCAGTAGTGGCACTGACCCTATCCAAATGAAAAACAGTCAGAAAAGAAGAGTAAGGAAAGAAAGTGGCAGTGGCCTCCACCTGTAAAACCATTCTTGTTTTGGGGGTTGTCTCATTGTTTCCCATCTAGTGCACCTGTTTTTAATTTCATTAGCACTAAAGCAGCTAAAACTGATTAACAACCCCCTCCGCTACTTAACAGTCCAGATCAATATCCTAGGAGTTTAATTGGCTTGATGCTGTACTCTGATTAAAAAGTGCGCCTTTAATTTTTTTGAGCAGTGTATACTGAACAAAATTATAAACACTTTTGTTTTTGCCCCCATTTTTTATGAGCTGATCTCAAAGATCTAAGACTTTTTCTATGTACACAAAAGGGCTATTTCTCTCAAATATTGTTCACAAATCTGTCTAAATCTGTGTTAGTTTTGCCGAGATAATCCACCTCCCAGGTGTGGCATATCAAGGTGCTGATTAGACAGCATGATTATTGCACAGATGTGCCTTAGGCTGGCCACAATAAAAGGCCACTCTAAAATGTGCAGTTTTATCACATAGCACAATGCCACAGATGTCGCAAGTTTCAAGGGAGCATGCAATTGGAATGCTGACTGCAGGAATGTCCACCAGAGCTGTTGCCCGAGAATTGAATGTTCGTTTCCCTATCATAAGCCGTCTCCAAAGGTGTTCAGAGAATTTGGCAGTACATCCAACCAGCCTCATAACCGCAGACCACATGTAACCACACCAGCCCAGGACCTCCACATCCAGCATCTTCACCTTCAACATCATCTGAGACCAGCCACCCGGACAGCTACTGCAACAATTGGTTTGCACAATCAAAGAATTTCTGCACAAGCTGTCAGAAACTGTCTCAGGGAAGCTCATCTGCATGCACGTCGTCCTCATTGGGGTCTTGACCTGACTTACCGACTTGAGTGGGCAAATGCTCACATTAAAAGAGGGTGTACTCCGCGCTAAGGAAAATAAGGGGTGGGGGGCATGTAGGCTGCAGCCTTCCTTAAATATAACCAAAGTTATATGAGTAACAATTGGGGGAGGGGGGGAAGGGAAATGGCGCTGCCTGAAATAGAGGATGCAGCAGACTTGCTGTGTTGGGGTAAAAAGAATGGGCTGGGTGGTAGATGGCAGTAAGCAAGGTAAGTGCAGTAGCAAATGTAAATGGTGTGATATATATAAATAAATATAGCAATCACAATATGGATAATTCTAATAATAAATTCAAGCTAGACAAATGGTGAATAAAGTGACTAGTGCCATAAGGTGCAGACAATTGAACAATAATGGGTAAAGTCCAGTGATTCTGGTGGCAAGTATGCAGTCAATAAACAAATATGGTATATAGACAATAAAGGTGCTGGTAATAAAATATAAAGTGTAAAGTGCTATGTGATATAGTGATGGCGATAACCAGTGGATGGGTATATAACTAGACTAGATAAAGGTGGCCCTATATAGGGCATAAATCAATATCAGGATAAGGTGACACTGTGCAAATTAGTAATTTTTTTTTTTCAACAATATCTTTATTGGATTTTAGAATAAACATACACAGTCAAAAACAAGTATAATGCCATAATAGCAAAATTTAAAGAAACCGAGAAGAGAAAGAGGAGGATGGGGGGGGGGGGGTAGCGGGGGAGGGTAGAGGAAGGATGATGGCCTTGCATGGTACAGGGGGAGAGCATCGCCATGAGTAACAGATGCAGAGAAAAATAATAAATAAAGTAAGCAGAGAAAAATAATAAATAAAGTAAGCGTAACTTCCATCCGTGTTATCTGGTTGCTATGAATCAGATACAGGTAGCAAAAGCAGGAAACCATAACATCTTAACAACCTAACGTGGGCTGGTCCGCAATTTAAAAGTCACAGTCTTATGTGTGGTCCTCGATAGTACCCTGAGAAGTTGACATGTCTCTGGTAGAGGAATTAATCATAGGGAAAGGCGAACATGAAGGTGAAGGGGAAGGAAGGGCCTGGGGGGGATTTATTTTCAATTTGCCCAAAGTTCATGCTACGTCTGCCTTCGGGTACCAGTCTGTGTAGCTGAAGGGCTTCATGAACTGCTGGATTTATGCAGTAGTAAGCTCATGCTCTATAAAGGATCACCATTTGCTGAAAAACTTTTTCGTAGAGGTGAAATGTTATAAGACGGTGTCCATTTACTCCTTGTATAGTAGGGGTTTTAATTCCAATTTGACTGCAGAAAGGGAAGGTGGGGTAGGTAGAATCCATGACTTCAAGATGGCTCTTTTGGCTGCCAGAAAGCACAGATGTGACCAGGTGGGTATAGCGACTGGCAGGCTGGCATGAGAGAAGGGGTCCAGGGGTTTTATTCCAAAGAGCATAAGGTGAGGCGATTTCCGTAGATGAGTATTCATGACTGTGTTGGCGTAATGGAGTACCTTGTCCCAATATGAGGCCACTTTGGGACAGAACCAGAACCTATGGGCCAACGTGGGATTGGTTGATGCACAGCGAGGGAATACAGCCTTAGTCTTGGTGGTTTTAGCGAAGAAGGCCAGGATGTAGGCTTTGCGGATACGTTTAAACTGAGTTTCTCTCCAAAGTTAATTCAAGTAAGTGTCCAGGTTTGTAGATATCCATTGAGAATGCTCTGCGACAGCTCCGGTCCAGGAAAGTCTGTGTGCCATTTATCAAATAGTTTATCCGTGAGGGAGGGGAGAAGCACGCATTGCAAGGATTTGTAGACCGATGATATCGAATATGAGCGTTGTTTCACCAAGGTGTCCAGCACTGAGCGTTGAAAGCCCGCAGACAAGTTTGACGAGCATGAAGAGATGTATGAGGTTGCTTGGTAATAGGCGAGGAAATGCGACTTGGGAAGGTCAAATTCCGTAGCAAGGGCATGAAAGGGTTTGAAAATCATAGTGTCAGTCCGGATCAGTGAGCGTGCCTTGGTAAGGCCTTTGGAGTTCCAATAGTCAAAGACAGACTGGTCCATTGCCTGAGAAAACATTGAGTTTCCCATCAGTGGGAGATGAGCTGAGATACCGAGCGGCAAATGCAGTTTCTTGCGAACTTCTCTCCATGCTATGAAGGTGTCCCTGAGAAGGGTATGATGTTGAACACTTTTCGGTAGGGAGTGGAACTTGCTGTGCAGAATGCCTGCTAGCCTCAGGGGGTGTGCTATTTGCACCTTCAGGGTGGTGTTAGTGTAGCAGTTCCCTTCAGTTAGCCAGTCCAGGCTTTATCGTAATAAGCAGGCAAGGTTATATAGCCTAACATCAGGAAGACCAGCCCCCCCTGCGTTCTTCTGGAGATGCAGCTTGGTTAGCAAAATGCGGGGACGTTTCCCATGCCAGATACATTTTAAAAATGCTTGGTTCAGGAGTTGAACATCTTTGTGCTTCACGAGAAGCGGTACAGTTTGCAGCGGGTAAAGCAGGCGGGGAAAACTGACCATTTTGATTAAATGGCAACTCCCGAAGAACGTCAGGGGTAAATTGTGCCACATATCTAGTTCTTTCCAAATCTTTTCAATTAGTGGGGTGTAGTTAAGCGTATATAAGGAAGACAGGTTCTTGCTAATCTTAATGCCTAAGTATGTAATATGGGAATGGGCAAGAGGGAAGGGAGAGGAGGTGTCCCATTCAGATGCAGTGATCGGAGTGAGTGGGAGAACCTCGCTGTTATCATAATGTATTTTGGGCCTGTGAGTATTTTGAAGTCGTTTAGAATTTGCTGTATAGTTTTTAGGTCATCACGTGGGTTGGACGTAAAGAGCAACATATCATCAGCAAACAATGCTGATCGAATTTCCTCGCTACCTATACGGATGCCTTACAAATTAGTAATTTTGACAGTCCATAAATGGTGCAAGGCAGGTAATAAAATCTTCATGTGATGATCCCAACGGTACTCATGGTGGTTACAGTGGTGGGGTGCTGGTGATCCCTCAAGTAAATAGCACACTCACTAGAAATACCCACCCCACACAGGAGTATTGGGTGGGGTAATATTAGGGGTATGCAATCCCTCTGGCTGGTCCTGGTTACCCTCTAAGGCTCCTGATAGGTGATCTTGGGTATCCCTCTGGGACTCCTATGGCCTCTCAGGCTCTTGGTGGGTGGTCCTGGGTGTCCCTCTGTGACTCCTATGGCATGGTTAGTGGATCCGCACTGATTATATTGGGGTCCTATCCCAAGTGATCCGGGGTAATCCTCAGGGCGTTGGGGTAAGTGGTGGTAACATAGGAAGTAAGAGGAGGACCAAATAGCATAATACTGTAAAACTATTTTATTTAGAAATCAAAGGAATAGGATACTCACAGATTCCAAATAGGTAAAGCAATGACCATGTATCCGGAACGCTATGCGTTCCACCGAGATCCGGAACCGGAAGCGATGTGATTGATTTCTGAATAAAATTGTTTTACAGTATTACGCACTTTGGAGAGTTTTTCTCTTCACGGATGAATCCCTGTTTTCACTGTACAGGGCAGATGGCCGACAGCGTGAATGGCGTTGTGTGGGTGAGCGGTTTGCTGATGTCAACATTGTGGATGGAGTGGCCCATGATGGCAGTGGGGTTATGGTATGGGCAGGCGTATGTTATGGACAATGAATACAGGTGCATTTTATTGATGCCATTTTGAATGCACAGAGATCCTGAGGCCCATTGTTGTGCCATTCATCCACGACCATCATGTCTCGTTGCAGCATGATAACGCATGGCCCCATGTTGCAAGGATCTGTACACAATTCCTGGAAGCTGCAAACATCCCAGTTCTTTCATGGCCAGCATACTCACTGGACATGTCACCCATTGAGCATGTTTGGGATGTTCTGGATCGGCGTATACGACTGCGTTTTCCAGGTCCTGCCAATATCCAGCAACTTCGCACAGCTATTGAAGAGGAGTGCACCAACATTCCAAAGGCCACAATCAACAACCTGATCAACTCTATGTGAAGGAGATGTGTTGCACTGTGTGAGGCAAATGGTGGTCACACCAAATACTGACTGGTTTTCGGACCCCCCCCCCCCCCGAAACCCCCCAATACAGTAAAACTGCATATGTTAGAGTGGCCTTTATTGTGGCCAGCCTAAGGCACACCTGTGCAATAATTATGCTGTCTAATTAGCATCTTGATATACCACACTTGTGAGGTGGATGGATTATTTTGCCAAAGAAGAAGTGCTCACTAAAACAGATTAAAACAGATTTGTGAACAATATTTGAGATAAATAGGCTTTTTGTGTACGTAGAAAAAGTCTTAGATCTTTGAGTTCAGCTCATGCAAAATGGGGCAAAAAGAAAAGTGTTGCGTTTAGAATTTTTTTCAGTATATATATGTTATTTATTTTATTATTGTCATCAGACCAGTGCAGTGTTACTATAGTGACATTGTACTATTCTAGGGTAGTAATCAGGATTTTCATTATGTACTTTGGGTGAATCAATTTGTGAATCAGCAAAGTCAGCAATAAACAGTGCATATAGGCATTAATTGCAATGTAAATAATAATTCTACAACTAGTCTAGAATACACTCTAGGAGAAAGGCTAGGAAGGTCTCTGTAGAAAAAGGGACAGCCTTTAGTCCTAACTCTTCAGCCGCCTAGAGTTGGGCTTCTATTGTACCGTTGGTACGTGTCAGAATAGTCTTAGCCAAGCCTGCAGGCAGCAATAAGGCTACTAGATGGCTGAATGGACAGTTCCTAAAGGGCTCTGTCTTTCTGTAGCAGAAGATAGTAAATCACCACAGCAGCAGCTCTTCAATCCCAGCAATATTGTAGCTCACCATCTGGTCACACACAATAATAATTCCACTCTCTGCTCTGCACCCATGTGACTCTAGCTGTTGGCACATCTAGATTTAGCACTCCAGATCCTGCTCAGGCTGTCGTTATGCAGCAGTGGTGAAAGCTCGTCCCTATTGATGATGTTTGAGCAAAATGGTACCCTCTTCTAGTGATAAAAGGAGGATGAAGGCATTGTTAAAGGGGGTGATTGTGAACCCTTACTTAATGTGCATACAGTTATCATTAAAATAGCATATATATTTTATCTTGGTTAATGCTGCATTCAAAGCACACAATTAAAATCATAGATTAAATACATAAAAGGGAGAGGGTTTATCTGTTCATCTAGTTCTTTGATTTACAGTTCTACTACACAGTACAGCTCTGTTCCCTAGGAGACAAGCTGCACATGCTCAGTTTGGTGTGTATTGCTAGAGAGTTTTTTTTCTTGGGAGGGTGCATGTGATCAGCACAGGGCCAATCAGCACTGTCCAGACAGAGGGTCAGGGGTTCTGCAGCCTCATATGAAAATCAGGGGAGAATGAAAAATCCTACTACAAGTTTTAACCCGACACCGATAGAAGTCACAAGACTGCTCTAACTGCTGATAAGAAAAGGTAAATTTATATTTACTGTTTATATTATTTATATTATATATATATTATATTATTTATATTTACTGTTGCATTTCCATGTTCTGTGTACTATGGGAGAAAGATATAGTGAATGCAGGCTACTTGGTTTAGTAACACTTTAAATTAAGATTTTTTAGGTAGGAAAACACATTACATATATAATAAATCTAAAGGTGACTAACCAGAGCTTGTACAAAAATTGTGAGGTGTATGACCAACTCTAGTCTAACTACTGAATATTCAACAAGATCTCTCTGCAATATTTAGCACATTGTTGAGACCACAGCACCCAGCTATCACAAATAATGTCTAACACAATAAAACATTTCTGCATGTGATACCCACAAAAACTGTAATGCTCTGTACAATTTGTTAAAGTGCACCTGTACCCAAACTATGAACAATAAACTATTTACATACTCTTAACAATTCATGCTTGACCTATATAGCAGATTGTAATATGAAGCAATTCATTCAAAGATCCTCAAAGATCACAACAAAGACTCTAAGGTTGTGATTTGGTTGTTAATAATATGTGAAAAACTAAGATGTTGTAAATTTTAAAGAATAATTTCTCCACATTGACTATAGCTACAGAAGTAAACAAGGGATATGTTGTATAGCGCTTATACCACTTGTTCAAAATACAAAAATTCTAAAGTGTACACAGTCTGGGCACAGGTTAACTTTCCAATTGGGGATATTCACAGGTGATGCCCAAATAAGTTACATCAATTGAAAAAAAAAAAAAAAAATCTTACTGTGTATTGCCTCTCAAAAACAATAACCAGTAACATACCTGACAAGCAAACTGTTTTCCAGTGGAGATAGTTGGGTAGCCATTGTCTTCCAGTTTTTGAATTCTGTCAATGAATCACAACTGAAATTCTGAGGTCTAACAGCGTAGAAGTATTCCTCATCTCTCTCATCTATATACTCACACAGTTCTTCTTCTTTATTGAGATTGAAGCCACACTTGGTTTCTACTTGTTTACCTGGACTAGTAAATTTGCACAAATAGCCAACATTACCATACCAGCTATTTCGTGACTTCCAAAGGGCTGAAACGGCTTCACTTGGGTGCATTAGAAACAATGTTACCACTACTTTACCTTCCCAAAAAAGGGTAAAATGAACATGGTATGTCCCATTTTTAAAGTCTTCAATTCTTCCAGAGGCTCTCGCTTGTATTTCAGGATTGGAAATTATTGCTCTCAGATAATCTCCTCCATACACTTTCTTTTTGCTTAAATGATCATATGCATCAAATTGTACTATTAATTCGTCTCCAACACAATACTTTTCTTTGGGGCTTTTTATGAACATTTTGCTCTTTTTGGCACTTGTTGTGTTGTCAATATGGACAAAAGTCACTTTAGGCATCATCTGATCTATATGATTGAATATCTCATTGACCCGCTTCTGAATTTCTGATTCTTTTTCTGTTTTGTTGACTGTAGGTATATGTGTCTCTATAGTAAAACACTGTAAAAACAAAAAAAGCATCAAATATTTAATTAGTTAATATTGTATATGCAAAGTACAGAATTTTAGCAAAATCATATATGTAAAAAAATGATAATAGCATGCAGGAAAACAAGAAATTATTAAAAATGAATTATCATAAATAAATAGTTATAAGCATTTCTGGGTTCACTGAACACTGAGGGCTGTGATGAACAGAATGTATTTCTTTTTCTCATGCTCAGTTTTAATTGTCTAGATTAGTGGTCAGTAGGGAGGAGTTTTGAGTTCGAATTGAACGCAAGTTCGTCTCGAACATTGGCTGTTCGCTTGTTCATCGAATGACGAACAAACGTGCTTCTTCGCTGGAAATTTGACCGTCCGCATCCATAATGCACTGCGCACGTGCAGTGCATTATGTGATTACCCAAAGCATGCACCCTGACCTCCATGCTTTGGCCAATCAAATAATCTCTGCCATGATTGGACAAAGGCAGGCTTCCTTTAGCCAATCATAGCTCAGGGACTAAGCACACGCCCCACACTATATAAAGGCTGCTCACACAGCAGCCGAGTGTAGTGTGTGACTGTGCGAGCGAGACAGGAAGTGGTTGAGGCAGGGAGAGGATCATGATTGAGGCAGGGAGAGGAAAGTGATTTGCAGTTTTTCAGACAGTGCAGTGTAGTCAGCAGAGACATTGCTAGCAGTGAGTTAGGCCGGGAGAGGATCGTGATTGAGGCAGGGAGAGGAAATTGGTTTGCAGTTTATCAGACAGTGCAGTGTAGTCTAATTAACCACCTCCCACGTGGCCACTGTACATATACGGCCGGGTGGGAGTCTCATCCTTCTGATCGGACCTTCCAGAACGTCCTTCAGAAGGAGCAAGATCGCGCCGCCGCGGGCACGCGCAGCGGCACGATCTCGATGTGCCTGTGTCCCTCGGACACAGAGCAACAAGTTGCGGCAGGAGGGCCCTCTGATTGGCCCTCCTGATCACATGACGGCTGTGTCCAATCACAGCCGTCATGTAATGAAAATACAGCCGTTGTAACGGCTTTGATCTCTTCTTCTCCTCACACAGATCCTGTCAGTGAGGAGAAGAAGATGATCTGTGCTGCAGCCATGGGGATCAGTGAGTTTTTCTAATTACTCACTGATCACAGGGGGGTCTGTGCTGGTAATCAGAACATTGATTACCAGTGCAGCCCTGGGGGGGGGGGTGCCACTAGAGCCACCAGGGATGCCCACCCATGACCACCAGGGAGGCCCACCATGGCCACCAGGGATGGCAATCAGGGATCAGAGAGCCTGCCAGTGGTGCCCTCCCTATCAGTGCTGCCCACCAATGCCATCTTTCAGTGCTGCCCACCAGTGCCCATTATTGCCATCTATCAGTGCCACCCACCAGTGCCCATTATTGCCCACCAGAGCTGCCTATCAGTGCCACCTGTCAGTGCCCATCAGTGCCCATCAGTGCCGCTGATCAGTGCCCATCAGTGCTGCCTATCAGTGCCCATCAACGCTGCCTATCAGTGCCCACCAATGCTGCATATCAGTGCTACCTATCAGTGCCACATATCAGTGCCCATCAGTGCTGCATATCAGTGCCCATCAGTGCTGCATATCAGTGCCACCCCATCAGTGCCACCCCATCAGCGTCTCCTCATCAGTGCCTGTCAGTGTGGCATCATCAGTGTTCATCAGTGCAGGAAAAAAACGTATCTACAAAATTGTATAACCTAAACAAAAAAACGTTTTTTTTTTCAAACTTTTCGGGCTTTTTTTATTTGTGCACCAAAAAAGAAAAAACCTTGCAGTGATCAAATACCACCAAAAGAAAGCTCTATTTGTGAGGAAAAAGTGACACAAATTTGGTTTAGATGCAGTGTTGCATGACCGCGCAATTGTCAATTGGTCTTGGAAGGAAGGGGGTTTAAGTGCCCAGTATTGAGGTAGTTAATAAGACATTGCTAGTAGCAGTCAATTAGGCAGAGAGAGAGATTTGTGCTTTTTACAATTCAACAGATCAGATAGTGAAGTATATTCAGCAGTGCAGTATAGACCATATACCATAGTATAGACCATACATTGACATCTATATATAGATATATGGCAATTGAGTATATATTAGGCCATTCAGTACCTATCGGTCAGTTCAGTATAGACCATACTTTGACATCTATATATATATATATATATATATATATATATTGTGACAGGAAGTCAGGTAAATCTGTGGATGTTGTCACAGACAGGAGATACATCTCTGCTTGGTTTAGACAGTTCACCAATTACTATAGGGTGTCGGCTGAAAAGGTAGCCAGGACGGCTTAAGGAAGTTGAAAGGCCTTCAGCTGTTCGGAATGAGGAAGTTAAGGCCTCTATAATTTGTCCAAAGGAAGTCTATTGATTGCTGCCTCCTGACGCTGTGTGAGCGGGGGAGAGGAGGACAGTCAGATGTGTGCCTCCCGACGCTGTGTGAGCATGGGAGAAGGAATGGCCCCTGAAGCTGTGTGAGCATGGGGAAGACCTCCTGGAGCTATGTGCGCTGAGGAGGGTAAAAAGTGTGAAGACTTCTCAAGGTGAGAAAATGAACTATTTCTATGTGAAGAGTGTGAAGAGAAAAACCAATGGATGTTTTCTATGTGAAAGGAAAGTCCAATGAACATGTGCTGTGTGAAGAGAAAAGGGACATTCTCTATGTGAAGAGATAATAAATGGACTATTGATAGTGTCATGCCTTCAGCTTGGAAGTAATTAATGTTAGTGGAACTTGCAATGCCAATATTGTCCACAAGATACCACTGTGACATAGACTGTTGTACAGCACTTTATGGTATTTCCTGTTCTCTATTGTTGGATATTAGTTCCACCCCTCTCTGAGAAAATCTCCATTTTAGAACACCTTGTGGACACAGCCAGACAGCATCTGAGGTTCCTGTGGGAAGATTCCTGAACCCCTCTCGGAAGCATCGCTGGTATGCTCAGAACTGTTGGTTATATACTCAATGCATATATTGTTTATGTTTGTATACTGATTATATGCCTTTATATGTTTATTTACAGTTTCACCATATTCACAATCCTATTCGCATATCCATCTGACTTGTTCATGTGACTACCATTCTTTCACTGGAATAAAGCCTTAAGTTACAAAAGGACTGGTTATTGCAGGATTAAAGGTTTAGCTGTGTGTTGAGCTGCACACGCCTGGGGCATACGTGTAGTGAGAACAGAACAGTGAAACAGCGGCTATCCAGCAAGTGGGATTTAGGACAGCGACTATACAGAGGCCTGCTACTCTGCCAGCGCAGTCATCTGCATATGCAATACAGCAGTCTCTACACAGTCAAGCATTCCTGCAAGCAGCATGTCACATAGCCAGACATCCTCACTCAAGACAAGGTCCCGAGTTTCCGGCTCCTCTAGATCTTTCTCCGCAAGCAATGCACTCGCCATAGCACGTGCGAAAGCTGAAGCCGCCAAGGCGCGAGCAGCCTTTGCTGAGCAAGAAATGCAGATTAAACAGGAGAAAGTGAAGTTAAAGACCGAGGAAGCCCTTCTAAAAGCAAAGACAGAGGAAGCCCTCCTAAAAGCAAAGACACAAGAGGCACAAGTTAGAGGCAGAGGAGGCCCTCCTAGAAGTAGCCCTAGAGAAACTGACTGTAGAGAAGGAAGTAGCAGCAGCCATAGCTGAAGCAGACCCCTTAGAATTAGCTGTATACCCGAGAAGTGAATGCAGCAGACGCAGCAATATTCTCGATCCAGCAGCTGAAACTCCAAATTCTCTACAACAAACTTCAGATTACATCAATCAACATTTTAAAACAAGCAGTGTCAAAGATGACGTCAAAGAGACAAGCCAAAGACACTCCACGGTACCGCCACAAGTCAGACAAGCCTCAAGCCTGCAAATGGGAGGAATCCGTGCAAAGTGACATCTCCTACGACAGACTCCCCATAAGTGAGATAATAGAATCACCTTCTAATCGCCCTCCAGAACCAACGCCAAAGCCAGAACGGTACATCAGAGGCCAACTCGGTGCCAGCAAAAGGTATGACTACACACAGCCATCTTACCATGACAACACACAACAGGCTAACCAAGCCACAATAGATTTTGCAAGGTTCTTTGCACGACGCGAGTTAGTCACCAAAGGACTTGAAAAGTTTAATGACCGCCCTGAAAACTACAGAGCCTGGCGGTCATCCTTTCAAAACACTATCAGAGACTTAGGGCTATCTTGCAGCGAAGAGATAGACCTCCTGATCAAATGGCTTGGAAATGAGTCTGCCGAGCACGCCAGGCGAATCAGGACAATAAATATAAACTACCCAGACACTGGTCTTAGAACAATCTGGGATAGACTTGATGAGTGTTATGGTTCAGCAGAAGCAGTAGAAAATGCATTATTCAAAAGACTTGATAACTTTCCCAGAATACCTAGCAAAGCCTACCATAAACTTAGAGAGTTAAGTGATGTAACGAGACCCTTACTCGCACGCTTCCGCTCTCCCGACACTCCTCTATTTCTAGTGAGTCAGCTTGCAGATCGCAACGTCTGATGGTTCGGTCAACCAAGGACCAGGGATCCGAACTACAGCTATGTGCCGTCCAGAATCCATTAGAACAAACACCAAGCAAGCTGTATGTAAGTTCAAACAGGAAGACAATTTATTGGAAGAACACAGCACACTTTTATACAGAATTTGGAACATCCTGCCCCCAACAACCGCCCTCCCATTGGTCAATTGCAAAGTACCTGCAGTTCCCATTCAGGTCCTCTTTAGCCATGCAAATGAGGAATTGAAAATGAGTCAGCAGTGATTGGTCAGATAGCTTGACCAGAAGAACTGCCATGCAAATGAGACAGAAGCCCCAGGGGGCAATCAATATACACAATAGTCAGACACAGAACAATGGTTCCCTAACGAGCCCTCAATACACATTATTCTGAGTGTCAATACATCCCTTAGCAGACAGCAGGTGAGGTCATTAGCACACCTGACAATAGATGAATGGAAAGCCACCTCAGACAAAAAGCCACATTGTTAGCCAGCCCGTCTCCCCATTGAACTGGAATGACCATATAAGGAGTTGGACATCCTGCTCAGAGACCTCATGGCAAAGGGAACAAATTACCTTGCTGACAAATATGAAGCAATTCAACCCATCACCCATCTGTCCTTAAATTCCAGTGATGGTGAACACCATCACATATCTTCCCCCGGGGAAACAGTCCAACAGCCACAGTGGGACCCCGAACGGGTCAACTCGAGGATGTTGGAAAAGTAGTCTTAAGGTTCTAGGTCTGTCTGTCGGGATAACCCCTCCGCATTCCCATGTATATTCCTGGTGTAGGGGTGTGGGGCCTTTGTGTAATTGAGAAATCTACACGTATGTGTCTTCCATCAAGTTCCATTCCATTTGCATGTTCTTTTGCCTCCTTTGCGTCTTCAACATTTTCAAAGCAGACAAACGCAAAACCCCTGGAACGTCGAGACTGCCGATCATACACAATGGATACATCAGCCATTGGACCATATTTTGAAAATACTTCTCTTAGATCTCGCTCCATTGTGTAAAGACTTAGGCCAAACACGCCCAAACAGCAGTTAGGATCAGGATTTGCCGGACTTACTCTACTTCCTATATGCCGCCTGTGGCTGTGACGTCTGGTGGTCCCGGCCATGGCGGCCTCTGGGGCATAAGAGGAAGTTAAATGGCCCAAATCGTTCCCCAAAAGTACTTCTGCGGGTAACTCGCGTAGTAATCCCACCCGCACATATCGCTCCCCTGAGCCCCAATCCAAGAGGACTTGGGCGGCGGATAAACGTAGCACCTTGCCCCCTGCTACCCTGACTGCAACAGTCTGGCCGGTCCGGGCTGACTGGGGAATCATGTGAGGCTGGATGAGGGTAATCGTAGCCCCGGAATCGTGGAGTCCCTGGGCCGGCTGCCCATTAACCCATACTGCCTGGCGATGGTGCTGCAGATTATCTCCGGCAGCAGCTTGGATAGGATCCGCTTCGAAAAGTTCGCCCCACTCTTCCTGAACATCTCGATGGTTGGGCTCATTCTGGTAGCAATGAGCCGCTGGTCTGGATGGATGATTAGTCTCTCGATACCTCGTGGATTGGCGCAATATCGTTGCAGATGGCCAGTTCGGTTACAGCTATAGCACTTAGGTCCGGTAGGAGGGTTGGGTCGGGCTGGGGGTCTAGAGGCGGACCACTGAGGTACTGAAGTCGGCTTATAGGCTGGTAAATTGGGCTGAGATAGTGGATAGCGCTCGTTTTTGCCTGACCTTCGAGAGTCCAGATATTCATCAGCCAGAGTAGCCACTTGCTGTACCGTCTGTGGTTGTTTATCTCACACCCAATCCCGTACTACAGGAGGGGTGTGGTTAAAGAACTGTTCTAATAGTACTAGCTGGGTGATGTCCTCTATGGTATGTGCGTGGCTTCCCTGGAACCAGCTCTTAAGATTCCGCTGCAGACGATGTGCCCACTCCACGTATGTTGTGTTGGTTTGTTTCCGGGATTCTCAAAACTTAATCCGGCTGGCTTCGGGTGTAATGGCAAATCGGGCTAGCAAAGCTTCTTTTACCCGGTCGTAGTCTTTAGCGTCTTCGTCCTCCAGGGCCCGATATGCATCCGCCGCTCTGCCAGTTAAATTACTCGCCAGTAAGACGACCCAATCTTGGGACAGTACTTCATGTATCTGGCATAGTCTCTCAAAGTCCTGCAGGAATGCGTTAATTTCCTCCTCTCCTTCCTTAAATAGTTTGAACGCCCGAAAGGGCAACTTACGGAAAGTCGCTGCATCTTTAGGCGTTTTCTCCGATTGCCGTATTTCTGCCATTCTCTGCTCATGTTGCCGCTCTAGTTCTTTCTCTTGTCGCTCTAGTTCTTTCTCTTGTCGCTCATCCTGCAGCTGGATGTCTCTAATGGCATTCTGTATGGCGGTCTCTGATGGGTTAGCACCATATAATGCCAACCGCTCTCGAACTCGTTGCTGAAACAAGTCTTCAACTGACCGGGGTCCTGCATCACCACCCCTCTGATCCATCTTGGCTAGCTCACTGATCAGGGTGGCCTTATTCTTTGTCCCACCAGTCCCTCCCCGGCTCTCAAGTAAGTCTTTCAGCGTGGCTCTCCTGCATGCTGAATAGCTGGTCATTGACTGTGGTGGTTTGGAGTGTCCCGGTAACTGGAGAGCAAATCCCACCGCTGCCAACCAATGTAACGAGACCCTTGCTCGCACGCTTCCGCTCTCCCGACACTCCTCTATTTCTAGTGAGTCAGCTTGCAGATCGCAACGTCTGATGGTTCGGTCAATCAAGGATCCGGGATCCGAACTACAGCTATGTGCCATCCGGAATCCATTAGAACAAACACCAAGCAAGCTGTATGTAAGTTCAAACAGGAAGACAATTTATTGGAAGAACACAGCACACTTTTATACAGAATTTGGAACATCCTGCCCCCAACAACCGCCCTCCCATTGGTCAATTGCAAAGTACCTGCAGTTCCCATTCAGGTCCTCTTTAGCCATGCAAATGAGGAATTGAAAATCAGCAGTGATTGGTCAGATAGCTTGACCAGAAGGACTGCCATGCAAATGAGACAGAAGCCCCAGGGGGCAATCAATGTACACAATAGTCAGACACAGAACAATGGTTCCCTAACGAGCCCTCAATACACATTACTCTGAGTGTCAATACATCCCTTAGCAGACAACAGGTGAGGTCATTAGCACACCTGACAATAGGTGAATGGAAAGCCACCTCAGACAAAAAGCAACATTGTTAGCCAGCCCGTCTCCCCATTGAACTTCCTGGAATGACCATATTAGGAGTTGGACTTCCTGCTCAGAGACCTCATGGCAAAGGGAACAAATGACCTTGCTGACAAATATGAAGCAATTCAACCCATCACCCATCTGTCCTTAAATTCCAGTGATGGTGAACACCATCACAAGTGACTTGTTAATGGAACTTCAAGTAGCTAAATCCGAGGGAGACTTACAAGGACTTGCATTCCTTGAAACAGCCAGAGGTGTCAACCCCATTGTGCAAAAGTTACCCTATAACTTGCAAGAGCAGTGGATTACACACGGATCCCGATATAAAAGACAGCATGATGTTCCATTCCCTCCTTTTTCTGTTTTTGTGGACTTTGTGTGACAGCAAGCTAAAACAAGAAATGATCCAAGTTTTGATTTTACGCTGTTGTGTGCTGCTCCTGTGGGACTTAACCCTTGCAAACCTCCAGTAGCAGTACAGAAAACTAACGTGTCTCCTCCAGGTTCCTTTCACAGGTCTGCCAACTTCTCTAACTCAGAGACAAAGGTCAACGATCCTGGTAAGCAGTGTCCCTTGCATTGGAAGCCACATCCTCTACTAAAATGCAGAGCCTTCAGAGAGAAAACCCTGCAGGACTGCAAAGCTTTCCTCAAGGAAAACCACATCTGCTACAGGTGCTGCTCTTCAACATCCCATCTCGCCAAGGACTGTAAGGTCAGTTTAAAATGCACAGAATGTGACAACTCAGATCACAACACAGGGTTGCATCCTGGGCCAGCTCCATGGACTTTACAACACACCCTCAGCACTAGTGAGCACGACGGGGAGGAGGAGCACACCACCACAACTACACCAGAGGTCACTTCACAATGTACAGAGATATGCAAAGGAGCCATAGGTGGTAGGTCCTGCTCCAAAATCTGCCTAGTCAGAGTCTACCCAGCAGGCCAAAAAGACAAAGCTATTAAGCTTTATGTAATCCTGGATGACCAAAGTAACAAGTCATTAGCCAGCTCAACTTTCTTTGACATGTTCGGCATTAAAGGCCCCAGCAATCCCTACTCCTTGAAAACTTGTGCAGGAATAGTGGAGACGGCTGGTAAGAGAGCATCCGGCTACCAAATCGAGTCCATCGTTAGGCGATGTCGCTTGTCTTTGCCAACTCTTATTGAATGCAATCAGATCCCTGATCATAGATCTGAAATTCCTACACCAGATGTAGCTGCTCATCACCCACACTTGAAACGCATAGCGCATCTGATACCAGAACTTGATCCTCAGACTCAGATTATCCTACTCCTTGGGAGAGATATCTTACAAGCCCACAAATCAAGAGTTCAGATTAATGGTCCCAATAACGCTCCTTATGCTCAGAAGTTAGACCTCGGATGGGTCATCATAGTAGATGTCTGTCTAGGAAGTGTGCACAAACCTAACTCCATTAGCAGCATGCTCACAAATACCCTAGAGAATGGGCATCCCTCTCTTTTCCAGCCATGCCACAACCATTTTCTTGTTAAGGAATCAGTCTACGCCACCCACTCATCTTGTCCCTTCACAAGCCCCACTAGTGACAACCTTGCCTGTGACAGTGACCAAGACCATTTAGGGTGCACAGTCTTTCAGAGAACTAAAGATGACAATCGTGTGGCAATGTCTATCGAAGACAAACTCTTCTTAGAAATAATGGAGCAAGGTCTAGTCAAAGACAGCACAAACAGTTGGGTTGCACCTCTTCCCTTCAGACCACAGAGACAACGCTTACCCAATAACAAAGAACAAGCTTTACAACGTTTTGCTTCCCTTAGACGTAGTTTACAAAGAAAGCCAGAGATGAGGGAACATTTCTTTTCTTTCATGGGGAAGATCTTTGAAAACGGTCATGCCGAGGTGGCTCCCACCCCTAAAGACTCTGAAGAGTGTTGGTATCTCCCTATATTCGGAGTGTACCATCCCAAAAAGCCAGGTCAAATCAGAGTAGTGTTTGACTCTAGTGCCAAATACAAGGGTATCTCCTTAAACGATGTCCTCTTGACAGGCCCAGACCTCAACAACAAACTCCTGGGAGTGCTCTTACGCTTCCGCAAAGATTCTATTGCCTTCATAGCTGACATCCAGCAGATGTTCCATTGTTTCTTGGTCAGAGAGGAAGACAGGAACTTCCTAAGGTTCCTTTGGTTCCAAGACAATGATCCTTCCAAAGATATCTCAGAGTATCGCATGAGGGTACACATCTTTGGCAATAGCCCTTCACCTGCAGTCGCTATCTACGGACTCAGACATTCCGCCCAAGAAGGTGAACTTGAGTTTGGCTCAGATGCAAGACAATTCGTAGAGAAAGACTTTTATGTGGATGACTGTTTAAAATCCTTACCTTCCAGTGAGTCTGCAATCCGTCTTCTTAAAAGAGCACAGGAAATGCTCGCTTGTTCCAATCTCAGGCTTCACAAGATTGCTTCTAACAGTAAAGAGGTAATGGAAGCTTTCCCCGCTCAAGACCATTCCAGTAATCTAAAGTACTTAGATCTGGGTACAGACTCTTTACCTGTACTGCGCAGTCTAGGTCTACTTTGGGACTTGAAATCCGATTCCTTTACCTTCCAAGTAAATGGAGAAGAAAGACCTTTCACTCGCAGAGGTGTCTTGTCTACTATCAATAGCCTGTACGATCCATTAGGATTTGCAGCACCTGTTACAATTCAAGGCAAAGACTTACTTAGAGATTTGATTCGTGAAACATCCGACTGGGATGCCCCACTACCCCTCGATAAGAGAAACTCTTGGGTAGAGTGGAGGGACTCTTTATCAGTCTTATCAGATCTCCATGTTTCACGCCCATATGCTCCTGTACCTTCTACAGAGATACAGAGTCAAAACCTTTGCATATTCTGTGATGCTTCTGTCAAGGCAATAGCTTCTGTGGCCTACTTAAGGACTGTTGACACTACAGCACGATGCCACGTAGGATTCATCATGGGCAAAGCAAAGCTTGCTCCACACCCCGAGCATACTATACCTAGGCTAGAACTTTGTGCTGCAGTACTAGCTGTTGAACTAGCAGAGCTAATAACCTCAGAGATGGACATTGACCTTAAAGATGTTCAGCTCTACACAGACAGCAAGGTAGTTTTAGGCTACATCTACAATGAAACCAAACGTTTTTATGTTTATGTCAACAACAGAGTGTTGAGGATTAGGAGATCCACCATTCCAACACAATGGCACTATGTACCTACTGACTATAACCCTGCAGACCATGCTACAAGAGCTATTGCGGCATGTAACCTTAAAGACACAACATGGTTTACAGGACCTGCATTCTTGTACGATGCAGAACAGACTTTTCCTAAAAGTGACACTATTGAACTAATAGATCCAGACTCAGATACTGACATCCGTCCTGAGATCTCAACATTTCATACTGCAACTTCAGGTTGTCAGCTTAAATCTGACAGATTTACCAGATTCTCAAAATGGAAGTCACTTGTTCGAGCTATTTCTTGTCTTATTCACATAGCTCGCTCCTTTAAAGGTGACTCAAACAGCTGTGACCGCAAGGGATGGCACCATTGCCAAAGGATCAGTTCAGTATTGGAGCTACAGCAGTCTCAGGATCTTATCATCCGCACTGTACAGCATGAAGCATATGCTAAGGAGATAGACTGTATCTTGAACGGGAAACCTATCCCTAGAGACAGTGCCCTGAGAAAACTTGACCCATTCCTTGATCAAAATGGACTACTTAGGGTAGGTGGTCGTCTAAAGCAAGCCAACCTAGATTCAGATGAGAGAAACCCTCTAATAGTTCCTGGTCACCACCACATCGCTTACTTGATTGTCTCACATCATCACTCTCACGTCAAGCATCAAGGAAGACTGTTCACATAGGGAGCTTTACGAGCTGCTGGCCTATGGATCGTCGGAGCCAAGAGATGCGTGAGTAACATGATCTTTAAATGTGTTATTTGTCGTAAACTTCGTGGGATGTTACAAACACAAAAAATGGCCAACCTGCCAGCTGACAGACTTGCTCCAGACCCTCCTTTCACCAATGTTGGTCTTGATGTTTTTGGCCCTTGGTCTGTTGTAGCACGTCACACCAGGGGAGTACACGCAAACAACAAACGTTGGGCAGTAATATTTACCTGTATGGTCATCAGAGCAGTGCATATTGAAGTTATTGAATCTATGGACACTTCAAGCTTCATAAATGCCCTTAGGCGCTTCATCGTTACCCGAGGCCCTGTAAAACACATTCGCTCAGACAGAGGCACTAACTTTGTTGGAGCAGCCAGGGAACTGCAAATTCCTTCTAACATGGACACCAAAGGGGTAGAGAGATACCTCAGAGACCAGGGCTGTTCATGGACTTTAAACTCACCTCACTCCTCTCACATGGGTGGAGCATGGGAAAGAATGATAGGCATAGCCCGCAGAATTCTGGACTCTATCTTTCTGCAAATGCAGACCTCAAGACTTACCCACGAGAGCCTGGTAACCTTCATGGCAGAAGTCTCAGCCATCATCAACGCCAGACCTCTAACTCCAGTCTCAAATGACCCAGATGAGCCTGTCTTGCTCACACCAGCAGCACTCCTTACGCAGAAAACTGGAGTAATCAGTGCTCCTTATGGGAATTTCACCACTAAGGACTTATACTTGCGCCAGTGGAGACAAGTAAAAAGTCTGGCAAATACCTTCTGGGACAGGTGGAGGAAGCAATATCTATCTACCTTACAGCCACGCACTAAATGGCAAGATAACAAACCCAACCTGAAAAAGGGAGATCTTGTTCTTGTCAAAGACTGTCAGTCTCAAAGGAATGAATGGCCTTTGGGTCTCATCACTAACACCTTTCCAAGTGAGGATGGGAAGGTCAGGAAAGTGGAAGTCAAAATCTATAAAAACAAGGAGACCAAGTTGTTCCTCAGTCCATTTTCTGAACTGATCTTGTTGTTATCATCTGAGGAATAAATAGTGGTATCTGATGATCCCAGATGGGGAGTGTCATGCCTTCAGCTTGGAAGTAATTAATGTTAGTGGAACTTGCAATGCCAATATTGTCCACAAGATGCCACTGTGACATAGACTGTTGTACAGCCCTTTATGGTATTTCCTGTTCTCTATTGTTGGATATTAGTTCCACCCCTCTCTGAGAAAATCTCCATTTTAGAACACCTCGTGGACACAGCCAGACAGCATCTGAGGTTCCTGTGGGAAGATTCCTGAACCCCTCTCGGAAGCATCGCTGGTATGCTCAGAACTGCTGGTTATATACTCAATGCATATATTGTTTATGTTTGTATACTGATTATATGCCTTTATATGTTTATTTACAGTTTCACCATATTCACAATCCTATTCGCATATCCATCTGACTTGTAACCTGTTCATGTGACTACCATTCTTTCACTGGAATAATGCCTTAAGTTACAAAAGGACTGGTTATTGCAGCATTAAAGGTTTAGCTGTATGTTGAGCTGCACACGCCTGGGGCATACGTGTAGTGAGAACAGAACAGATAGTCTGCTGTATGATCAGCCAAGTCTGCCCAACAGTAGGTTGGGGACAGACTTCCTTAGATAGGTTCCTGTGTGTGAGAAGGTAGCTGCCCACAGTGGCAAGGATTTATTTTGTGTTTTATTTTATTTTGGATGTTTTTGACGCTTGCAGTCTGGTGAAGAAAATTGCATGAATAAACCAAACTGTTGTTTGCAACCACTTCTCGGCTATCTCCCTGTGTAACGAATCCCCCCAAGGGGTCATCCACGCCCGCTACCGAGCAAATCTCCCACAATATATATATATATATATATATATATATATATACAGTATATAGGGCAATTGGGTATCTATTGGTCAGTTCAGTATAGCCCATACTTTGATATCTATATATATACAGGGCAATTGAGTATCTATCAGTAAGTTCAGTATAGACCATACATTGATATCTACATATATACAGTATATATATATATATATATATATATATACGTATATATATATATATTTATAACAATTGAGTATATCTATCGGTCAGTTCAGTATAGACCATACTTTGATATATATATATAATATATAGGGCAATTGAGTATCTATCAGTCAGTTCAGTATAGACCCTACTCTGATATCTATATATATAGGTCAATTGAGTATCTATCGGTCAGTTCAGTATAGACCATACTTTGATATATATATATATATATATATATATATATATATATATATATATATATATATATATCCAATTGAGAATCTGTGGAAAGAACTGAAAACTGCTGTTCACAAACGCTCTCCAGCCAACCTCACTGAGCTCGAGCAGTTTTGCAAGGAGGAATGGGCAAAAATTTCAGTCTCTCGATGTGCAAAACTGATAGAGACATACCCCAAGGGACTTACAGCTGTAATCGCAGCAAAAGGTGGCGCTACAAAGTATTAACTTAACCACTTAAGCCCCGGAGGATTTGGCTGCTAAAGGACCAGGGGTTTTTTTGCGATTTTTTACTGCGTGACTTTAACGGACAATTGCGCGGTCGTGCGACGCTGTACCTAAACGAATTTGACGTCCTTTTTTTCCCACAAACAGAGCTTTCTTTTGGTGGTATTTGATCACCTGTGCGATTTTTTGATCACGCGCTATAAACAAAAAAAGAGCGTAAATTTTGCAAAAATAACAATATTTTTCACATTTTTTTATATGAAATTCCCCAAAAAAAAAAGTAAAAATCAAAATTTTTTAACATTTTTCGGCCAATTTGTTTTATGCTACCTATGTTTGGTAAAAAAAATCGCAAAAAGCGTATTTTGATTGGTTTGCGCAAAAGTTATCGCGTTTACTAACAAAGAGAAAGATTTTTGTCATTTTTGGTGTTTTTTTTTTAACGCGTAATGGCGGCGATCTGCGATTTTTTTTTCGGTACTGCGACATTGCGGCGGACAGATCGGACCCTTGACTGACATTTTTGACACTTTTGGGGTTACCAGTGACATTACTGCAGTAATCAGTGCTATACATATGCACTGTTACTGCAAAAATGACACTGGCAGGGAAGGGGTTAACTTTATTGGGAAGGGAGGGGTTAAGTGTGTCCTAGGGGCGTGCTTTCTACTGTGTAGGGACATTGCTATTGGTGTAAAAGCAAAGATCAACCGTTCTACATAGTGTAGAACGGTCAGATCTTTACTTTTACACAGGGAGAACTGACAGGCAGCTTGTTTACACAAGCTGCTCTGTCTTTCTCCCTTCACAGGAGCGATCGTAGTGTGGCCGGCGGACATCGAGTCCACCGGTCACACGCACTGACTTGCCTGTGAACGAGCCGCGGCGGGCGCGCGCCTCGGCGGGCGCGCGCCCGCTCGCTATAGGCTCGCAAGTCAGTGACAGGCGAGTGACGTACCGATACGTCACTCTGCCTGGCCGGGGCTGACCGCCGCAGTATATAGTCGTGCGGCGGTCGGCAACCGGTTAAGGGGGCTGAATAATTTTGCACACCCAATTTTTGTGTTTTTTAAAGTTGTTAAAAAAGTTTGAAATATCCAATAAATTTTGTTCCACTTCATGATTGTGTCCCACTTGTTGTTGATTCTTCTCAAAAAATTATTGTTTTATATCTTTGTTTGAAGCCTGAAATGTGGCAAAAGGTCACAAAGTTCAAGGGGCCGAATACTTTCGCAAGGCACTGTATATATATATATATATATATATATATATATATATATATATATATATATATATATATATATATGTGTGTGTGTGTCTGTGCGGACAAACCTCAGACCAAACAGGAATAAACTTAAGTACAATTCTCTATCCACTTCTACAAAACTAAGAGGGTTATATGCAAATGCCAGGAGCCTAGCTAATAAAATGGATGAGTTGGAACTATTAATACATGAGGAGCACATAGACCTTGTGGGAATAACAGAAACTTGGTTCGACCCCTCACACGACTGTCTGGCCAATATTCATGGGTATTCTGTGTATTGGAAGGACAGGAAAGGAAAAAAAGGGGGGGAGGGTATGTCTCTATGTCAAAAATAATGTAAGGGTGGTAGAGAGGAGTGACATTATGGAAGGGATGAGTACGAAGTTAGAATCCGTGTGGGTAGAACTCCATAGGGATGAAGCAAAGGGGAAAGTAATAGTGGGGGTATGGTTTAGGCTGCCCAACCAAAGGGAGGAAGTTGAGCTGGAATTTCTATCACTGTTGGGTAACGCCGCAAAGCTGGAGTCAGTCATCATATTGGGGGACTTCAATTATCCTGACATTGGCTGGGAATAGGGGACTGCACACTCACTAAAGGCCCGTCTCTTCATGAATATCTTACAGGACAACTACATGTCTCAGTTGGTGGATTCTTCTACCAGAAAGAATGCAGTGCTAGATCTATTAATTACTAATGATACAGACCTAATCTCAGATGTAGGAGTCCGGGGCAACGTGGGTTCTAGCAATCCCAGAATGATCACATTTAACGAAAATCACAAGACAGCAAGGCAAGAGGGGAATATAAGAACCCCAAACTTCAGAAGGGCAAACTTTCCTAAACTGTAAAGAAAATAAACTGGGACCAAACTCTAGGCACACTGACCACGGAGGAAAAATGGCAATGCTTTAAGAACAAAATAAACAAAAGCATCTCACAGTGCATTCCTATAGGAACTAAATTTAGAAGAGCCAAGGCCAAACCAGGGTGGCTAAACCGCAATGTAAAAAACGTATTAGGGAAAGAAAAATGGTCTTTTATAGATATAAATCGGAAGGGACTTTATCGGCTTTCCACCAATAAAAGGAATCGAAAAAGAAATGTAAATACGAAATCAAGAAGGCTAAAATTGAATTCGAGAGACATATAGCAGAGGAAAGTAAAAGGAACCCTAAGAAATTCTTTAAACATATCAATACCAAAAAAATAAGGTCAGAGCATGTTGCACACATAATTAACAATGATGATAGGCTGGTTACAGAGGACACAGAGAAGGCAACTGTGCTAAATGCTTTCTTCTCCTCAGTCTTTACACAGGAAAAGGAGGGGTATACTGACCATGACTGTATGGTTAGCAGTACTTTACAGGACATATCACTATGGCTAACAGAGGGGGAAGTCATGAAAAGGTTTGACAACATTAACCAAAAAAAAACCACCAGGACCGGATGGCGTGCATCCGAGAGTAATCAAAGAACTCAGTAAGGTTATATCTAGACCACTGTTCCTGATCTTTTCAGATAGTATTTTGACAGGAACTGTACCAGGTGACTGGAGGAAAGCTAACGTGATACCAATATTCAAAAAAAGGGCAGAGGCATATCCCAGGCAACTATAGGCTGGTCAGCCTGACGTCAATAGTATGTAAATTACTGGAAGGGATGATAAGGGACTATATCCAAGAATTTGCCAAAGTCAACAGTATCATCTGCAGTAATCAGCACGGGTTTTCAAAAGGACATTCTTGTCAGACCAATCTTTTAACATTCTACGAGGAGGTGAGCTGTGAGCTAGATAGGGGGGAGACCTGTGGATGTGGTGTATCTGGATTTTGCTAAGGCATTCGATACAGTCCCCCACAAATGATTAATTTACAAAATAAGATCTGCGGGCTTAGACCACAAGGTTTGCTCTTGGATAGAAAACTGGTTAAAGGGGCATTTCCAAAGGGTGGTAATAAACAACACGTACTCAGACTGGTCTGGAGTGATAAATGGGGTCCCCCAAGGCTCAGTCCTGGGACCAATTTTGTTCAATTCATAAATAATTCATAAATAGCATTGAGGATGGGATCACTAGCTGAATCTCAGTTTTTGCAGATGACACAAAATTAAGCAGGGCAATAACTTCACATCATGATGCAGAAATCTTACAGAATGACCTGAGCAAAATAACAGAGTGGGCAACTACGTGGAAAATGAGTTTTAATGTAGAGAAGTGTAAGTTATTGCATTTGGGGACTAAAAACAACAAAGACAAAAATAAATGCAAAATACGCTTGGGGGGGGGGGGGGATCTCTGGGGCAATCAAGAATGGAGAAAGATCTGGGAGTCTTAGTAGAAGATAGACTAAGCAATAGCATGCAATGTCAAGCTGCAGCTGCCAAAGCTGGCAGAATATTAGCATGCATAAGGAAGGGGATATATTCCAGAGATACAATTATAATCCTACCACTTTATAAAACTCTGGTCCGGCCACAACTGGAGTATTCTGTCCAGTTCTGGTCACCAATCCTCAGAAAGGATGTGCTGGAACTGGAAAGAGTCCAAAGAAGGGCAACTAAGCTAATTCGGGGATTAGAGGACCTAAATTATGAGGAGCGTTTGCAAACGCTTGATTTGTTCTCCCTAGAGAAGAGACGCCTGAGAGGAGACATGATAGCGATTTACAAATACCTCAAGGGTGATCTCAGCATAGAAAAAAAAATATTGTAAAAGGACACAAGGCCAAACTATGCGATTAGAGGAGAAGCGATTTAACCTACGCAAGGGTTTTTTTACAGTAAGGGCAATACAATTGTGGAACTCTCTTCCACAAATGGTAGTAACTGCGGGGAGAATGGCTACTTTTAAAACACTCTTGGACATACATCTCCAAGATCAAAACATTCAGGGGTATGGGAAATTAATATGTCCACACACACCTACACGGGTTGAACTGGATGGACTATTGTCTTTATTCAACCTCAACTACTATGTAACTATGTAACTATCGCGCATGCGTCAGCGTCCTTATCTACCGGCGATGGCGATCTCACTTTGCTTGCCACGCTGGTAGACGCAGGACGCACTTCCCTCATACGCAGGTATATTTTCTAACTTGGCAACTTTGTATACTACTTGGGGTACCTTATTCTGAAATTCCTCCTCATTAACGGCCTCCTCTTGGTGTTCTAATAGTAATCCCTAGAAGATATTCTAATACACTCTGATCTATACATGCACTTCCAAATCTCTTCTCCGGTGCTTTCATTGGGATTGGATTATTTTATACTGTTTAATCAATTGATATATTCTCTGATCTCTCCCCTGTGTTCTCTTTAGTAGGATTGGGTCACCTGGCTCTACTTCTTGACTCCTTTGTGCACTTACTGTTTCATCTCAATGGTACACCCTAAGGATCACACTTTGATGGCATCTCTATACAGGGCATGTACCAATATTTACTTGCAAGTCCCTCTGCCTATATTTCTTTTATATCTCATATATCCACTCCTGAATATGAGGTATAGCATACACATTTTTCTATTTCTATTTTTATTTTTATCCTATTTCTAGAGAGGGGTTTTGGAATTATTACCCAGTGATCTGATTTGTGCCTTTTCAGACACATGGGACTTCAAACATCCCCAGAATAAGTAGGTACCTATTCCCCAATATTTCTCCTATTTTTCTTCAATACATAGTTGCAGACCAACACTTACCCATTTTATGTTTTCAGTGTTGGTTTTTTTCTCTCGGATCCTCGTGAGACCCATCTGGCGGCATTGCTCATTCTCCTGGTGGGGACATTTCTCCACACCGGAGAAATCACACACATTTACATGAATATTTTCCCTTGCTTCTGCCTCTCCTGGCACCTGTTTATGCTTCATCACATTTAATATGAAATATGTGTGCATGAATCCGTATGCAACTACAAAGTGACCATGGTGGTGCATATAATTCATTTCTGATGTGCTTGATATATGAGTGTACTTTGAGACAATACTTTTTTAACATAGATAGATGAATGTCTGTTTATATTCTATATTTGTGTATCCCTTTGTGAATAGCTAGATATGAATGAAGGAGTTCCAGTAGACCTCTGAAGAAGGACTCGCCCGAAACATGTCAGGTCTTCCCTGGAATTCAGGCATTCACCTAATCTCTTTGTAACACTTGACATATGTTGTTAGCTGTGACCCTGCTTTTAATCATGTTGAATTTGTCCTTGTATCTAGTGTTGAGCGAACACGGACTGTATTATTCGGGTTGGATTTTTGTTACCCGGACATGGACCCGAAAACTTTACTGTATGTTCTGGTTTAAAATCCGTGTTCGGTAATTTTATTACCTGTTTTGTATGTAATGGCGCGCTTTTAATGGTGGGCTTTCAACAGCCAATCAACAAGCGTTTAACTGGTGTGCGCCATCACAGCCATGCCTACTAATGTATTAGGAGCTGTGATTGGCCAGCTGAAGCATGTGACCCAGGTCTTTATAAGCTCGAGAGACACAGCGCGGTGCGTCAGTCTGCTGTAGTGTACGGAGAGTGCACATATCATAACGGTGCTGGCTGCTGCTGATTAGGGACAGACAGGGATAAACAACATTGTGCTGAAAAGAATGCAGGGACAGGTCGGAGTGTAGGCAGGGAAAGATATTTGAGCATTTTAGGGACAGGCTGGAGAGATTAGGCAGGGAGAGATTAGGAGACACAGGACAAACCAATCGTCCGTTAGCGATCTACATCGATTTTGCTGTGTGGGGGGTGGTGCAGTGAACGATCATTTTGCCCTCACTTGAGCCCACTGAGGAGGAGGAGGAGGAGGAGGGAGAAACAAATCTATTTTTATCAGTCTGTTGTGTGCAGCGTTCAGCTATATTTTACTACAGATTGCTGTTCTAATCTGCCATTTAAAAATTACAAA
The DNA here is from genome assembly GCF_965119305.1 of Pelophylax lessonae. Lineage (NCBI taxonomy): Eukaryota > Metazoa > Chordata > Amphibia > Anura > Ranidae > Pelophylax > Pelophylax lessonae. The sequence goes on along the minus strand of NC_138772.1, from coordinate 440,646,342 downwards.
TTTAAAGGGGAACTTTTTTTTAACAGCACTTGCCATGCTCTTAACTAAATTTTGCTGCCATTTGCAGCACTCTAGCCCTTTCCATTGTTTTTTTAGAGCCATTTTAGTGCCTGAAAGTTCGGGTCCCAATGGACTTCAATGGGGTTCGGTGTCCGGGTAAAGTTCGAAAAAAGTCCGGGACACGGACCCGGACTTTTTTTTCAAGTTCGGCCGAACCCGCCGAACACGTACATTCAGGTGTCCGCTCAACTCTACTTGTATCTATATGTTGCATTTAGTTAATGCTTTTTACATGTTAATCTAATACATATATGTTTTTTATACATGACTGTACCTATTATTGCATGTTAAGTTGCCCTCTAAAGTCCCACTTCCCAGGGGAATTTTTTTTTCATGTATACTAAGGGATGATGGCAACTCACATCCTGGCACACATGACTGGACAATCTTTTTCCTAATGTTTTTGGTTTAGATCACCACCAACACCCAAGGCCTATTTTTTCTGCACTTGTATGACAGGTGCATACAATTTAAATTTTGTATGTAATTTTTAACAGCAGGCCCTGTCCCTGTGCCCTGCGTCCAGCAAGAGTAACTGTGAGGGGTTACGGTGTTCAGGGACTACCAACACCAAATGCCCAATTTCAGTTTCAGTTCCTGTCGATACTAACCTTCCAGGTCCCCATGACTCCAGCAGGTTTGCATAGCCAACACTCAACCTTGGCCAGGTCAGATGACAGCACAGCACCCCCACTAGATCACTGATAAGAGCACATACAACACTTGATCTTTGCCAATTTCAAATTCATATGGAATTTTTACCAGCAGTGCACGTTTAGGCACCACCAACACCCAAGGCCCAATTTTTCTGCACCTCTACGACAAGTACATTCAATTTGAAATGTGTATGGAATTCTTACCAGCAGGTCCTGTTCCTGCGCCCAGCAAGAGTAACTGCGAGGGGTTGTGGTGTCCAGGCACCACCAACAACCAAGGCCCAATTTTTCTGCACCTGTAGGACAAGTACATGCGATTTCAAATTTGTATGGAATTTTTACCAGCAGGGCCTGTTCCTGTGCCCAGCAAGAGTAACTGTGAGGGGTTACGGTGTTCAGGCACCACCAACAACCAAGGCCCAATTTTTCTGCACCTGTATGACAAGTACATGCGATTTCAAATTTGTATGGAATTTTTACCAGCAGGGCCTGTTCCTGTGCCCAGCAAGAGTAACTGTGAGGGGTTACGGTGTTCAGGCACCACCAACAACCAAGGCCCAATTTTTCTGCACCTGTATGACAAGTTCATGCGATTTCAATTTCGTATCTAATTTCTAACGGCAGGGCCTGTCCCTGTGCCCAGCAAGAGAAACTGTGAGGGGTACGGTGTTCAGGCACCACCAACAACCAAGGCCCAAGTTTTATGCACCTGTATGACAAGTTCATGTGATTTTAATTTTGTATCTAATTTCTAATGGCAGGGCCTGTCCCTGTGCCCAGCAAAAGTAACTGTGAGGGGTTACGGTGTTCAGGCACCACCAACACCCAAGGCCCAATTTTTCTGCACCTCTATGACAAGTACATGCGATTTCAAATTTGCATGGATTTTTTACCAGCAGGGCCTGTTCCTGCGCCTACTCCATCCACCTCCCCAAACTATTCCCTGACCAAGTAGCCTCATTAAACGCTCCATTCTCAACAGATGAAATAGGATCTGCCATTGACTCATTACCTAACAACAAGACCCCCGGTCCAGATGGCTTTGCGGGGGAGTACTTCAAACATCTCAAAAGCTTAATTATAGACCACATCACACCCCTGTTCAATGCTGCTGCCTTACTCCAACACAAAATGCTGAAAGCACTGATAGCCACCCTGCCGAAGCCAGGTAAGGATCCTTCCTCTCCCCAAAACTTCCACCCAATTTTCCTCCTCAACCACGACACCAAACTATTCACCAAAGTGATAGCCAAAAGAATCCATAAACTTTTACCAAATCTTATCAACTTAGATCAATCAGGATTCATACACGGCCGCCAAACGTCTGATGTTACACAAAGGATGATAAACACCATCCATTATGTGGACTCTACTGGAATGCCTTCTCTGCTCCTATCTTTGGATGCAGAGAAGGCATTCGACAGAATACACTGGAGTTACCTAAACTGAACCGTACTGAAATTCGGCTTTCAAGGCCACATCCTCTCGTCCATCCTAGCGCTATACTCAAACCATTTGCCATTTGTATAATACTGATTTTCCTTATATATTTGCCAATCACTTCCCTTCATGTCTGGCCCTTTCCCAGACATACCCTGGACTTCCCATCCAGGGATTGTTTAGGGCTTTGGCCTAAACGCCCCCCCTCAAGCTTCTCTGATGGATTACTTGATATACAACAAATTTATTTTTTTTTTTTCTTCTTTTTTTTTTTTTTTTCCCTCCTTTTTCTTTTTTGTTATTTTATATAATTGAATGTCAAATAAGATAATATCCGCTAAGTCTTTCCTAGCTTTAAAATCTAAGGAATATACAATAAATATATATTCATCTAACACTGGCTAAAATGAATTAATTTATGTTTTTAAATGAACAATCAATACCTGAATATTTATGAATATCTAATATTGAACAATATTGGTAAATAGCTAAACCTTTTTTAATTTTTGGTAATTATGTATGTTTTGATTAGATGTGTTGTATTATAAGAGCATGTATTTCTATTATAAAATAATACATATATTGTTTATTTCATAGAAGTACCTATATCCTTAACCTGCTGGAGCCTGAAGAAGCATATTTTGCGAAACGCGTAGTTCCAGCTTTTTTTCTATTTTGTAAAGCTCCTAAAAATTAATGATCTTTTTGCACCATTCTCTTTGTTTTCTCTTGGTCTTTTGAAATGTAATATGTATTTTCATATGTAATTTTTGTATTGTCTACCCAATTCCATATATCCCTAAATTATGTAAATTAACTTTGAATAAACTTATATATATTTTTTTCATTTTTTGGAAGTGTGGAAGTATTCTTATTTTTTATATTGGTATTCGTGGCACACTCAAACCCCTAGGCTTAATGCTTAGGACTGTACTCCTTTGGTGTGCAGACCAGCATAGGCCCATACCCCCTACATACAAGCTATACTCAAACCCTTCAGCTCAAATATACTGTTCATCTATGTTGTCTACACCTTTTAACATAACGAATAGAACGAAACAAGGATGTTCCTTGTCACCTCTTCTTTTCAACCTCATGATGGAACCCCTAGCAGAAAAAAATAAATCCTCAACCAGAAATCATTGGAATCTAAATTGGCTCCCAAGAGCATAAAATTATTCTATTTGCAGACGATGTGATACTCTCTTTATCCAACCCTATCCCTTCCCTGGCTTCGGTAGAGGTTATCCTAGAAATGTTTAGTAACATATCTTATTATAAGGTTAATGCATCTAAATAAGTTATCCTACCACCAAGGATCACACAAGAACAGCAATCCGTGATTAAAAACGTACAACAATAAATGTGGGCCGAAGATTCAATCCCTTATCTGTGAATTAACCTAACCAAAAATGTACCTTCACTATATCATGCCAATTATGTACCAATCATCAACGAGCTCCCCAAAACGTTGAATACTTAAATAAACATCCCTTTTCATGGTCAGGTAGACTTGCCGCATTAAAAATGACTAAATTACCACAAATTATTTATCTGTGTAAATCCTTACCCGTACCTATTCCATCCGTTTTTTTTTTTTTCAAATCCATTCGACAAATTCTAAGTAAATTTGTAGGGCAAAAATCCAAACCCAGAACTTCTGCATCCAATTAGACCAAACACATATCAATTGGTGGAGTAGGTTATGTAAATTTCAAAGACTACTACTATGCCTCTGTGCCTTCCCAAATTACTTATTGGTTTAACCAACAATAACCATGCATCTGGAGGGATATGGAAGCTACTCAAATTCCGGGTAAAGACCTATATACCTGGCTCTTGAGTAGACACAAGATAAAAATCACAAAACTCAAAACTATCTGGAAAACTGATACTGAGATCACCCTAGCTGAAATAACATCCTTTGTGCTGCCACGCAGCTTTAACTGTCTAGCAGTTGTTATTACATGTTATGTTATGCTATGTTATTGGTATCTTCCTTACACCCCTGCTGTTTCTGGCTAGATGGTTTCTCCCATCCTCCATTTTCCTGCTGTATCTCCCATTTTGTTTAGTTGTTATGAGGAGACTGCAGAGTGTGGAAGCTGTGTAACTTCATTGTAAATTTATCTATGGAAAAGCCTCTATGTTTATGCCTTTGCTAACTTGAAGCATAAAGAAGCATTGGAGAACACCTCTGGAGTCTTTATTCATTGAGTAAACTATCTGTTAAAGCCCTCATTCCACCTGCTGCACACACTTTCAGACTGGGGGTCTACAAGAAGGTCACAGGTACAATCGATGCTGAGACAGAACAGTAAATTTCCAAGAATACACAGCTTCAGAAGAGTAAATTTCCAGGAATACACAGCTTCAGAAGAGTAAATTTCCAGGAATACACAGCTTCAGAGAGTACATTTCCAAGAAGTACTTGAAGTAAATTTCCAGTTGTTTCATCACACAGGTATCTCTGCAGCTTCAGAATAGTAAATTTCCAGCTTCAGAAATGTAAGTACCACACCTGTGTGTCACCAGAAGCATTACTCTGCATATGAAACCAGCCACCTACTGAATGCTTCATTACTGTTACAGCCTTCTGAGGTGATCCAGTTTGAACTAGTTCCAGCACTAGCCACTATTGTAACAAAAAATACCTCAGCCCAGCCTGCTTAATAACAGAAGTCACTACTTACAGAGCTGAGCTCTGGCAGATTTCTAACAAGACACCAGAAATACAGTACTTATTATGTCTGACAGAGATCTCACAGAATTACCTGCATTTAGTCAAGATAAAGCAAACTCCTTACTTCATTCTGCTCATCCTGTCAGAGCCCCTCATCCATCCTTGAAGGCAAGGGAGGTTTATAAAGCAAGTAAGGAAGAAACATCTAGTAACCTGACTGCATTGTGGGAAAAGACTTTAAGTTGTATAACAGCCACTAATGAAACTAGCAACAATTCTGAGCAATTGAACACTGCTCTCTCAAGGGTTAAGAAGGCATTTGAGAATTATAAAAGACTTTCTGAGAAGTACTATTCCCTATTGTCACATTCCAACATAGAGGAAGCTGCATTGGAATTAAAGGACTTTACTTCTAATGACCAGCAGAGGCATAGCACATATCTTGAAGCAAAGGCACAGATAGAAGGGAGATTGGCACAAATACATGAAACTACATCCTGTAACTCTGCTTCTTCCAGACACTCAGGAAAATCTTCTAGATCTGCCCGCTCATATCATAAATCTTCTTCTAAGTCATTGCGGTCCTGCTCTATAAGGTCAATACTGAGCGACCAAATTCTCAAAGCTCGCCAAAAGGTTGCAGTAGCCCAGGTTCAAGCCGCCTGCTCTGAAAAAGAAGCAGCCTTCAAGGCAGAAGCTAAATGCAAGGAAGCAAGAATACAAGCAGAAACAGAGGCTCAGCTAGAAATTCTTCAGAAGAATAGAGAAAAGGAAGTAGCGTTAGCAGAGTTATCTGTCTTGGAACAAGCCCTATTGGAAGAAGAAGGAGCAGCTTGTACCAGCTTGCCTGCTTGTCAAGACCCTGTTGAAAGGACCCTACAGTTTGTCCTAACTCAGAACCACGACAATACAGTCCCACCTACAGTTAGAGATTCTTCTCATAATCATCCAGCAAGTGGATCAGAAGGCAATGTGTCGCCAAAGCAAGCTGGTCAACTAGATGCACCTACTAACAGAGACCCTCCACAACTACCGCACGTCACAAAATCAAGTGAATCAACCTACGCAGCTCATGTGCCATCACAACCCTATGTGCATAGAGATTACAAGGGCACAGCAGAAGACTACAGAATGAACTCTATACCCCCTTTGATACAGCTCTCTTTGACTTCAAATGCTCAAAAACCTTCAGACGACAGACCCTTACCTAGATTATACCCATCTGCAACACCTTTCTCTCTACCTACCAGCCAACATCATATACCAACCATGGTCCAAGACTGCGCACCATCAGTACCCCCTGTGGCTATAAAAACTGAAAGCACTGACATTGCAGAGTTCAGCAAGTATATGATTCGACGAGAGTTGATTACAACTGGACTGTCTGGATTTGATGACCGCCCAGAAAACTACAGGAGTTGGAGATCTACATTTAAGGCGGTAACCAAGAACTTGGACATTGATCCTCAAGCAGAACTTGACTTACTAATAAAGTAGTTGGGGCGTCAATCTTCAGAACAAGTAAAGAGACTTAAATCTGTCTACATTTATAACTTTAAAGCAGGCCTTGATGCTGCCTGGGAACGTCTAGAACAAGACTATGGGAGCCCCGAAGTCATTGAATCTGCCTTATTCCAGAGACTTAACGACTTTCCTAAAATCTCTGTTAAGGACAATCATAAGCTTAGAGAGTTAGGTGACCTCCTTCATGAACTTGAAATTGCTAAGTTAGATCCTAGTTTACCAGGTCTTAGCTATTTAGACACTGCTCAGGGCGTAAATCCTATTGTAGCAAAGTTGCCTAGTCATCTTCAGGGAAAGTGGACTAGTGTAGGATCAAAGTATAAGTATGAGCATCGTGTTTCCTTCCCTTCCTTTTCTTATTTTTCAGAGTTCGTGCGGAAGGTTGCAAGATCCAAGAATGACCCAAGCTTCTTCTATCCAGATACAACCACCATTCCTTTAAGTACTTCAAGGGGTATTGCCACCAACAGTAAATTCAAGGATTTAAGGCATCCTATTGCCGTGAGGAAGACTGCAATAGCATCCAACGTCTTAGCTACAGACATTAAAGCTAGCAATCTTAATCAACAGTGTCCTATTCATAATGCGGCACACTCTCTCTCCAAATGTCGTGCATTTAAGGACAAGCCTATTGAAGAACGCAAGTCATTTCTCAAAGAGCATAATATCTGTTTTAAGTGTTGTGCAACCTCCGATCATTTATCTAGAGACTGTAAGATCGCCATCAGATGTTCTCTCTGCAACAGTGCCAAACATGTGGACGCTCTTCATTCAGACCTGTTCAAAAGGAAACCTTCACCCGGCAGCAACCCCAAGACTACATCAGATGATGGCGGGGAGGGAACTGAGCAATATGCCGACCCCGTAACCACAAGGTGTACAGAGGTATGTGGAGAAGGGCTTCATAGCAAGTCTTGTAGCAAGATATGTCTTGTAAGAGTTTTACCTGAAGGATGTCCACAAAAATCCATAAAAATGTATGCCATACTCAATGATCAGAGCAATCGCTCATTGGCCAGTACAGAATTCTTTGACCTATTCAACATTCAAGGTGAGACCTGGTCCTATACCTTGCAGACATGTGCAGGAAAGGTCAATACTTCTGGAAGAAGAGCCCATGGCTTCGTAGTTGCATCAGAATATGAGGACACAGAGTTTCCTCTTCCAACTCTAATTGAATGTGATCAACTACCGAACAACAGAGAAGAAATCCCCACACCAGAGGTTGCACGTCATCACCCTCATTTGAGTCACATTGCTAACTACATTCCACCACTTAACAAGGATGTTAAGAATTTGATTCTACTAGGGAGAGACATTCCTAGAGTCCATAAAATAAGAGAGTTATGTAACGGTCCAGATGATGCTCCTCAGGCCCAGAAACTTGATCTTGGATGGGTGATAATAGGAGAAGTCTGTTTAGACCAATCTCACAAGCTCTTGGATGTAGCTTCCTACAAAATTAATGTTACCTGTCAATTGATGAAATGTCCATCGCACTATTATGTGAAGGAAAGACTTGATTTTAAGAACGAAGTTCCAGATCAAGCACTCCAAATCATTAACTGCAAGCTCACTTCTCAAAAGGACTTTGGTGATTCAGTGTACCAAACTACTTGTGATGACAACAAGATTGCCCCTTCAGTCGAAGACAAGGAGTTCATCAAGATTATGGATGAAGAGTTCTTCAAGGACAATTCCAACAGTTGGGTAGCTCCATTACCCTTCCGAGTACCAAGGCTTACTCTCCCTAACAATCGAGAACAAGCTTTAACCAGATTTGCTGCACTTAAGAAAACTCTCCGTAAAAAACCTGAGAAGCGAGAGCACTTTCTAGCATTCATGCAGAAGATTTTAGTGCCAGCAGTTGTCCTCACACAAACCATTTGGTTTTCAGGACCCAAGTTTTTAATGGACCAGTCTTCTACAAACTCAGAAGAAGATATCGATTTCCACCTGGAGGATCCAGATACTGATCCGGAAATCCGGCCTGAAGTTGTAGCATTGAGTTCCAACATCTGCTCAAGAAGAAATTTGGAGGATGAAGATGACTCCACAGATATGGGGGATGGAGCTGATGAATGGATGCAGGCCAAGACTCTGGTTAAGCCTCCGGACCAGCTGGAACACAGCGACGCTGAACTTAAGGAGAAATTCCCTCGTATCCTGACTACAAACAACCCTCATGCCCCCCAGAACATTGTGAGGTACAGTTTTAAGGAACGGGCCTACAAACCCATTAGCATCGTGGACCAGCTGGCCGTACACTTCTCCCTGGATGGAAACATGTCACACAAAGACTCTGATGAAGCGCGGCGACAGGGGGCGAAGTTGGGAGTCATTGAAGAGACTCAGACCAACGACTCCACAGAGCCAGGAGACAAAGATACAGATGGGAAGTCTGACGCTCAGGCTAGTGAAGAATGGACAGAAGGTGAGGAAATACCATCCAGGAACAAGAAGGAGAGAAAACTGACCAACCAGTTCAAATATAGCGAGAGAGCGTCCCAGAGCATTAACAAACCCCTGCGGGAGCGAGCTTCTCAGACAGAGCCACCTCCAAGGGCCACCTTCTCCGCCACTGCAGACCAGTGGAAATTCAACCCACCACATGCTTCACACATGGGCGGAGCATGGGAACGTATGATTGGGATGGCAAGGCGCATACTGGATTCTATGTTGCTTGATGTGAGTTCTTCACGTCTTACCCATGAAGTACTTACTACATTCCTTGCTGAGGTCGCAGCAATAATCAACTCAAGACCGCTGACAGCTGTATCCACAGACCCAGAATGTCCAACTGTTTTAACTCCAGCTGCATTATTGAGCCGGAAAATTGGACAGATCCCAGCGCCAAAGAGCATCTTTGATGAAAAGGACAAATATAAACGTCAATGGAGATATGCTCAATACCTTGCAGATTGTTTCTGGGACAGATGGAGGAGGGAATACCTCACACTTCTTCAAGGACGTAAAAAGTGGCAAACCCAGAAGCCTAACTTAAAGGTTAACCACTTAAGCCCCGGAGGATTTGGCTGCTAAACGACCAGAGGGTATTTTGCGATTCGGCACTGCGTGACTTTAACGGACAATTGCGCGGTCGTGCGACGCTGTATCTAAACGAATTTGGCGTCCTTTTTTTCCCACAAACAGAGCTTTCTTTTGGCGGTATTTGATCACCTGTGCGATTTTTTGATCACGCGCTATAAACAAAAAAAGAGCGTAAATTTTGCAAAAATAGCAATATTTTTCCCTTTTTTTATATGAAATTCCCCCAAAAAAAAATGTAAAAATCAAAATGTTTTAATATTTTCGGCCAATTTGTTTTATGCTACCTATGTTTGGTAAAAAAAAATCGCAAAAAGCGTATTTTGATTGGTTTGCGCAAAAGTTATTGCGTTTACTAACAAAGGGAAAGATTTTTGTCATTTTTGTTGTTTTTTTTTTTAACGCGTAATGGCGGTGATCTGCGATTTTTTTTGCGGTACTGCGACATTGCGGCGGACAGATCGGACCCTTGACTGACATTTTTGACACTTTTGGGGTTACCAGTGACATTTCTACAGTAATCAGTGCTATATATATGCACTGTTACTGTAAAAATACACTGGTAGTGAAGGGGTTAACTTTATTTGAGAGGGAGGGGCTGTGTGTGTCCCTAGGGGCGTGATTCTAACTGTGATTGGCTGTGGCTTCAACTGTATGCAGAGTGATCAATGGATCTACATAGTAGATCCATGTGATCATCTCTCATACAGAGAGGAGAATGACAGGCAGCTTGTTTACACAAGCTGCCTGACTTTCTCCCTCTCCCCCGCCGATCGCAGAGTGGCCGGCGGCGATCGGGTCCGCCGGTCACACGCGCGGGGGGGTCCGTGACCACGCGGGAGCGGGAGCGCGCCTCCGGCGGCGCGCGCTCGCTCCCTAAACCCTCACAGGCGAGCGACGTAGACCTACGTCACTTTGCCTGTGAGGGGCTGACCGCCGCCGTAGATAGTCGTGCGGCGGTCGGCAAGTGGTTAAGACAGTCCTAATTATGCCTGCTTCCAAAAATTCTGATTCAGTGTTATGTGTAGGAGTCACTTAGACCTCTAGCATAGTTAGCTTAGAGGAGAGGGCTACATAGCATTATACTGTATGCAATGTTAATTGTATGTTTATGGAAAATAATTGTGTAGTGGTATCTCACGATACCAGGCGGGGAGTGTGCGGCCACGCAGCTTTAACTGTCTAGCAGTTGTTATTACATGTTATGTTATGCTATGTTATTGGTATCTTCCTTACACCCCTGCTGTTTCTGGCTAGATGGTTTCTCCCATCCTCCATTTTCCTGCTGTATCTCCCATTTTGTTTAGTTGTTATGAGGAGACTGCAGAGTGTGGAAGCTGTGTAACTTCATTGTAAATTTATCTATGGAAAAGCCTCTATGTTTATGCCTTTGCTAACTTGAAGCATAAAGAAGCATTGGAGAACACCTCTGGAGTCTTTATTCATTGAGTAAACTATCTGTTAAAGCCATCATTCAACCTGCTGCACACACTTTCAGACTGGGGGTCTACAAGAAGGTCACAGGTACAATCGATGCTGAGACAGAACATCCTTAATTCACACTCATGGCATGTATGAACGCATGCTCGCTTCATCTGAAGGTAAATTAACCTCATCCCACCAAAAATGTTCACCATGGCTATAACCATTGTGTAATAACTATTCTAGCCCTTACCCTATATACTCACACTCTAAAATACCGATGTTCCTATAACCGATTACAGAATATGATCGTGTTAATGTGCCCTAATGCGGATGTGGATGGATTCTAAGCCCAACACTAATAGATCCCATTAGGGGTGTCGGGGGTGGTAATACATCACCTTAACATCATATCATACCAGTTACCTCGTTACTATTAGGGATGATCGAACGGTTCGGGTCGACCATCGGTTCGACCCGAACATTGGCTGTTCGAGGTTCGGCCGAATTTAGAACTTTTTGCCCAAAAAGTTCAGAATTCGGCAACCAGAACCGACCAAAATGCAATGGTTCAGGAAATGGGCTTTAAAAGCCCGTGATTGGACCAGAACCATCAGTAAAAGCCAATTGAGGGGGCAGGAGAATGCTAGGAATGTGATTGGAGTGACTAGGGGGTCCATAGTCCAATCATTAGTGAATACGCCCCCCAGTATATAAGATAGCCCCCGCCAAATTCCTAGAATTCTTATACAGGGACATGGAAGAGAGTGGAATGCTGTTCTGTTACTTCTGTTACAAACTGTTACAAAGTGTCATTTAGCAATTTTTAGTGTGAGGAAAGGGATATCTAGTGTAGTTAGGGTGCTATTTTCCACTATAGTTAGCTTTAAATTATTCAGTTTCTGAAGGGAAAGTGTTAAGTGTAAGTGGACCGTAGTGTAGTGTAGGGTTAACTGACTGTGACTGCTATGGAAGGGTGACAAAACCCTTCCATAGCAGGGTGACCGCTATAGAGAAAAGATAGTTTCTCTTGTGTCACTTTCAGAGCAGGGATATGGCTCCGCTCCTGTGAGCATTCTTTTTGCTGCAGGCGTTGCTAGTGCTTTTTTGAGGACATGTTTGGAGTCAGGCATGACATCTGAACATGTCTATAGGGGTATATATACATACACCCATGTCTGTATATATACACCTGCACATATATAGGTGTGAAAGGAGCAGAACACTATACTTTTGCTAATCAAATAATTTGCACTAATATGGCTACGCTCCCAACACACCTATATATGTGTAAGTGTAATATACATATAAGTGTGTGTGTGTATATATATACCCCTATACAGAAATTCAGATGTTTTGCCTGCCTCCAAAGAACCCAAAAAAATGCCCAAAAAAATGCCTGCAAGAACAAACCTGGGCATTTTTTTTTGGTGCTGGCATTTTTTTGGGTTCTTTGGAGGCAGGCAAAACATCTGCACTTCTGTATAGGGGTATATATATATATATACACACACACACTGATATGTATTTTACACTTACACATATATAGGTGTGTTAGGAGCGTAGCCATATTAGTGCAAATTATTTCATTAGCAAAAGTATAGTGTTGTGCTACTTTCACACCTATATATATGTGTAGGTGTGTATATATACCCCTATACAGAAGTTCATATGTCATGCCTGCCTCCAAAGAACCAAAAAAAAATGCCCAAAAAAACGCCTGCAAGAACAAACCTGGGCATTTTTTTTTGGTGCTGGCATTTTTTTTGGCATTTTTTTTTGGGTTCTTTGGAGGCAGGCAAAACATCTGAACTTCTGTATAGGGGTATATAAAAACACACACTTATATGTATATATACCCATACACATATATAGGTGTGAAAGGAGCAGAACACTATACTTTTGCTAATGAAATAATTTGCACTAATATGGCTTCCGCTCACAACACACCTATATATGTGTAAGTGTAAAATACATATAAGTGTGTGTGTGTATATATATATATATATATATATATATATATATATATATATATATATATATATATACCCCTATACAGAAGTTCAGATGTTTTGCCTGCCTCCAAAGAACCCAAAAAAATGCCCAAAAAAATGCCTGCAAGAACAAACCTGGGCATTTTTTTTTTGGCGCTGACATTTTTTTGGGCATTTTTTTTGGGTTCTTTGGAGGCAGGCAAAACATCTGAACTTCTGTATTTTACATTTACACATATATAGGTGTGTTGGGAGCGGAGCCATATTAGTGCAAATTATTTCATTAGCAAAAGTATACTGTTCTGCTCCTTTCACACCTATATATGTGTATGGGTATATATATACATATAAGTATATGTATGTATGTGTTTTTTTATATACCCCTATACAGAAGTTCAGATGTTTTGCCTGCCTCCAAAGAACCCAAAAAAAATGCCAAAAAAATGCCAGAGCCAAAAAAAAAAAAAATGCCCAGGTATGTTCTTGCTGGCGTTTTTTGGGCATTTTTTGGGGTTCTTTGGAGGCAGGCATGACATCTGAACTTCTGTATAGGGGTATATATACACACCTACACATATATAGGTGTGAAAGTAGCACAACACTATACTTTTGCTAATGAAATAATTTGCACTAATATGGCTAGGCTCCTAACACACCTATATATGTGTAAGTGTAAAATACATATCAGTGTGTGTGTATATATATACCCCTATACAGAAGTTCAGATGTTTTGCCTGCCTCCAAAGAACCCAAAAAATGCCCAAAAAAATGCCAGCACCAAAAAAATGCCCAGGTTTGTTCTTGCAGATATTTTTTTGGGTTCTTTGGAGGCAGGCAAAACATCTGAACTTCTGTATAGGGGTATATATATATATACACACACACACTTATATGTATATATACCCATACACATATATAGGTGTGAAAAGAGCAGAACACTATACTTGTGCTAATGAAATAATTAGCAAAAGTATAGTGTTCTGCTACTTTCACACCTATATATGTGTATGGGTATGGGTATATATACATATAAGTATGTGTCTATATATACCCCTATACACAAGTTCAGATGTTTTGCCTGCCTCAAAAGACCCCAAAATTCCCAAAAAAAATGCTTGCTACTAAACCGGCAAGGTGTGAAAAGAGCGGAGCCATATCCCTGCTCTATAAGTGACAACATACAAACGATCTCTTTTTTTCTGGTTCTGGACATGCTACAGAGCTGAAACTTCACAGGTACACTTTTTAGACCCCCCTCCCCCCCCCCCCCAGATACTAAATCAAAATCAAAAAATTTCTCTTTTTTTTTTTTTTAATTTTTTCAATAATTGTCTATCAAAAATGACAATTTTTAAGAACTTTTTTTTGTGTGATTAATAGTCCCTGGGGCATGACCCAGAACCCTTTTTAGGGGCATTTATTGGGTTTTAGGGCTTTAACATGGTGTTTTTTGATTACCGAAGTTCGGGTCCCATTGATTTCAATGGGGTTTTGAAATCCTTTAATGACAAGACTGAGAATGTTCTCCGTGTTCTTTACTCGCTATTTTATACCTAGTTATCTTAACTGCAAAGTTGTACCTACTTACTGATGTAACTTTATTGGTTTATAACAATGTACCACACCTTTGTAATGTATCCTTATACAAAACACTAGCTAGAAATATTTCTCTCACTCCGGCGTGCATGGCAATATGTAACATGTAATCGATTTCATGCGTAGGTGCCCCTGATGCATGCGTTTATGTTTGTACGTGCATATAAGTGGGGGTGGGGTCTCAAAGAAATGGGGGGGGGGTTATGTGCTTGGGTGTAGCTTTAGTTTTTTTACAATAAAAAAAATTGTTTTTTTTAAATACAGATTTACCTGTAAAATCCATTTCTTGAAGTTCATCACGGGACAGCCATAAATCATAGCATATGGGTTATATAGCCACCTTTATGTGAAGGACACTGGCAGCCAATCAGAATTGATGCCCCACTATATAACCCCTCCCACACAGAAAGTACCTCAGTTTTGTAGCAAGCAATAAAGACCTCATAGAAGTTGGGAGGGACCTCTGTGTCCCTTGATGTACTTCAAGAAATGGATTTTACAGGTAAGTCTGTATTAAAAAATCTTTTTTTCTTTTCGTACATCACGGAACACAGAACCATAAATTATAACTTATGGGATGTCCCAAAATAATGCATCTGAGGGGAGGGGGACACCAAGAAATACTGCCATCTGACTCCAACAAAGGATTACACCACTGCCTGCAGAACACTGCCTTCAAATGCAGATTCCTCCCAACATCTACTCAACAGAAACGAGTGAAGGTATGCACATCAGGTCGCGGCCTTGAAAATCGGAGCCATAGAGGCTTGATGGCGATGTGCCCAAGAGGCTCCTACATCTCTGCTAGAATGTACCTTTACAGGAAAAGGTGGACCTTTCCCAACCAAATGATATTCCTGGGTAATAAACTGGTGAATCCAAAAAGAAATCATAGATTTAGATGCTGCCAACTCCTTTTTGGGGCCTTATGGCAGTACAAACAAGCTCTCAGTCTTACAAATCCGAGCTGTTTACTGTAAGTAAAACTTAAGGGCACGCATTACATCAAGAGAATGCAATAACTTTTCCTCCTCTGAGTGAGGATCTGGAAAAAAGGAAGGTAGTATAATGTCCTGATTCAAATGAAAGGTGGACACCATCTTGGGCCAAAAACCTGGGTTTGGGTGTAAAATCACCCTAGCTTGATGAAATTTCAAGAATGGCTCTTTACATGAAAGAGCTGCTAGTTCCGATACCCTTCTAGCTGAAGTTATCGCAATCAAAAAGACCAGTTTCCTGGTCAAAAGAACCAGGGGAACTTGCCCCAGAGGCTCAAAAGTGTATTTTTGCAAAACTGCCAACATCAAATTTAAGTCCCAAGAACATAATGGTGGCTTCACAGGCATAAAATTCCCCAGACAAAGGTCTTAACCAACGAATGGGAAGCGATCGGTTCCTGGAAGAAAACCAATAAGGCTGAAATTTGCCCTTTGATAGTGCTCAAGGCTAACTTCACATGTACTCCTGCTTGAAGGAAAGCTAGAATTCTCCCGATGATATAATTGCGGGGATGCCATTTCCTGGCCTCACACCAGGCAGTGTAGGATTTCCAGAATCTGTAATAAATGTTTCTAGAGACTGGTTTTCTAGCGTTTATCAGTGTATGAACTGCAGGGCCAGATACACCCCGCTCCTTCAAGATTAAGGCTTCAATAGCCAAGCCGTCAAATTTAGAGAATGTACAGCAGGGTGGAATATCAGACCTTCAGAGAGTAGGTCCTGGATGCAGTGGAAGGGCCCAAGGCCTTGTCACTGCCAATCTTTGGATTAGTGCAAACCAAACCCTTCTTGGCCATGCCGGAGCTACCAGAATCACTGGTTTCCCCTCTAGCTGGATTCTGCGCAATAGATGCAGTTTCAGCTGCACCGGAGAAAAAGGCATATATCAGGGAATAAACAGGCAAAAAATTTGGGGGAGCATACCCATGTATTTCCAAAGCTGCTGCAGCTATGAACCAAAAGACATGTATATTAAAAAAGAATAGCGCGCAAATGCAAAGGAAATTACTACCAAATCTGAAGAGAGTCCATAAATAAAAATGGGGGTTTGGTCCCACCATATGGCCATATCGTGCTCAAGCCCACTACTGCGTCAAAGTACCCCATTATCAGTGGGTCCTACACTATCCATGAAAAAGAGATGAATCCAGCCTTTCTAACCCATGGAGATAATACTCCTTGCTGGGAAAAATGTGCAAATGCACTACAGGGGAGGAGTCCCCTGTAGTGCATTTGCACATTTTTCCCAGCAAGGAGTATTATCTCCATGGGTTAGAAAGGCTGGATTCATCTCTTTTTCATGGATAGTGTAGGACCCACTGATAATGGGGTACTTTGATGCAGTAGTGGGCTTGAGCACGATATGGCCATATGGTGGGACCAAACCCCCATTTTTATTTATGGACTCTCTTCAGATTTGGTAGTAATTTCCTTTGCATTTGCGCGCTATTCTTTTTTAATATATATATCAGGGAATACTCCTCCCAAAGGAGTCACCAAAGCATCAACTCCTACTACGAGTGGATCCCTGGTCCTGGATACAAATTTATTCAACTTGTTGTTGAACCTGGATGCCAACAGATGTACGTCTGGTACCCCCCAGCGTAGGGAGTAGTTGATTGAAAAATCTTGGTGTATAAGGACCATTCCCCCAGAAACATTTGTTGACAACTCAAAAAGTCTGCCTGCCAGTTCTCTATTCCCGGAATAAAATCTGCTGTCAGGCATGGCACCAACTTCGTTGCCCAAGACAGGATGAAGTCCACCTCTTTCTGGGCTGACCGACTCTTTGTGCCTCCTTGATGGTTGATATGCGCCACAGCCATGGCATTGGCGGATTGTACCCTGACAGGGTGACCCAGAATCCTGGACATCCAGAAGTCTGACTGACTGCTCCAATTTCCAAAATGTTGATGGGGAGACTTTTCTCTACCCCAGACCATTTTCCCTGGACAGTGGCCTCCTCCAGAACCGCCCCCCAGCCGGAGAGACTGACATCTGTAGTGACTAATTTCCAAGTCACTGAAAGAAAGTATTTCCCTTTCTCCAGACTTCTGGTCAACAGCCACCAATTTGGACTATAATGTACTCTTGATACCAAAGACCTAGATCAGTCCAGAGACTGAACCGTTCTGGACCAGGCAGACAGAATGTTGTTCTGTAAGGGTCTGGCATGTAATTGGGCATAGGGATTTGCCTTCAAATGTGGACACCATCTTCCTCAATAACCTCATGCAAAGACGTATAGAAGGATATCTCAGCCTTACTACAGACCGAACCTGATCCTTCAGGTCTGTGACCTTTCTTGCTGGCAAGAATATCTTTGCCTGTGATGTGCCCACAAGAAGACCCAGATAATCCAGATTCTGGACCGGCTGTAATGCTGATGTAGTAGTTCATCCAGATATCCTATTATAGATATCCCTCACAACAGCCAATACTGGAGCTAGGATCTTTGCAAAAATTCTGTGGCTAACCCGAAGGGCAGGACTACAAACTAAAAATAATGGTTCTCTATTGCAAATAGCGAACCCCCCTGTTCGGTTCGCACCAGAACATCTCGAACAGGGGAAATGTTTATGCAAACTCCATTAAACTCTATGGGACACGAACATGAAAAATCAAAAAAGTCCTCATTTTAAAGGCTTAAATGCAAGTTATTGGTCCAAAAAAGTGTATGGGGACCTGGGTACTGCCCTGGGGGACATGAATCAATGCACATTTTTTTTTTAAAACAATCGTTTTTACAGGAGCAGTGATTTTAATAATACCTAAAAGGAAACAATAAAAATGAAAAATTCCTTTAACCTCCCTGGCTGTATTCCCGAGTGTGGTTCGGGGTTCATTTTCAGTACCAAAAGCGGTAACCCCGAGCCACACTCGGGATTACCCCAGAACATTACTCACCTTCCCTGCATCCTCCCCATCCTCCTCACTCTGTGCACAGTCGATCGTCGTTTGCCGGCACTTGCCTTCCAGTTCCCTCCCTGCGAGCGTTGCAACGCAGGGGGTGGAACCGGCGGCAAATTCAAAAGTGTAAAAACACTAAATGACATGATACAAAGCTGTGATCCAAACGGATCACACTGTATCATGCCATTTCAGCACAGGATTGCACCTGGTGACTTTTCCAGTGCCCTGCCTGTACTTTTCCAGTGCTTTGTGCATGGAAAATTTTGAACAACCATGGCGTCCAAAAAGCGTTTTTTTTTGCGTAAAAGCACTTTTAGACGAACTGGAAAACAGCTACAGCGAAACAGAGTTACATGAAGAACTGAGCGATAGTGATTCGTCGGAAAATTCGTCATCAGGTACAGAAAGTGACGACAGTGTCGATTCTGATGTCTCTTTCTGGCACATAGCTTGTGGAATTTGGGAAGAATATCAAACGATTCTTCACAATTTCCAACTGAGCTATGTGCCAGAAAGAGACACCAGATTCGTCGCTGTCATCACTTTCCGTACCTGATGACGAATTTTCCCACTAATCGCTATCGCTCAGTTCTTCATGTAACTCCATTTCGCTGTCGTTGTTTTCCAGTTCGTCTAAAAGCGCTTTTTTCGCAAAAATAATGCTTTTTGGATGCCATGGTCATTCTCTATTTTCCAGGCACAAAGAACTGGAAAAGCACAGGCAGGGCACTGGAAAAGTCACCAAATGGCATGATACAGTGTAATCCGTTAGGATCACAGCTTTGTATCATGTCATTTAGTGTATTTACACTTTTGAATTTGCCGCCGGTTCCACCCCCCTGCGTCACAATGCTGCAGGGAAGGGAACCGAAAGACAGGTGCTCGGCATTGCCCGAGCACACAGCAGGAGGACAGCAGGAGGACGGTGGGGGAGGACGGCGGGGGATCGCAGGGGAAGGTGAGTTTTAAAATGTAAAACAACAGATTTCTATGCAAAACAATGTACCGCTTTCAGCACGTAAAATCTGAAATAATCATACCACCAGGGAGGTTAAATATCGTGCCTTGGGGGCCCCCTTAATGTGCCTGTAAAGTGGCGCATTTGTGCAATGTTTGTAGCCTGCTGCAGTAATAATGAAATTTCTAAAGGAAAAAATATAACTTAAACTTGCTTAAATGTATTGTCGGCTCCTGGCAATACAGATTAAAAAATGAAAAAAAAGGGCGTGGTATCTGGTATGGGTTTAAAGGGGAACCTCGCATCAAAATTAAAAAAAACGGCGTGGGGTTCCCCTTAAAATCCATACCAGACCCTTATCCAAGCACACAGCCTGGCTGGCCAGGATAGGGGCGGGGGCGAGCGCCACCCCCCCTCCTGAACCATACCAAGCCACATGCTCTCAACATGGTGGGGTGGGTGCTTTGGGGTGTGGGGGGTCTCTGCCCCCCCACCCCAAAGCACCTTGCCCCCATGTTGATGGGGACAGGGGTCTCTTCCCGACAACTGTTTGCTTTGGTTGTGGGAGTCTGCAGGGGAGGCTTATTGGAATCTGGAAGCCCCCTTTAACAGGGGGCCCCCCAGCTTCCCCCCAGGTGAATGGATATCGGGTACATTATACCCCTACCCATTCACCAAAAAAGTGTACAAAAAAATAAAGACAAAAGTCAGTTTTGGAAAAGTCCTTTAAAAATAGTGTCCCCCGATGATCAGTCCTCCGCCCGCCCGGCCGCCTAAAAAATAGAAAGAAAAAAAAGAAGCTCCTGCTTCTACGGACGCTTCCCGCGCTCTGAGCTGTTTTGATTTTGACAGCTCTTTTTATAGGGACCTGACATCACAAGCGGCCCCGCAATGCACTGCTCAGGTGCAGTGAATAAATTACATGATGTCAGTAATTTACTGACGCCATTTTTTTCAGCAATACTGACATAAACTGATATAAACTGAAGTGCCTATATATATATATATATATATATATATATATATATATATATATATATAAAAAAACTTTGTGTAGGATATAATATACTATAAGTATATCCCTCGCGCCAAATGGACCACAGGCTGGATCTGGGTAGTAAATAAAGTGAATATGCAGCTCCTATAGTAAAAGGTGCAAAGTGATTGTGTATAGCCTCAAATGTAGGGGCTACCTATAGCATTTGCTTTATAATAAATTAATACTTTAAATAATAATAAATATGTACCTCTAAAGTGCAAAACGGTGCATAAATATTGCAAATAAATACAATAAAACCAAGATTACAAAATTAATATAATCCAATGCAATTATAAAGTGTGGGGGATGTGTCAAGTGCTACTGTCCCATTAGTGCTCAAAAAAGTTAATAATGAAAAGTTCATAAGGTGACTTTTGTGTAGACAGCATAAGGTGGAACGCAATTGCAGGCCTGGTATTCTACCAGCTACGCCACGTCAAAACGCTTAGGTTGAACACACTTTCCCTACCTAACTAACTAACTAACTAACTAACTAACTCCTATCTCATCCTACACACAGTGAATGAGATAAAAGTTAGGGAGAGTGTATTCAGCTTAAACAGGCTTAACGGTGACGTAGGTGGTAGAATACCAGGCTTGCAATGAGAGGGCATGTGGGTTTAAATCCCCCGGCCAGTGCAGGAACTCAAAGTTCCCATGAAGAAGCCCATTTGTTCTTCATTCGACAAACAAGCAAACAGCCAATGTTCAAGTCAAACTTACATTCAATTCAAAGCTCATCCCTAATTGCAAAGGAACCTTTTTGGAAATGAGGTCTCTAATATTTTTTTGTCTCTTTTTAAGCTACGTTCACATGTTGGCGTAGCGGATTCTGCCCACAATCCGGAAATCATTGCAATTCGCGGGACGCCTGTGCATTGTCCGTGATTTGCAATGGCACCCCAAACGCTGTGCGATGTTGCCCCGATTTCCGCCTGCCGAATCGTGGTAACATCGCGCAAACAAAATCGCAGGATGCATGACGCCCCAAAGAAGCTCTTGTACCTTTTTTGGGTGTCATGTGTCCCGCGATTTTGTTTGCGCGATGTTACCGCGATTCGGCAGGCGGAAATCGCGGCAACATCGCACAGCATTTGGGGTGCCATTGCAAATCACGGGCAATGCACAGGCGTCCCGCGATTTGCAATGATTTCCGGATCTGCCCGCGATCCGCTACGCCCACATGTGAACGTAGCCTTAGTGTTAAGGCTAAAGATATTAGTTGGCCTCTCATCACACACTTGTGAGCTTCTCATTGGGTCAGCGCAGAGGTGTCGGGTGTGTCATTGTCTTGAAAGTAATTAGAAATGGAAGTGTTCAATTTGTTGGCCCTGTCTTTGTCTGTAAGCAAAAAGGGGTCTAGACGCCAAATTTATGAGGTGTGAGCTAGATCTGGGAACGTTAAACTAAGTGTAATCGGATGGTGGTCGGAGGTGATCATGGGTTCGATCAAGGATTTGGATAGGAGAGGGAGGTCCTTATGGCTGAGATACGGGTAGCCCAGATGAGAGTATTTGTTGTGGGGGGCTGAAAAGTATGTAAAGTCTTTGTCATGTGGGCATAAAGTTCTCCAAGTGTCGTGAAGGGTCAGAGTTTGTAAAGGGAGTCTGAGCTGTCTTAATGTGCTGAATGGGAGATTAGAAGTCAATAAGAGAGTCTAAAGCAGTGGTTCTCAACTCCGGTCCTCGGGACCCACTAACAGGCCAGATTTTAAGTATTACCTTGGGGAGATGCAGACTAGAATACTGCAATCACTGAGCAGCAAATGAGATCACCTGTGATGTAATTTAGTTATCTCTCAAACCTGGACTGTTAGTGGGTCCCAAGGACCGGAATTGAGAACCACTTGTCTAAAGGGAAATTAAAGTCGCCCCCTAGAATGAGCATTCCTGATTGGAATGAGGCCAGAAGCCTGGAGATCATTCTAAAAAGTGGAACTTGATCTGTGTTGGGGCTGTATATATTAGCTAAAGTGATTGGTTTGTCCCATAGTGTGCCTTTTTTTAAAAAAAATGTAGCATCTGTTGTCATCTTCAAGAGTTTCTGATACTTCAATTGGGATGTTTCTGCAGATTAGAATAGAAGTGCCTTTGGTTTTGGAGATAGGGGAGGTTGCGTGATATGCTTGGGGGTATCAGAAATTTTTCCGGATTGCATGTGTTTTAAAGTGGGTCTCCTGTAAGTAAATTGTGTCTGCTTTCAGGCTATGCATTTGGGTCATAGTTTGTGTTCTTTTTTCCAGTATGTTGAGACCTTTTGTATTTAGAGAGACTATTTTAAGCATGTGGGAGTTGCAGATGCCTGAAGGTTGGTCATCTTTGGGTAGAGACTTAGGTGGGATATGAGGGTTTAGTATAAATTATCTGGCTGTGTGTGGGTTCATAAAGAGAGGTATGAAATTCCTCAGAGGGAGAGAGAGATGGATTGAGGGAGGTGGGAAGGGATGGGGAGATGGGAATGTGGTTTAGATCAAGTGTATATTTAGCGAGGTGCGGCCTATGAAAGTTTTGTGAATGGGGAATAGTGTGTTAGTGAGTAAGAGGTGGGGGGTTGTTGTCAAGGTAGGAGGTGGGCAGGTGTGGGGACAGAATGGGTAGAGTGGAGAGGTCAGGAGTTTATCCAGAGGTGAGTATAGACCAGCTTGCTCACCCTGTTAAGTGGGTAGGTCCGGAAAGGGTCAGCAAGAGCTTCCAGAGATTGTTGAGTGTGGGAGTGGTAGGTTGTGGTCGTGAAGTGGGAGTCAGCTCCAAACCCAAGGCGGTCAGGATTTAAGTATTAAATTATAGAGTGGGGAATGTGGAAGTGGGTATGGGGGAGTGTTTGGGATATAAATGTAGTAGAGAGTAGGAATGATCAAACTTTTGAAAAGTTCGGTTCGACCAGAACACCCGAATTTCCCAAAAGTTCGGTTCGGATTTCAGAACCCCATTGAAATCAATGGGACCCGAACTTCGGTAATCAAAAAACACAATTTTTAAGCCCTAAAACCCAATAAATGCCCCTAAAAAGTGCCTAGGGTTCTGGGTCATGCCCCATTAACTATTAATCACACAAAAAAGTTCTTAAAAATTGTAATTTTTGATAAAAAAGCCAATTATTGAAAAAAAAAAAAAGAGATTTTTTGATTTTGAAAACAAGTTCAGATGTTTTTCCTGACTGCAAAGAACCCAAAAAAATGCCTGCTTTGAAACCGGCAAGGTGTGAAAGCCGAGGAGAGAAGCTAACCCCCTGAGCTGAAAGTTTTCTAATACATACAATCCTTTTTTTTCCTGGTTCTGGACATGCTACAGAGCTGAAACTTCACAGGTACACCTTTTAGACCCCCCAGACACAAAATCACACAATAAAAGTTCTTAAAAATTGTCATTTTTGATAAAAAAGCCAATTATTGAAAAAAAAAAGAGATTTTTTGATCTTTACTTTGGATTTAGTATCTGGGGGGTCTAAAAGTGTACATGTGAAGTTTCAGCTCTGTAGCATGTCCAGAACCATGAAAAAAAAAGATAATTTTTCAGTAGAACAGGGATGTGGGACCCTCCTTTAACACCTATATGATCTTTTTTCTGGTTCTGGACATGCTACAGAGCTGAAACTTCACAGGTACACCTTTTAGACCCCCCCAGACACAAAATCACACAAAAAAAGTTCTTAAAAATTGTCATTTTTGATAAAAAAGCCAATTATTGAAATCTTTTTTTTTTAAAAAAAAGAGATTTTTTTGATTTTTACTTTGGATTTAGTATCTGGGGGGTCTAAAAAGTGTACATGTGAAGTTTCAGCTCTGTAGCATGTCCAGAACCATAAAAAAAGATTGTTTGCATTAGAAAACTTTCAGCACAGGAGGTTGGCTTCGCTGCTGTAATACCTTGCCGGTTTAATAGAAGGCATTTTTTTGGGTTCTTTGCAGTCAGGAAAAACATCTGAACTTGTGTATAGTGGTACTGTGCACAAGTTCTGATGTTTTGCCTGCCTCCAAAAACCCCCCAAAAATGCCAGCAAAAACACACCTGGGCATTTTTTTTTGACGCTAGCGTTTTTTTTTGGAATTTTTTGGGGTTCTTTTGAGGCAGGCAAAACATCTGAACTTGTGTGTAGTGGTGTATATACACACATACATATATTTATATACACACCTAGACATATATAGGTGTGATAGTAGCAGAAATATATGCTTGCGCTAATGAAATCATTTACAGTAATATATTTCTGCTACTATCACACCTATATATTGCTAGGTGTCTATATACATATAATTATGTGTGTATATATACCACTATACACAAGTTCAGATGTTTTGCCTGCCTCAAAAGAACCCCAAAAAATGCCAAAAAAAACGCTAGCGTCAAAAAAAAAAATGCCCAGGTGTGTTTTTGCTGGCATTTTTTGGGGGTTTTTGGAGGCAGGCAAAACATCAGAACTTGTGCACAGTACCACTATACACAAGTTCAGATGTTTTTCCTGACTGCAAAGAACCCAAAAAAGTGCCTTCTATTAAACCGGCAAGGTGTGGAAACCGAGAAGCCATATTGGTGATCTGAAAGTTTTCTAATACAAACGATCTTTTTTTTTTATGGTTCTGGACATGCTACAGAGCTGAAACTTCACATGTACACCTTTTAGACCCCCCAGATCTGAAATCCAAAGTAAAAATAAAAAAATCTCTTTTTTTTTTTCATTTTTTCAATAATTGGCTTTTTTTATCAAAAATGACAATTTTTAAGAACTTTTTTTGTGTGATTTTGTGTCTGGGGGGTCTAAAAGGTGTACCTGTGAAGTTTCAGCTCTGTAGCATGTCCAGAACCAGAAAAAAAAGGCTTGTATGTATTAGAAAACTTTCAGATCAGGGGGTTATCTTCTCTCCTCGGTTTTCACACCTTGCCGGTTTCAAAGCAGGCATTTTTTTGGGTTCTTTGCAGTCAGGAAAACATCTGAACTTGTGTATAGTGGTACTGTGCACAAGTTCTGATGTTTTGCCTGCCTCCAAATACTCCCAAAAAATGCCAGCAAAAACACACCTGGGCATTTTTTTTTTGACGCTAGCGTTTTTTTGGCATTTTTTTGGGTTCTTTTGAGGCAGGCAAAACATCTGAACTTGTGTATAGTGGTATATATACACACATAATTATATGTATATAGACACCTAGCCATATATAGGTGTGATAGTAGCAGAAATATATTACTGTAAATGATTTCATTAGCGCAAGCATATATTTCTGCTACTATCACACCTATATATGTCTAGGTGTGTATATAAATATATGGATGTGTGTATATACACCACTCTACACAAGTTCAGATGTTTTGCCTGCCTCCAAAACCCCCCAAAAAATGCCAGCAAAAACACACCTGGGCATTTTTTTTTGACGCTAGCGTTTTTTGGCATTTTTTTGGGTTCTTTTGAGGCAGGCAAAACATCTGAACTTGTGTATAGTGGTATATATACACACATAATTATATGTATATAGACACCTAGCCATATATAGGTGTGATAGTAGCAGAAATATATTACTGTAAATGATTTCATTAGCGCAAGCATTTATTTCTGCCACTATCACACCTATATATGTCTAGGGGTATATATACAGACATATATGTGTATATATACCCCCTATACACATGTTCAGATGTCATGTCTGACATCAAACATGTCCTCAAAAAAGCACTGGCAGTGGCAGCCCCTGCAGCATAAAAAATGCTTGGCTGGTGAGAAGCCATATGGGTGTGCCGAAGCAATTCAGAGAAATGATCATTTCTCTATAGCGGTCACCCTGCTATGGAAGGGTTTTGTCACCCTGCCATAGCAGTCACTGCCAGTTAACCCTACACTACACTACGGTCCCCTTACACTTAACACTTTCCCTAATAAACTAAATTTTTGAAGCTAACTTAAGTGTAAAGGAGCACTCTAACTACACTAGATATCCCTTTCCTCACACTAATAAATAGCTAAATGTCACTTTTAAAGTAAAATTAACAGAACTGCTTCCACTCTCTTCCATGTCCAGTATAACAATGCTATGAATATGGCGGGGGCAATCTTATATACTGGGGGGTGTATTCACTAATGATTGGTCTAGGGACCCCCTAGTCACTCCAATCACATTCCTAGCATTCTCCTCTCCTGCCAATTGGCTTTTGCTAATGGTTCTGGTCCAATCACAGGCTTTTAAAGCCCATTTCCTGAAGCATTGCATTTTGGGCGGTTCTGGTTGCCGAATTCCGAACTTTTTGGGCAAAAAGTTCTAAATTCGGCCGAACCTCGAACACCCAATGTTCGGGCCGAACCGATGGTTGACCCTAACCGTTCGATCATCCCTAGTAGAGAGTAGTGATGAGCCGAA
Organism: Pelophylax lessonae; assembly: GCF_965119305.1. NCBI lineage: Eukaryota > Metazoa > Chordata > Amphibia > Anura > Ranidae > Pelophylax > Pelophylax lessonae. The sequence continues at coordinate 440,619,669 of NC_138772.1, read as the reverse complement.
CACCCCCCTGTTCAGTTCGCACCATAACACTACGAACAGAGGAAAAGTTTTTTTCGAACAAACAAATTCCATTGAAGTCTAAGGGACTCGAACGTCAGAAATCAAACGGCCTCTTTTTTAAGCCTTAAATGCAAGTTATTAAAAATATGGAAGAATCTGCGCTCAGACAGCAAAACACAATAAGGATCAAATGAAAGATCACATACAAACATATGAGTGAAGGCAGCCAACTAAATAGTGGATTGCAAACTAGGTAAGCATATAAAAAGGATGTAGTAGCGCCAAACACTGAATGATAAAATATCAATAAGAATCAATAAAATATCAATGTGGAGTGTCCACAGAAAGTCCCAAAAGTCCAAAAGATGGAGGAATAGTGAAAACAAATTCCCAACTTCCGACTGTGCAGATGATAAAGAGCCAACACCCAAACGTGTAGTAACACCAACTGCTTTCCAGTAGGGATGATCGAACGGTTCGGGTCGACCATCGGTTCGGCCCGAACATTGGGTGTTCAAGGTTCGGCCGAATTTAGAACTTTTTGCCCAAAAGGTTTGGAATTCGGCAACCAGAACCGCCCAAAATGCAATGCTTCAGGAAATGGGCTTTAAAAGCCCGTGATTGGACCAGAACCATTAGCAAAAGCCAATTGAGGGGGCAGGAGAATGCTAGGAATGTGATTGGAGTGACTAGGGGGTCCCTAGACCAATCATTAGTGAATACGCCCCCCAGTATATAAGATCGCCCCCGCCATATTCCTAGCATTGTTATACTGGACATGGAAGAGAGTGGAAGCAGTTCTGTTAATTTTACTTTAAAAGTGTCATTTAGCTATTTTTAGTGTGAGGAAAGGGATATCTAGTGTAGTTAGAGTGCTCCTTTACACTTAAGTTAGCTTCAAAAATTTAGTTTCTGTAGGGAAAGTGTTAAGTGTAAGGGGACCGTAGTGTAGTGTAGGGTTAACTGGCAGTGACTGCTATGGCAGGGTGACAAAACCCTTCCATAGCAGGATGACCGCTATAGAGAAATGATCATTTCTCTGAATTGCTTCGGCACACCCATATGGCTTCTCACCAGCCAAGCATTTTTTATGCTGCAGGGGCTGCCACTGCCAGTGCTTTTTTGAGGACATGTTTGATGTCAGACATGACATCTGAACATGTGTATAGGGGGTATATATACACATATATGTCTGAATATATACCCCTAGACATATATAGGTGTGATAGTAGCAGAAATAAATGCTTGCGCTAATGAAATCATTTACAGTAATATATTTCTGCTACTATCACACCTATATATGTCTAGGGGTATATATTCAGACATATATGTGTATATATACCCCCTATACACATGTTCAGATGTTTTGCCTGCCTCAAAAGAACCCCAAAAAATGCCAAAAAACGCTAGCGTCAAAAAAAAATGCCCAGGTGTGTTTTTGCTGGCATTTTTTGGGGGGTTTTGGAGGCAGGCAAAACATCTGAACTTGTGTATAGTGGTGTATATACACACATCCATATATTTATATACACACCTAGACATATATAGGTGTGATAGTAGCAGAAATATATGCTTGCGCTAATGAAATCATTTACAGTAATATATTTCTGCTACTATCACACCTATATATGTCTAGGTGTGTATATAAATATATGTATGTGTGTATATATACCACTATACACAAGTTCAGATGTTTTGCCTGCCTCAAAAGAACCCAAAAAAATGCCAAAAAAACGCTAGCGTCAAAAAAAAATGCCCAGGTGTGTTTTTGCTGGCATTTTTTGGGGGGTTTTGGAGGCAGGCAAAACATCTGAACTTGTGTATAGTGGTGTATATACACACATCCATATATTTATATACACACCTAGACATATATAGGTGTGATAGTAGCAGAAATATATGCTTGTGCTAATGAAATCATTTCCAGTAATATATTTCTGCTACTATCACACCTATATATGTCTAGGTGTGTATATAAATATATGTATGTGTGTATATATACCACTATACACAAGTTCAGATGTTTTGCCTGCCTCAAAAGAACCCAAAAAAATGCCAAAAAAACGCTAGCGTCAAAAAAAAATGCCCAGGTGTGTTTTTGCTGGCATTTTTTGGGGGTTTTTGGAGGCAGGCAAAACATCTGAACTTGTTCACAGTACCACTATACACAAGTTCAGATGTTTTTCCTGACTGCAAAGAACCCAAAAAAATGCCTTCTATTAAACCGGCAAGGTTTTACAGCAGCGAAGCCAACCCCCTGAGCTGAAAGTTTTCTAATACAAACAATCTTTTTTTATGGTTCTGGACATGCTACAGAGCTGAAACTTCACATGTACACTTTTTAGACCCCCCAGATACTAAATCCAAAGTAAAAATCAAAAAATCTCTTTTTTTTTTTATTTTTTTCAATAATTGGCTTTTTTATCAAAAATGACAATTTTTAAGAACTTTTTTTTGTGTGATTTTGTGTCTGGGGGGTCTAAAAGGTGTACCTGTGAAGTTTCGGCTCTGTAGCATGTCCAGAACCAGAAAAAAAAAGGATTGTATGTATTAGAAAACTTTCAGCTCAGGGGGTTAGCTTCTCTCCTCGGTTTTCACACCTTGCCGGTTTCAAAGCAGGCATTTTTTTGGGTTCTTTGCAGTCAGGAAAAACATCTGAACTTGTGTATAGTGGTACTGTGCACAAGTTCAGATGTTTTGCCTGCCTCCAAAACCCCCCAAAAAATGCCAGCAAAAACACACCTGGGCATTTTTTTTTGACGCTAGCGTTTTTTTGGCATTTTTTGGGGTTCTTTTGAGGCAGGCAAAACATCTGAACTTGTGTATAGTGGTATATATACACACATACATATATTTATATACACACCTAGACATATATAGGTGTGATAGTAGCAGAAATATATTACTGTAAATGATTTCATTAGCGCAAGCATATATTTCTGCTACTATCACACCTATATATGTCTAGGTGTGTATATAAATATATGGATGTGTGTATATACACAACTATACACAAGTTCAGATGTTTTGCCTGCCTCCAAAACCCCCCAAAAAATGCCAGCAAAAACACACCTGGGTATTTTTTTTTTTGACGCTAGCGTTTTCTGGTGAGAAGCCATATGGGTGTGCCGAAGCAATTCAGAGAAATGATCATTTCTCTATAGCGGTCACCCTGCTATGGAAGGGTTTTGTCACCCTGCCATAGCAGTCACTGCCAGTTAACCCTACACTACGCTACGGTCCCCTTACACTTAACACTTTCCCTACAGAAACTAAATTTTTGAAGCTAACTTAAGTGTAAAGGAGCACTCTAACTACACTAGATATCCCTTTCCTCACACTAATAAATAAAAATCTAAAAATCTCTTTTTTTTTTTTAATTTTTCAATAATTGGCTTTTTTATCAAAAATGACAATTTTTAAGAACTTTTTTTGTGTGATTTTGTGTCTGGGGGGTCTAAAAGGTGTACCTGTGAAGTTTCAGCTCTGTAGCATGTCCAGAACCAGAAAAAAAGATCATATAGGTTTTAAAGGAGGGTCCCACATCCCCGTTCTACTGAAAAATTATCTTTTTTTTTTCATGGTTCTGGACATGCTACAGAGCTGAAACTTCACATGTACACTTTTTAGACCCCCCAGATACTAAATCCAAAGTCAAAATAAAAAAATCTCTTTTTTTTTTTTTCAATAATTGGCTTTTTTATCAAAAATGACAATTTTTAAGAACTTTTTTTTGTGTGATTAATAGTTAATGGGGCATGACCCAGAACCCTAGGTACTTTTTAGGGGCATTTATTGGGTTTTAGGGCTTAAGAATGGTGTTTTTTGATTACCGAAGTTCGGGTCCCATTGATTTCAATGGGGTTCTGAAATCCGAACCGAACTTTTGGGAAATTCGGGTGTTCTGGTCGAACCGAACTTTTCAAAAGTTCGATCATCCCTACTTACCAGATGACAATGGATACAGGGCGGTGAAACAAGCTCAGATTATACCATCAGACAAGGGATAGTTCAAATCGTGTAGTCTCATCAACTCCAATATACCAACCTTGTTCAATTTATTCATAAACAACATTGAGGTCGGGATCAGTAGTTCGATATCAGTTTTTGCAGATGACACAAAATTGGGCAGGGCAATAACTTCACAACATGAAGCAGATATCCTACAGAATGACCTGGACAAAATAACAGAGTGGGCAACGACATGGCAAATGAGGTTTAACGTGGAGAAGTGTAAGGTTTTGCACTTGGGGACTAAAAACATAAAAACACAATACACGTTAGGAGGGGAGCCCTTGGGGGAATCAAAAATGGAGAAGGATCTGGGAGTCTTGGTTGATGATAGATTAGGAAACAGCATGCAATGTCAAGCGGCAGCTTCCAAAGCCAACAGAATATTAGCATGCATAAAGAAAGGGATGCATTCCAGAGATAAGACTATAATCCTTCCACTTTATAAAACTCTGGTCCGACCGCATCTGGAGTATTCCGTCCAGTTCTGGTCGCCAGTCCTCAGGAGGGATGTGTTGGAGCTGGAGAGAGTCCAGAGAAGGGCAACTAAACTAATTAGGGGATTGGAGGACCTTGACTATGAAGAGCGTCTACAATCGCTCGATTTATTCTCCCTGGAGAAGAGACGTCTGAGGGGGGACATGATAGCAATTTATAAATATCTTAATGGGGATCCCAGCTTAGAAAAAAAGCTGTTCATTCGAAGGGATTGCATGAGGACTCGAGGGCATACAATGCGATTAGAGGAGAAGCGTTTTAACCTCAGGCAACGCGAGGGGTTCTTTACTGTTAGGGCAACAAGATTGTGGAATTCTCTACCACAAGAGGTGGTTTCTGCGGGTAGTATGGTGGCTTTCAAAAGACTCTTAGACTTACATCTCAAGGATCAGAACATTCAGGGGTATGTGAGATGATTACAGCCACACACACCTACACAGGTTGAACTAGATGGACTATTGTCTTTATTCAACCTCACCTACTATGTAACTATGTAACTATAAGATGACAATGGATACAGGGCGGTGAAATAAGCTCAGATAATACCATCAGACAAGGGATAATTCGAGTCGTGTAGTCTCATCAACTCCAATATACCTTGATGTAAAAGGCAGGACAATAGTGTAGACTGTATGGACACTTGTTTATTTACATTAGCAAAAACATACTCACACATTGGTGGATAAGTAAAAGCATCATAAGATAAAAACCGCGGTATAAAGTGGCGTGCTGCTCGTTTCCAGGTTCGCCTGACGCGTGTCATCAAAGTAGTGACATCATCAGAGGCGGACCTGGCTCAAACGGCAGCACGCTTAAGAAGAGCTGAACCGGAAATGACAGAGGCAGAAAATAGCCGCCGGTGCGTTCTACTCGATCGTACCCCGGAACCGGAAGTGACGCAGGCGGAACAGCCCGACCAAGCGTCCCATCAGGTCCTAGATAACAACCGGATATGCTAAAGAGGGGCCTTGGTAAACCACAGAAGACCGGAAGCTAATGCTAATTGGCCACCCCTCAACCAGCAAAAAACGCTGGAACTCCGGTGATCACAGAAAAATAGCCTGTCAATCTAAATAAACAAAGATCGAGTGGAATACACTTTTAAAATAATAACCGCTATACAGCGTTATAACTGGGTGTAAAGTCAACCATTTCAAGGCTACCTACATAACCCATACAAATTTAAACATATCTTAAAGAGTGAAAAATAAGTCGAATAGTATTGATGCTACCATGGACGGATACACAGTATAAACATCATACAAACACGTCTTCATAATAATACAACTCCATAAAATATGACATGTACAAATTTACGTAATTCATGACATAGCAGCATAAAAAAATAAACAAAAAATAAATAAAAAAAATAAATAAAAAATACATCACTAAAAAGACTCAGAAACTTGATCCAACTATTTAGCTTTTGCTGATGTAACAGTTCACGTCCCATTCGACGTTCAGCCCCCATGGAGCATAAATCCTCATATTGAAAATCCATCGAGTTTCCAAACGGGAAATTTCCCGATGGACATGGCTTCCTCTCCAACGGGGGGTGAACTTGTCAATCCCCCATATTTTTGTACCCACAGGGTTTTTATCATGGAAATTGGCATAATGCCTCGAAACGCTATGGTTGGGAAAACCCTTCCTAATATTTTTGATATGCTCCCTCACCCTCACTGTTAATGTCCTCTTAGTGCGGCCAATGTACTGTAGGCCGCACGGACATTGCAGGAGATAGACCACGTTGGTGGAGGAACAACCAATGAAGGGTTTGATGGGATGTATCCTCGAGGTAGCTGTAGATGTAACTTCGTAGAATTTTCTACCCATAAGGGAATTTACCTTAAAAACCGAGCACATTCTGCAAGGATAAAAGCCGGTTAGGGTATGAAAAAAGGTAACTGTTCCGGTTTATCCAGAACATTCGGAGCAATCTGGAGACGTAAAGGCTCTACGCCCCTAAACACTACTGGTGGAACTTCAGGAAGTTGAGGGCCCAGCACTTTATTGTTTTGGAGAATCTTCCAATGTTTCTTAAAAATACGTTTAACGTCTCTAAACTGCTTCGAATAAGTGGTAATGAAAGAAAAATCGAAACGATTAGAATCGGCTTGTTGCTTAGGCTGTTTTTGTAGTAAGGTGGACCTATCAATATTTTCTACTTCATGCAGCACTGTATTCAAATTAGTCTCGTCATATCCCTTATCAAGGAATTTATCCCTCAACGTGAGAGCCTGACTGAGATCATTTTCTTTACTGGTGCAGTTGCGGCGAAGACGTAAAAACTGACTCCTGGGTACAGAGCGCAGCCAAGAGGGGTGATGACAGCTCCCCTGCTCGATGTACCCATTACGATCAGTCGGTTTGAAAAAAGTACTTGTCACAACTGCACCGTCCTTGATCTCAATCATTAGATCAAGAAAATAAATTTTCTTATCACTAACCTCATGCTGAAGGACAATTCCCAGTAGATTGGAATTAAGGTCATTAATAAAACCATCCAAAGATGCTCTGTCACCATCCCACAGGAGGAAGACGTCATCTATATATCGCCTCCAGAGAACCAATTCGGGTCTCGGCCGGCCACAGATGACGTCCTCCTCCCATTTGGCCATAAACAGATTAGCCATGCTCGGTGCGCATTTAGCACCCATGGCGACTCCCCTCTTTTGCAAGAAGAAGGAGCCGCCAAACCAGAAGTAATTGTGTTGCATGGCGAAAGTGAGCAGAGACAGAATAAACTCCCTTTGTATCGAAACCAGGGAACTATCTCTCTCTAAAAAAGTTTGAACGGCTTGATGTCCGTGTTAGTGAGAAATAATAGTATAGAGAGAAGTGACATCTGCTGTAGCCAGCAGATATCCTTCCTTCCACTCTATATGCTCTAATATATTCAGAACCTGTGTAGAATCCCTCAAATAAGAAGGGGTATTGGTGACAATCAGTTGTAGGTACCCGTCTATATACCTCCCAATCCTACTAGTGATGGAATCTATTCCGCTCACTATAGGACGCCCAGGTGGATGAAGGGATTTCTTATGTACCTTTGGGAGGTAGTATAGAACGGGCACCCTTGGAGCCACCGGAACGAGAAACGACCTCTCCTTCTTATTAAGGATGTTGTCCTGATAACCCTGGTCAATTAGGGCAGATAAATCTTTTTTGAACCTATTCGTAGGATAGTAAAGGAGTGGACTATAGGTATCTGTGTCAGAAAGCAACCTATTCATCTCCACATAGTAAGAGGACTTATTGAGAACGACAATCCCCCCCCCCCCCCGTATCAGCGGGCCTAACTACAATGTTGTTTCTTTTCTTGAGGGATTTTAGGCCCTCATTGAACCGAAACTCATTTCTGTCCTTCCTAATCTGTAAGGCCTCAACATCTTTAAGGACCAGGTCCTTAAAAACCCCTATGGACGGGGCCACAAACCCAGGAGGGTTGAAGAGTGAGGCATTAGAAAGTCCTGAATGTCTAATACCCCCATTAACAAGTCTATTGTCTCTGATGGGTTTAGACAGGACATAACTTTTTATATTTATTTTACAGATGTACTTATGTACATCCATAAATAGTCCAAACCTATCAAGAGGTTTGGTAGGGGCATATTTTAAGCCATGTCCAAGGACCAACTTTTCATTATCGGTGAGGGTGGCAGAACTCAGGTTAAAAATTCCTGCATCCCTCAATGCATTTTTCTTTTTTTGCCTGGTCCTCCTCCCCCCTCTGGTCCCTCTCTTTGTTTTCCGTCCTGTTTCCTGTTGAGGCTGGGATTGATAAAATCCCCCTGTGATCTTTGTTGCTGCACCCCCCGTCCACCGCCATTCCATTAGTTGGTGTTCTGTGGGTGATTAGTGATGTATCTTTCATCATAATAATCATCATCTCAATCCAAAGGAGCGAAACGATTGTATGATGATCTATCCTCCCTTCGTGGTGAGCGGTAACTATTATGGCCCTGATGGTAATCATTCCGCTCCTGGTAATAACCATCACGTTGGTAATCCACAAATTGAGGATTATTGGGAGGTCTGGCACCTTTTCCTCTTTTGTTTTTGCCATGTCCCCTACCCCTTCCTGATACCTGTACCCATTTACGTTGAATAGGTGTCCGGGGTGTACGAGGTGATGGAACCGTGGGAAAAACAGGTTGGGAAATGGAAACAGGGACTGATGCAGTTGATTGACTTACTGCTTCAGCCTGAATCAAATCCTGCTTTTTCTGCCATTTAAAGATTAGGTTGGACTTATAGTCCCCCAGGTCTCTAAGGTACTTCTTTTTCTTTTTTCTTTTTTGGTCTGATTCTTCCTTTTCAAGGACCTTTTTTAGAACGTTGGATCTATTGACAAATTCCAAACTCTCAGAAGAAGAGGCCATGGAAGTTTTCAAGGCCAAGATCTCCTCATCCAATCTGACAAGTTTAACTTTTTTCCTACTGATTAAAAACCTAAGCATATTAAGTCCAGCATCATTAAAGTATTTAACCCAGACCGAGGTATCTTTCTCATCCTCCTGTGGGCTGATCTCTCACCTGAGGCTGCGAGGGACCATGCCCAATTCAAGATATTTATCAAGAAGGGCGATGTCCCATTTTGTATTTCAGAAATCATGATGTTCTTCAATCTAAGGAAGGACCCCCCTGAGTCCGTCACAGAGGGCTCCTCCAAATCATTGAAGACATCACTAGCATCTATAATACATTTGCTTCTATAAGAAAAAATATCCATAATACCGTCCAGCAGCAAATATTTGGTAATCAAGCAACAGTATGTAAAAAATATGGAAGAATCTGCCACTCGGGTAAAAATCCGTGTTCGGTCGTTTTATTTCCGGGTTTTGCATGCTTGGCGCGCTTTTCATGGCGGGCTTTCAACAGCCAATCAACAAGCGTTTAACTGGTGTGCCTAAGCCATCCCAGCCATGCCTACAAATGTATCAGTAGCTGTGATTGGCCGTCTGAAGCATGTGACCAAGTCTTTATAAGTTCGAGGCAGCGCCGCTGCGGCGTCATTCTGCTGTTTAGTTCTGGGAGAGAGCACACATCAATGTGCTGGCTGCTGATTAGGGACAGACAGGAAAAAAAAAACATTTGTGTCCGGATAGAATTGAGGGACAGGTCGGAGTGTGTTAGGCAGGGCGAGTTGTAGGCATTTTAGGAAGAGAGTCTGCTGATTTTTAGGGTCAGTGTGTTCTACAAACTACAATCGATATTGCTGTGTGTGGTGGGGTTTGCAGTGACCGATCTACGATCTTCGCAATCCTTTTAGGGACAGAGTCTGCTGATTTTTAGGGTCAGACAGTGCGTTCTACAAACTACAATCGATATTGCTGTGTGGGGTGGGGTTTGCAGTGACCGATCTACGATCTTAGCAATCCTTTTAGGGACAGAGTCTGCTGATTTTTAGGGTCAGACAGTGCGTTCTACAAACTACAATCGATATTGCTGTGTGGGGTGGGGTTTGCAGTGACCGATCTACGATCTTAGCAATCCTTTTAGGGACAGAGTCTGCTGATTTTTAGGGTCAGACAGTGTGTTCTACAAACTACAATCGATATTGCTGTGTGGGGGGGGGGGGGGTTTGCAGTCACCCGATCTACGATCTTATCAATCCTTTTAGGGACAGAGTCTGCTGATTTTTAGGGTCAGACAGTGTGTTCTACAAACTACAATCGATATTGCTGTGTGGTGTGGGATAGGAGATAGGCAGGTGTCAGTGGTCCACATCCATTTTGCTGTGTGTGGGCTGCAGTGAACACAATCTTTTTGGGGTGCAGTGAACACAATCTTTTTGGGGTACAGTGAACACAATCTTTTTGGGGTGCAGTGAACACAATCTTTTTGGGGTGCAGTGAACACAATCTTTTTGGGGTGCAGTGAACACAATCTTTTCACTTTTCACTTTTTTACCCACTTTTCACTTTTCACCTTTTTACCCCTTTTTTCTATCAGGCACTGTGTGCAGCATTTTTCCTTCAGCTGTGCTGTGCTGAGCGACTGATCATACACTGCTGTGTTCAGTTCACATGTGCTAATATTGAGTGGTTTCAAAAATCATAGACAATGTGGGCTATGTGGGACTTTAGATGAGACACCGGCAGGTATGCCCAGCGTCTCCATCCCTGTATCGGAAAAAACGAATTGAAAAGGATTGAAAGAGGTGCATGGAAGCCAGCCAGCCCCCAGTCTGATGTACTCACCCTCCAGTCTGCCACCAACCAAGTAGACCTGTCTCAATATACATAAAGAACAGGGGTTTAGTTGACACGCATTTGCAAACGCATATGTAAGCTGCAGAGCCACGACACGGCACCCTGTAATATCTGCAGTCCCTAACACTTTTAAATGTAAGTGTCTCCACTCTGGGAGCACATGGTTGCTAATGGGTGGATAGGAAGCAGGTGGGAGGGAGCAGCCCAAACTTCCCCCGCCCACTTCCGTCCACGACTGGTATGGTTTCAAAAATCATACACTTTTTTTCTATTCCACAATTCAATATACAGCCTTGGGTTAAAAAAAATTAAATTGTGGCCTGCAGCAGAGCTGAATGATATTTTGGGTTTTTGGGGTTCATCTCATACTTCTGAAGATTTGAGGGTGCTGCCTGTTCCATACTCCTCCTACTCCTCATCCAGCCTTTTAGGGGTACAAACAATAGTAATTGGGGCCTAGTGTGCTTCTGTACGTGTGAGATACATACACTTTTTTTGATCATATTTCCTATTCCGCTATTCAATAAAAACCTTTGGGGATCAATTAAATTGCGGGATAGTCTGTGTTGGTACGTGTGAGATCCACCTTTCCAAGTTTTTGGGGTTCATCTCATACTTCTGAAGATTTGAGGGTGCTGCCTGTTCCATACTCCTCCTACTCCTCATTCAGCCTTTTAGGGGTACAAACAATAGTAATTGGGGCCTAGTGTGGTTTTGTACGTGTGAGATACATACACTTTTTTTGATCATATTTCCTATTCCGCTATTCAATAAAAACCTTTGGGGATCAATTCAATTGCGGGATAGTCTGTGTTGGTACGTGTGAGATCCACCTTTCCAAGTTTTTGGGGTTCATCTCATACTTCTGAAGATTTGAGGGTGCTGCCTGTTCCAAACTCCTCCTACTCCTCATCCTGCCTTTACGGGTACAAACAATAGTAATTGGGGCCTAGTGTGCTTCTGTACGTGTGAGATACATACACTTTTTTTGATCATATTTCCTATTCCGCTATTCAATAAAAACCTTTGGGGATCAATTAAATTGCGGGATAGTCTGTGTTGGTACGTGTGAGATCCACCTTTCCAAGTTTTTGGGGTTCATCTCATACTTCTGAAGATTTGAGGGTGCTGCCTGTTCCATACTCCTCCTACTCCTCATCCTGCCTTTAGGGGTACAAACAATAGTAATTGGGGCCTAGTGTGCTTCTGTACGTGTGAGATACATACACTTTTTTTGATCATATTTCCTATTCCGCTATTCAATAAAAACCTTTGGGGATCAATTAAATTGCGGGATAGTCTGTGTTGGTACATGTGAGATCCACCTTTCCAAGTTTTTGGGGTTCATCTCATACTTCTGAAGATTTGAGGGTGCTGCCTGTTCCATACTCCTCCTACTCCTCATTCAGCCTTTTAGGGGTACAAACAATAGTAATTGGGGGCCTAGTGTGGTTTTGTACGTGTGAGATACATACACTTTTTTTGATCATATTTCCTATTCCGCTATTCAATAAAAACCTTTGGGGATCAATTAAATTGCGGGATAGTCTGTGTTGGTACGTGTGAGATCCACCTTTCCAAGTTTTTGGGGTTCATCTCATACTTCTGAAGATTTGAGGGTGCTGCCTGTTCCAAACTCCTCCTACTCCTCATCCAGCCTTTTAGGGGTACAAACAATAGTAATTGGGGCCTAGTGTGCTTCTGTACGTGTGAGATACATACACTTTTTTTGATCATATTTCCTATTCCGCTATTCAATAAAAACCTTTGGGGATCAATTAAATTGCGGGATAATTTGTGTTGGTACGTGTGAGATCCACCTTTCCAAGTTTTTGGGGTTCATCTCATACTTCTGAAGATTTGAGGGTGCTGCCTGTTCCAAACTCCTCCTACTCCTCATCCAGCCTTTTAGGGGTACAAACAATAGTAATTGTGGCCTAGTGTGCTTCTGTACGTGTGAGATACATACACTTTTTTTTGATCATATTTCCTATTCCGCTATTCAATAAAAACCTTTGGGGATCAATTAAATTGCGGGATAGTTTGTGTTGGTACGTGTGAGATCCACCTTTCCAAGTTTTTGGGGTTCATCTCATACTTCTGCAGATTTGAGGGTGCTGCCTGTTCCAAACTCCTCCTACTCCTCATCCTGCCTTTAGGGGTACAAACAATAGTAATTGGGGCCTAGTGTGCTTCTGTACATGTGAGATACATACACTTTTTTTGATCATATTTTCTATTCCGCTATTTAATCAAAACCTTTGGGTATAAACAATTAAATTGTGGGATAGTCTGTGTCGGTACGTGTGAGATACACCTTTCCAATTTTTGGGGCGCATCTCATACTGCCGAGGATTTGAGGGTGCTTCAGTCTGCCTCCTGCCTGTTCCGAACTCCTCCTACTCCTCATCCTGCCTTTAGGGTACAAAAAATTGTAATCGGGGCCTAGATTGTGTTTTTTACGTGTGAGATACACCGTTTTGTAAAATTTGTCCTATTCCGCTATTCAATATACACCCTGTTTGAGTGTAAAAAATTAAATTGCGGGATAGTCTGTACCGGTACATGTGAGATACACCTTTTTTAATTTGTTTGGCGCATCTCCTTCTACCGCCGAGGATTGCAGGGCGCTTCAGTTTGGCTCCTGTTCCCAACTCCTCCTACTCCTCTTCCTCATCCTGCCTTTAGGGTACAAAAAATTGTAATCGGGGCCTAGTCTGTGTTTGCACGTGTGAGATACACCGTATTATAACATTTTTCCTATTCCGCTATTCAATATACACCCTTTTGGAGTGTAAGAAAATGAAATTAAGGCATAGTCTGTATCGGTACGTGTGAGATACACCTTTTAAATTTGTTTGGCGCATCTCCTTCCACCGCCATGGATTGCAGGGCGCTTCAGTTTGCCTCCTGTTCCCGACTCCTCCTACTCCTCTTCCTCATCCTCCCTTTAGAGTACAAAAAATGTTAATCGGGGCCTAGTCTGTGTTTGTACGTGTGAGATACACCGTTTTTTATGCTTTTTCCTATTCTGCTATTCAATATACATCCTTTTGGGGTAAAAAACATTAAATTGCGGCATAGTTTGCATATTTGACTGTCAGATACACCCGTGCGATACTGTTGTTGTTTTGTTCCGCTATTCAATAAACACCTTTCTAGGGCAAGATCATAAATTACAGTAATATGAGGAGACCGTCAAATAGGGGCCGTGGCCTGGGTCGTGGTGCTGCTGGTAGAGCTCCTGTTGCAAGGAGAGGACGTGGTCGATCTGTGCCAGCTACACGCACAAGTGAAACACCTTCCACAAGTGTGAGTAGGCGACAGAACCTGCAGCAGTATTTGGTAGGGCATAATGCGCCTCTAGACGTGATGAGGCCTGAAGAAGTACAGGCGATAGTAGATTGGGTTGCTGACAGTGCCTCCAGTTCCTTCACATTGTCTCCCACCCAGTCTACTGCAGAAAGGTCAGAGTTGGCATCTGCAGCCAATGTCCAAACGTCTTTCACCTCACCCCCTTGGAAATCAGGCACGCAGTCTGAGCCCCAATCCATACAGCAGTCTCTTGTTCTTTTTGAGGACTCTGTCAGCAGGGTTTCCCAGGGCCATCCACCTAGCCCTGCCCCAAAAGTTGAAGAGATTGAGTGCAGCGATGCCCAACCACTTATTTCTCAAGATGAGTACATGCAAGGACCATCGCAGCACGTCTCCGATGATGACGAAACGCAGGTGCCAACTGCTGCGGCGTTCAGCATTGTGGAGACCGACAAGGAGGGCAGGGGTGAAGACTGGGTGGAAGATGATGTGGAGGACGATGAGGTCCTCGACCCCACATGGAATGAAGGTCATGCAGGTGACCTGAGTAGTTTGGAGGAAGAGGCGGTGGTCGCACAGAGCCACCAGCACAGCAGAAGAGGGAGCAGGGTGCAGAAGCGGAGCGGCCGTGCCCTAGACACTACGCCCGCTACTGCCCAACGCAGCAAGGGAACGAGCGCACCAAAGTCAGCTCAAAGGAGTTCTCTAGCGTGGAAGTTCTTTAGAAAATGTGCTGATGACAGGACACGAGTGGTTTGCACCCTGTGCAATCAGAGCCTGAAGCGAGGCATAAACCTTCTCAACCTGAGCACAACCTGCATGATCAGGCATCTAAGTGCAAAGCACGAGCTGCAGTGGAGTAGACACCTTCAAAACCAAGAAACGTCTCTGGCTCCTCCTGCTTCCTCTTCTGCTGCAGTCTCGGCCGCTCCAGCCACATCTGTAGTGATACCGGCACCTGCCACCCTGCAAACAGAGGATCTGTCAGCAACACCACCACCTGGGTCACCAACCATCTCCACAATGTCCCGTGGAAGCATACAGCTTTCCATCTCCCAAACACTTCAGAGGAAGAGGAAGTACCCCCCTACCCACCCGCGATCCCTGGCCCTGAATGCCAGCATTTCAAAATTCTTGGCCTTTGAAATGCTGTCATTCCGTCTGGTGGAGACGCACAGTTTTAAAAACCTTATGTCGGTGGCTGTCCCACAGTACGTCGTGCCCAGCCGCCACTACTTTTCCAGGCAAGCCATCCCTTCCCTGCACAACCAAGTGGGGGAAAAAATCAGGTGTGCACTGCACAACGCCATCTCTGGCAAGGTCCACCTAACTACCGATACGTGGACCAGTAAGCACGGTCAGGGGCGTTATATCTCCCTAACGGCACACTGGGTAAATGCAGTGGCGGATGGGCCTGAGGCGGATAGCAATTTGGCGCATGTCCTTCCACCACCGAGGATTGCAGGGCGCTTCAGTTTGCCTCCTGTTCCTAACTCCTCCTACTCCGCTTCCTCATCCTCTACCGCCTCCTCATCCGGACAGCGTAACACCTTCACCACCAACTTCAGCACGGCCAGGGGTAAACGACAGCAGGCAGTTTTAAAACTTGCCTGTTTGGGGGACAAACCACACACCACGCTGGAGTTGTGGAGGAGCATGGAACGGCAGACAAATGAGTGGTTGCTGCCAGCGAGCCTCAAGCCCGGCCTGGTGGTGTGCGATAACGGGCGAAATCTCATAGCAGCTCTGGGCCTAGCCGGTTTGACGCACATCCCTTGCCTGGCGCATGTGCTGAATTTGGTGGTGCAGAGGTTCCTTAAAAACTACCCCGATATGTCAGAGCTGCTGCAGAAAGCGTGGGCCGTCTGTGCGCACTTTCGGCGTTCTCACCCTGCTGCTGCTCGCCTGTCAGCGCTGCAGTGTAACTTCGGCCTTCCCGCTCACCGCCTCATATGTGACGTGCCCACAAGGTGGAACTCCACCTTGCACATGCTGCAAAGACTATGCGAGCAGCAGCAGGCCATAGTGGAGTTTCAGCTGCAGCACGCACGCGTGAGTCGCTCTGCGGAACAGCACCACTTCACCACCAATAACTGGGCCTCCATGCGAGACCTGTGTGCCTTGTTGCGCTGTTTTGAGTACTCCACCAACATGGCCAGTGCCGATGACGCCGTTCTCAGCTTAACTATCCCACTTCTATGCCTTCTTGAAAAAACAATTCGGGCGATGATGGAAGAGGATGTGGCACAGGATGAGGAGGAGGAGGATGAAGAGGTAACATTTCCAAAGCTTTCAGGGCAGTCATTCGCAAGGGGCTCCGAGGGTGGGTTCCTGCACACACAAACGCCAGGGACACAATTGTCCAGCAGGGGCACAGTTCTGGAGGATGAGGAGGATGAGGAGGAGGAGGAGGAGCTTGAGGAGGAGATGGAAGCATGTTCACAGCAGGGTGGCACCCAGGCCAGCTCATGGCCATCACTGGTGCGTGGCTGGGGGGATACAGAGGACACAGACGATACACCTCCCACAGAGGACAGCCTTTCGTTGCCTCTGGGCAGCCTGGCACACATGAGCGATTACATGCTGCAGTGTCTCCACAACGACCGCCGAGTTGCCCACATTCTAACTTGTGCTGATTACTGGGTGGCCACGCTGCTGGATCCCCGTTACAAGGACAACGTACCGTCCTTAATTCACTCACTGGAGCGCGATCGCAAGATGCGCGAGTACAAGCGCACGCTGGTAGACGCCATGCTGCTGGCATTCCCACCTGACAGCAGGGCCACAGTGGAAGCACAAGGCAGAGGAGGAACAGGAGGAGGAAGAGGTCGCCAACGCAACCAGGGCACCGCCAGCACCTCAGAAGGCAGGGTTAGCATGGCTGAAATGTGGAAAAGCTTTGTCAGCACGCCACAACAAACAGCAGCACCAGCAGCTCATATGGAACGTCTTAGCAGGAGGCAGCATTTCACCAACATGGTGGAGCAGTATGTGTGCACACTCCTAGACGTACTGAATGAGGGGTCTGCACCCTTCAACTTCTGGGTCTCCAAGTTGGGCACATGGCCTGAGCTTGCCCTTTACCCATGTGGAATTAGGCATGCATGGCTGCACCCTTCCTCCTCTGGGTGCATGCCAAGGCACGGCCCTTAAGGCCCTTCAAAATCCTCAGCACCAAGCCCATGATGCTCTTAATCCGGCCCTGGTCCTCCTCCACCGCCGCTTCCACCTACACCGCCCATAGGTGTGCGCAGCCTATTGCATTAGGGTGTGCACCCCAAAGTTTAAATACACATGCATGTGTTTGCCTACATGTACATGGCCCGATACATTACTCTCCCTGCTGGCAAAGTGAAATAGAGCAGAGCAGGTCCGAGGGAGATCTTTCCCATCTCCTCACTGGCAAACAGAGCGATAATGCTATGTGCCCTAGGTGATTAGGGTGTGCCCAGGCACATCCGGCACACCCTGTGCACACGCCTATGACACCGCCACATCCACCACCACCTCAACCTCCCTCCTACTCCATATGGGCCTCGTCCTTCAGAGATGAAGAACATTGTTTTATTTTTCTGTTTTTTTTTTGTTGTTTTAAGTTATTTCCCTATCCACATTTGTTTGCAGAGCACTTGCCATGCTCTTAACTACGTTTTGCTGCCATTTGCAGCAGTCTAGCCCTTTCCATTGGTGTTTTAGAGCCATTTTAGTGCCTGAAAGTTCGGGTCCCCATTGACTTCAATGGGGTTCGGTGTCCGGGAAAAGTTCGGCAAAAGTCCGGGACACGAACCCGGACTTTTTTTTAAAGTTCGGCCGAACCCGCCGAACACGGACATCCAGGTGTCCGCTCAACTCTACTAGTGATGTCTTCAATGATTTGGAGGAGCCCTCTGTGACGGACTTAGGGGGGTCCTTCCTTAGATTGAAGAACATCATGATTTCTGAAATACATACAAAATGGGACATCGCCCTTCTTGATAAATATCTTGAATCGGGCATGGTCCCTCGCAGCCTCAGGTGGGAGATCAGCCCACAGGAGGATGAGAAAGATACCTCGGTCTGGGCTAAATACTTTAATGATGCTGGACTTAATATGCTTAGGTTTTTAATCAGTAGGAAAAAAGTTAAACTTGTCAGATTGGATGAGGAGATCTTGGCCTTGAAAACTTCCATGGCCTCTTCTACTGAGAGTTTGGAATTTGTCAATGGATCCAACACTCTAAAAAAGGTCCTTGAAAAGGAAGAATCAGACCAAAAAATAAAAAGAAGTACCTTAGAGACCTGGGGGACTATAAGTCCAACCTAATCTTTAAATGGCAGAAAAAGCAGGATTTGATTCAGGCTGAAGCAGTAAGTCAATCAACTGCATCAGTCCCTGTTTCCCTTTCCCAACCTGTTTTTCCCACGGTTCCATCAGCTCGTACACCCCGGACACCTATTCAACCTGAAAGGGTACAGGTATCAGGAAGGGGTAGGGGACGTGGCAAAAATAAAAGAGGAAAAGGTGCCAGACCTCCCAATAATCCTCAATTTGTGGATTATCAACGTGATGGTTATTACCAGGAGCGGAATGATTACCATCAGGGCCATAATAGTTACGGCTCACCACGAAGGGAGGATAGATCATCATACAATCGTTTCGCTCCTTTGGATCGAGATGACGATTATTATGATGAAAGATACATCACTAATCACCCACAGTACACCAACCAATGGAATGGCGGTGGACGGGGGGTGCAGCAAAAAAGATCACAGGGGGATTTTCACACTCCCAGCCAAAACAGGAAACAGGACGGAAAACAAAGAGAGGGACCAGAGGGGGGAGGAGGACCAGGCAAAAAAAGAAAAATGCATTGAGGGATGCAGGAATTTTTAACCTGAGTTCTGCCACCCTCACCGATAATGAAAAGTTGGTCCTTGGACATGGCTTAAAATATGCCCCTACCAAACCTCTTGTTAGGTTTGGACTATTTATGAATGTACATAAGTACATCCGTAAAATAAATATAAAAAGGTATGTCATGTCTAAACCCATCAGAGACAATAGACTTGTTAATGGGGGTATTAGACATTCAGGACTTTCTAATGCCTCACTCTTCAACCCTCCTGGGTTTGTGGCCCCGTCCATAGGGGTTTTTAAGGACCTGGTCCTTAAAGATGTTGAGGCCTTACAGATTAGGAAGGACAGAAATGAGTTTCGGTTCAATGAGGGCCTAAAATCCCTCAAGAAAAGAAACAACATTGTAGTTAGGCCCGCTGATAAGGGGGGGGGGGGATTGTCGTTCTCGATAAGTCCTCTTACTATGCGGAGATGAATAGGTTGCTTTCTGACACAGATACCTATAGTCCACTCCTTTACAATCCTACGAATAGGTTCAAAAAAGATTTATCTGCCCTAATTGACCAGAGTTATCAGGACAACATTCTTAATAAGAAGGAGAGGTCGTTTCTCGTTCCGGTGGCTCCAAGGGTGCCCGATCTATACTACCTCCCAAAGGTACATAAGAACCCCCTTAATCCACCTGGGTGTCCTATAGTGAGCGGAATAGATTCCGTCACTAGTAGGATTGGGAGGTATATAGACGGGTACCTACAACCGATTGTCACCAAAAACCCTTCTTATTTGAGGGATTCTACACAGATTCTGAATATATTAGAGCATAAAGAGTGGAAGGAAGGATATCTGCTGGCTACAGCAGATGTCACTTCTCTCTATACTATTATTTCTCACGAACACGGACATCAAGCCGTTCAAACTTTTTTAGAGAGAGATAGTTCCCTGGTTTCGATACAAAGGGAGTTTATTCTGTCTCTGCTCACTTTCGCCATGCAACACAATTACTTCTGGTTTGGCGGCTCCTTCTTCTTGCAAAAGAGGGGAGTCGCCATGGGTGCTAAATGCGCACCGAGCATGGCTAATCTGTTTATGGCCAAATGGGAGGAGGACGTCATCTATGGCCGGCCGAGACCCGAATTGGTTCTCTGGAGGCGATATATAGATGATGTCCTCCTCCTGTGGGATGGCGACAGAGCATCTTTGGATGGTTTTATTAATGACCTTAATTCCAATCTACTGGGAATTGTCCTTCAGCATGAGGTTAGTGATAAGAAAATTAATTTTCTTGATCTAACGATTGAGATCAAGGACGGTGCAGTTGTGACAAGTACTTTTTTCAAACCGACTGATCGTAATGGGTACATCGAGCAGGGGAACTGTCATCACCCCTCTTGGCTGCGCTCTGTACCCAGGAGTCAGTTTTTACATCTTCGCCGCAACTGCACCAGTAAAGAAAATTATCTCAGTCAGGCTCTCACGTTGAGGGATAAATTCCTTGATAAGGGATATGACGAGACTAATTTGAATACAGTGCTGCGTGAAGTAGAAAATATTGATAGGTCCAAATCGTTTCGATTTTTCTTTCATTACCACTTATTCGAAGCAGTTTAGAGACGTTAAACGTATTTTTAAGAAACATTGGAAGATTCTCCAAAACGATAAAGTGCTGGGCCCTCAACTTCCTGAAGTTCCACCAGTAGTGTTTAGGGGCATAGAGCCTTTACGTCTCCAGATTGCTACGAATGTTCTGGATAAACTGGAACAGTCACCTTTTTTTCATACCCTAACCGGCTTTTATCCTTGCAGAAGGTGCTCGGTTTGTAAGGTAAATTCCCTTATGGGTAGAAAATTCTGCGAAGTTACATCTACAGCTACCTCTAGGATACATCCCATCAAACCCTTCATTGGTTGTTCCTCCACCAACGTGGTCTATCTCCTGCAATGTCCGTGCAGCCTACAGTACATTGGCCGCACTAAGAGGACATTAACGGTGAGGGAGCATATCAAAAATATTAGGAAGGGTTTTCCCAACCATAGCATTTCGAGGCATTATGCCAATTGCCATGATAAAAACCCTGTGGGTACAAAAATATGGGGGATTGACAAGTTCACCCCCCATTGGAGAGGAAGCCATGTCCATCGGGAAATTTCCCGTTTGGAAACTCGATGGATTTTCAATATGAGGACTTATGCTCCATGGGGGCTGAACGTCGAATGGGATGTGAACTGTTACATCAGCAACAGCTAAATAGTTGGGTCAAGTTTCTGAGTCTTTTTACTGATGTATTTTTTATTTTTTTATTTATTTTTTGTTTATTTTTTATGCTGCTATGTCATGAATTACGTAAATTTGTACATGTCATATTTTATGGAGTTGTATTATTATGAAGACGTGTTTGTATGATGTTTATACTGTGTATAAACCCATGGTAGCATCAATACTATTCGACTTATTTTTCACTCTTTAAGATATGTTTAAATTTGTATGGGTTATGTAGGTAGCCTTGAAATGGTTGACTTTACACCCAGTTATAACGCTGTATAGCGGTTATTATTTTAAAAGTGTATTCCACTCGATCTTTGTTTATTTAGATTGACAGGCTATTTTTCGGTGATCACTGGAGTTCCAGCGTTTTTTGCTGGTGGAGGGGTGGCCAATTAGCATTAGCTTCCGGTCTTCTGTGGTTTACCAAGGCCCCTCTTTAGCATATCTGGTTGTTGTTTAGGACCTGATGGGACGCACGGTCGAGCTGTTCCGCCTGCATCACTTCCGGTTCCGGGGTACGATCGAGTGGAACGCACTGGCGGCTAGTTTCCGCCTCTGTCATTTCCGGTTCAGCTCTTCTTAAGCGTGCTGCCGTTTGAGCCAGGTCCGCCTCTGATGATGTCACTACTTTGACGACACTCGTCAGGCGACCTGGAAACGAGCAGCACGCCACTTTATACCGCGGTTTTTATCCTATGATGCTTTTACTTATCCACCAATGTGTGAGTATGTTTTTGCTAATGTAAATAAACAAGTGTCCATACAGTCTACACTATTGTCCTGCCTTTTACGTCGAGGTATATTGGAGTTGATGAGACTACACGACTCAAATTATCCCTTGTCTGATGGTATTATCTGAGCTTATTTCACCGCCCTGTATCCATTGTCATCTGGTATATTGGAGTTGATGAGACTACACGATTTGAACTATCCCTTGTCTGATGGTATAATCTGAGCTTGTTTCACCGCCCTGTATCCATTGTCATCTGGTAAGCAGTTCGTGTTACTACACGTTTGGGTGTTGGCTCTTTATCATCTGCACAGTCGGAAGTTGGGAATTTGTTTTCACTATTCCTCCATCTTTTGGACTTTTGGGACTTTCTGTGGACACTCCACATTGATATTTTATTGATTCTTATTGATATTTTATTATTCAGTGTTTGGCGCTACTACATCCTTTTTAATGCAAGTTATTGCCTGGGGAACATGTAGCAATGCAAAAAAAGTTTTTAAAAGAGATAATTTTTAAAGGAGCAGTCATTTACTGATTTTAATGAGGCTTAAAGTAAAACTATAAAAATGAAAAATTCCTTCAAATATCGTGCCTGGGGGTCCCCTGAATGTGCCTGCAAAATAGTGCAACTCTATGATGTATGTAATATGTAAAATTATTGCTGCGCCAAGTGAACAAGAATAAGTGAGGAAAAAATATATATCAGTGTTGGTAATAATTCACATGTGATTATAAGCAAATAAATCAAACAGTGCAAAAAATGTCCAAATCCAATAAACATTAGAATTAATACAGTCCCAGAATCATAATTTATGCCATAGGTGATAAATTTCTTCATCCAAATTATAAGTGATTAAGGGTGCTTGCATGCTCAACTCAAAAAGTGTTCCACGTGACTGGTGACACACTAGCAGCTCACCTCAAGGATAGGCTCTCACTGAGCCAAAACACGCATGTAAGAGATATATTACAGCAGCCTGGTACTCCTAGCCCGATCTCCTGTTCATCTTTCCAGATTATACCAGTATCGATATAGGGGATACAAAAAGACAAGGGATCTAGTGCTCTCTGCTTTAATGGGTTTATTGAGGCAATAAGTGATAAGAAGTGCACTTACATTAGCTGGCACTCATAGCAGTGCGGACTGTCTACACATCAGAACACTCTCTGCCAGTGTTCCTCCGGGTATCGGCGTGATGACGCATAGGCTCCTCCCCCGTACGCGTTACATATTAACTTAGTCAGCGGGGTGGAGCCAAAACGTCTTACACCAGTTTAAATAGCGATGCCACCGCCCATCCCTACTCAAGGCGGAAGTTAGCAGATAGTACGGCGCCATTTGCCAGACTCTGCCAGCATTCTATGTACTGCATCATCCCGCCTCCCCCTTCGGGCGGAAGGAATCCAGTACGGCGCCATATCCTCCCTACTCAGGGCGGAAGTTAACAGATACTGCGGCGCCATTTGCCAGACTCTGCCAGCGTTCTATGTACTGCATGATCCCGCCTCCCCCTTCGGGCGGAAGGAATCCAGTACGGCGCCATATCAATCTTTTGCCAGCTCTAGTAACTGTTTAGGTGCCAATACAATGCAATATTCCCAAACGAGCTAGCATAGACCAACCGATCTATAGGTGAATCAATGCACATATGAAATTGCTTTCAATGGGAGCCTATGGACATCACGCCCCCAGAGGTCCACTTATATTACTATGGCAGACATATATGATTACATCAAAAAGTAAATACATCAAGGAGTAAAATATAAATAGTCATCACATCACATAACTATTATTTAAAACTATTATTTAAAAACATAAACCTACTGCCATATCATTAAACCACCACATAATGATATGGCAGTAGGTTTATGTTTTTAAATAATAGTTTTTAAATAATAGTTATGTGATGACTATTTATATTTTACTCCTTGATGTATTTACTTTTTGATGTAATCATATATGTCTGCCATAGTAATATAAGTGGACCTCTGGGGGCATGATGTCCATAGGCTCCCATTGAAAGCAATTTCATATGTGCATTGATTCACCTATAGATCGGTTGGTCTATGCTAGCTCGTTTGGGAATATTGCATTGTATTGGCACCTAAACAGTTACTAGAGCTGGCAAAAGATTGATATGGCGCCGTACGGGATTCCTTCCGCCCGAAGGGGGAGGCGGGATCATGCAGTACATAGAACGCTGGCAGTGTCTGGCAAATGGCGCCGCAGTATCTGTTAACTTCCGCCCTGAGTAGGGAGGATATGGCGCCGTACTGGATTCCTTTCGCCCGAAGGGGGAGGCGGGATCATGCAGTACATAGAATGCTGGCAGAGTCTGACAAATGGCGCCGTACTATCTGCTAACTTCCACCCTGAGTAGGGATGGGCGGCGGCATCGCTATTTAAACTGGTGTAAGACATTTTGGCTCCGCCCCGCTGACGAAGTTAATACGTAACGCGTACGGGGGAGGAGCCTATGCGTCATCACGCCGATACCCGGAGGAACACTGGCAAAAAGTGTTCTGATGTGTAGACAGTCCACACTGCTATGAGTGCCAGCTAATGTAAGTGCACTTCTTATCACTTATTGCCTCAATAAACCCATTAAAGCAGAGAGCACTAGATCCCTTGTCTTTTTGTATCCCCTATATCGATACTGGTATAATCTGGAAAGATGAACAGGAGATCGGGCTAGGAGTAGCAGGCTGCTGTAATATATCTCTTACATGCATGTTTAGGCTCAGTGAGAGCCTATCCTTGAGGTGAGCTGCTAGTGTGTCACCAGTCACTTGGAGCACTTTTTGAGTGGAGCATGCAAGCACCCTTAATCACTTATAATTTGGATGAAGAAATTTATCACCTATGGCACAAATTATGATTCTGGGACTGTATTAATTCTAATATTTATTGGATTTGGACATTTTTTGCACTGTTTGATTTATTTGCTTATAATCACATGTGAATTATTACCAACACTGATATATATTTTTTCCTCACTTATTCTTGTTCACTTGGCGCAGCAATAATTTTACATATTGAATTCACAGGTGTTTGTGTTTGGCACTGATTGCTTGCAGCCTAGATTGCATATTGATTTATTAATTTGGTTTGCGCTGATTATTTTTTCTCTATGATGTATGTAGCCTGCTGCAGCAATACTGACATTTCTAAAAAAAAAAATGTCATATACAAATATAAATACAAATTTCAAATTGCATGTACTTGTCATACAGGTGCAGAAAAATTGAGCCTTGGTTGTTGGTGGTGCCTGAACACGGTAACCCCTCACAGTTACTCTTGCTGGGCGCAGGAACGGGACCTGCTGGTAAGAATTCCATACAAATTTGAAATCGCATGTACTTGTCAGTTGTCATAGAGGTGCAAAAATTGGACCTTTGGTACTGGTGGTGCCTGAACACCGCAACTCTTCGCAGTTACTCTTGCTGGGCTCGGGAACGGGCCCTGCAGCTCAAAAATTCCATACCAATTTGAAATCGGCAAAGATCAAGTGTTGTATGTGTTCTCATCAGTGATCTAGTGGGGGTGCTGTGCTGTCATCTGACCTGAGCAAAGTTTGGGTGGCGGCTATGCAAACCGACTGGAGTGATGGGGACCTGGAAGGTTAGTATCGGCAGGAACTGAAACTGAAATTGGGCCTTTGGTGTTGGTGGATCTTGAACACCGTAACCAACCCCTCACAGTTACTCTTGCTGGGTGCAGGAATGGGACCTGCTAATAAGAATTCCATACAGGGAGCGTGGCTGCCGGCGCAGTGGATGGCGGCTTTCTAGCTACGCTCCGATCAGCCAACCGGGACACAGACAACATACAGGGCTCTCCGCTCCTTCAAGGACCATGACTCGCCTTAAAAAGGACACCCCGCAGCTAAACAAGTTGCTGGGGTTCTTCCTGCAGCACAGCTCTGGACTACACAAAAATGGCGGCCGCCCAGGCTCCCAGCTCCAGCATGGTCTGCAAGGCGACAGGCATCTCCCTCCATCCGCCCCTGTAACGGCCAGGGTGGGCAATCCAGACAGCAGGAATTTTTCTGGCTCACTGTCTCCGTCATCTCCATCCTCCAAAAGCCCAGCAAAAAATAAACCCAGGAGGGAATCACCGCAAAGACCCCCTCTACATCCAGGTATGGACCTAGGCCTACCTCACCTCGGGGGAATGACCGTTCCTGAGCCTGCAAATTATCCCATCGCTGCCTTCCCTACAAGGGGGGCAGCCAGTATCTGATACTGTTCTGAAAGAAATGCAGGTATCCCTTAAGTCCTCACTGCACACTGATTTGTGGGATTGCATGAATCAATTCAAGTCTGAAATTAACTCACTAGGCACCAGGGTAGACACCATTGAACACACTATGGATACCAATGCATCCTCCTTTTATTGCTATGGTAGAGGCATTCAATAACCAATCAGAGGAGATCAAGTGGCTTAAAACAAAGGTGGCAGATCTGGAACAATATTAAAATCAGGGGCATACAGTCAGAAATCCATTCTGCCCTCACAGCTTCTACAATATGTCACTACCCTCTCTTCATCTCTGGTTCCCTCTCTATCTAGCTCAGATCTGGCAATAGATAGAATCCATAGATTGCCTAAACCTGCCTTCATTGCTGGTGACCTACCGAGAGATGTACTACTTAGGGTACATTTTTACCAAGCAAAAGAACAAATAATGCAGGCATTCCGACAGGGATACAGCGAGCTTCAATTGCTACCCGACCTCTCTAGACATACCCTGCAAAGCAGGCGGAATCTCGCTACAATCACAAAAGGCACTGAGGAACCACAATATCCCCCCACAAGTGTAGATATCCTGCTACGCTCTCAATCACCAACGCGGGTTCCACGGTTCTGTTCAAGACCCTGGAAGAGGGACTCCAAGCCCTCCAGCGGTGGAACATCTTACCGCCTGTGCAAAATGCTCCAACGACCCACCCATAGCCATTACCCCTGGAAACTGAATGGCAGGTAGTTTCACGGAAAAGGTCAGCAAAAAAAGAAATAATCTGCCGAGGGGCCCTTACCTCTGGTCATATTACTCAGTTCAACGTTGTCCCTGGCCTTAGGATGATTTTATATCCAAATGGCCCTCTTTGACACTTTACACGGCATTGTCTGTTCCCGGACTACTGAGACTGTCCTTTTTTTACTCTTTTTTGTTTTTTCTCTATCGTTGACCGTATCTGTTGTACCCACACCCTTTTTATCTGATACCTCTTGGGATTCAACCAGCTCTTTCGACCCACTACCCCTCTAGACCCTCCTCTGCTCTTTACCGACTGCTGTGTATCTGTGGAGGGGGTCCATGCCTCACAGCACCACTCCCACTTCCTAGACGCACTTTTGATACATTGGAACAATGACTATCAAGTGCCTTTCCATTAACGCCAATGGACTTAATCATCCAGCAAAGAGACATTCACTTTGGAAAGAAATCACCACTAGTAGAGCTGACAAAGTTGCAGTACAAGAGACACATTTTGATTCTCATAGTCACCCAGCCTGTATGCACAATGACTATCCACACGTATTCTTGGCTAGTGGACCTGGGAAGAAAAAATTAGTCATTCTCTTACTTTCAAGTCCCACAAGTCTATCCTGTACCCGGAAGGTCGCTACATAATTCTTACCTGTGAAGTGAACGATCTCCCGATGGCGATCATCTCCCTCTACGCTCCGAACACTCATGAGCTTCGGTTCCTGCACAGACTGCTCAAGCAAGTATCACGTGTTAAATATGGACATTTGCTTTTGTGTGGGGATTTTAATTTAGTGACTGACCCCAGGTTGGACTCACATAATTTACTAGGGGGTTGTTACACGCAGAAAATCTATATGATGTGTGGAGATGTCACCATGCAGCAGAGAGAGACTACACATTTTTCTCCTCCAGACATCATTCCTATTTCCGTATAGATATGTTTGTTGCTGACATTCACCTACTGGAGAGAGCTACTTCCTTGGCCGTCAGGGAGATCACTTGGTCTGATCATGCCACGGTGGAACTGACGATCGAGGAAGGAACTCCTGTTAAAAGGGCCTATATTTGGCGCTGTGACGCTAGAACATTGCAGGATCCAAAATGCCACACCTACATGTCTCAAAAACTGCAAGATGTATACAAAAAAAATCCCCAATGGTATGGGACTATGAATGCCACTAGACACTGTATGTCAAGATAAAATAATAAACTTTATTACATGAAAAGACAAAAAAGCATACAAAACTATATATAACAATTGTGCATAGACAATAAGGCTTGTTAAAAATTGCATGCAATGACAGATCATATACCAATCAACATTGAAGACACTCAGGTACACATGGTGGAGTGAACCGGAAAATGACCCTACGCGTTTCGGGTATCAAACCCTTCTTCAGGGGTCAACCAGAGTTCCAAACACTCAATGTGCCCTCAAAGTCTTCATAGGAGAGTGGAATGATCTGTCGTTAAAACGGTAAAAAATACCGGTAAAAGAGGAATGTCCAGTTCCAATAAAACCCATCAAGGGCAAATGTAGAAAAAGATAAAAGAATAGTAGCTGCACTGGAGGCCACAGGGGTGCCACGATGATCAAAAAATGCTCAGCAAGGGCCACTCCAAAGGAAACCTTACTGGTTTGTGTGAGTAAGTTTTACCAACCTGTGAAGGATGAGTCATTTTGATGACAGAGGGTCATACGAGGTGAGGTATGAGTATCAAACCAATATCTGGGGTATCACAAAGATTTTTGTTTTTGCGTACTGGAACAAGGCAGTCTCTGCCAAAAACTGCAAGAGTTCTTTACCATTAACTCCCCTTTGGTTTCTGATCCCTGTGTGCTGTGGGGTGCATATAAAGCTTTTATAAGGGGGATATGCATTCAGCAGCAAGCACGGCTCAGAAAACTCAGAAATGCAAAAATGACAGCGCTCCTTTCCCAGATTCATACCCTGGAAATCAAAAATAAACAATCTCCCACGAGTACTGTCTCCGCTACTTTATTAAAACTAAGGCAGGACCTACGTCTTCTACTCTTGGAGCAATCAGATGCCCAGCTACGCTGTCTAAAACAACATCACTACACGCAAGCAAATAAAGCGGGTAAGCATCTGGCGAACAAAGTCAAAATAAAGCAAGCTAAGTTTAAGATCTCTTTTCTAATAGACCCCAGATCCCAGCAGAAAATTTCCCACCCCCAAGAGATAGCGGACAAATTCACCAAATTTTACAGTGCCCTCTATAACCTAAAAGACCACCCTTCTGAGCATCAACCCTCGGAGGCTTTTCTACGCTCTATCACTCTACCTACCCTATCAGAATAACAGCTCCACACACCAAACTCTCCGATCACAACAACAGAAATAGAGGAATGTATTAAATCTCTACCCAACAGTAAATCACCGGGGCCAGACGGTTTAACCAACGAATACTATAAGCTCTTTTCTCCCCGTCTCAGCTCTTCTCTTGCCTCTGTCTTTGCTAAGGCGGTAGCAGATTCTTTGTTACCAAAAGAAATGCTAAGCACTTATATAACAACATTACCGAAACCGGGTAAAGACCCTAACACACCTGCCTACTTCCGCCCGATCTTCCTGTTAAAGTCAGATGCCAAAATCCTTGCAAAGATCCTATCGAAACGTATCCAGTCAGTGCTCCCACACCAAATAAAGCGTGACCAAATGGGGTTTATGCCAGGATGTCAAACGTCAAATGCCACCAGAAGACTAATTAACATTCTCCTCCTTGCTCTTAAAATTAGATGCGGAAAAGGCATTTGACAGGCTTCACCTGTCAAGCGTTTCACCCTGCAAAAATTTGGCTTCTCTGGTCCCATCCTCTCAGCAATCCAAGCCCTTTACTCAAACCCCACCGCCCAAGTCTATACTTCTAGCCTTCTTTCGCAACCATTCTCCATAACCATCAGGACTAGACAAGGGTGTCCTCTGTCCCCCACCATATTTAATTTGCTGATAGAGCCCTTAGTGGAAACCATACGCTCCCATCCTTGCATCTCAGGATTCTCCTTCCCCTACTCCCAACATAAAATTAATCTTTTCGCGGACGATGTTATCTTAATGTTAACCAATTCCTCCAAATCCCTGTCAGCTGCTTACCAAGTCCTACAGGACTTTAGTAAAATCTCCTACTACAAACTAAACGCATTTAAGTCCTCCATCCTTGGCTTAGGGGTATGTGCAGTGGATAAACAACACCTTCCACGCTCCATCACAATTCCGTGGTCCTCTGATAGTGTTCACTACCTGGGCATTGACATTACACCGAAAATTCCAGCATTACTGGCCACGAACTTAAAAGGAATCCTCACTAAAACGAACTCGGACCTAAAACGTATGGCGACCTTGGAACTCACCTGGAGTGGGATTCTTGCGGCCTACAAAATGTTTGTTCTCCCACAAATTTTATATCTCTTCAGAGTCCTTCCTATCCCGATTCCGTCCACTAGCTTGTCTCCGTTTACCCACAGCCTACGCAACTACCTATGGAATGGCTAGAGGGCACGTTGTGCCACCTCTACCCTGATAAGACGTAAACAAATGGGGGGAGCAGGTATGCCGGACATTCTTACCTAATATTGGGCCTCCATTTTAGCTCAAACTCAACACTGGCTCCCAGGATCTGAAACCCCTCTGTGGGTAGAGATGGAAGAGCACATTGCCCCTATCCTGGATTGCCGCTTGTTGCTTCTGAGCGACAAATGGATTAACTGGGACCTAACAACCCTCACCCTACCAATGCAGGCATCCCCCCGAGCGTGGAGGAGACCAGTTATACCACAACATGGCTTTACTCTAAGACACTACATTCCCCCTAAGTCTTCTGAGGCATCATATTCCTGACCTTCCTACTATCCATCTTACAAAGCGGAACTTGCATGACATTAGGCAATTCTTCTACAAGGGCTCCATAATACCTAGAAATGAACTCATGCTCAAATTTAACCTTCCAAGCTCTCTGCTCTTCACAATTACCCGTATAATACACTTCCTTGGTAGCCATCTTCTTAGGGATCTGATTGTAGACCGCCACATCTGGTCACAATTTACCACTTCCACCCAGAAACATAAAGGTATCTATTACTATTACAATGTCCTACTGGATAATGTTACCTTTCTTAAAACTCCCCCAATGTTCCAATGGGAGAGAGATCTGAAAACCACTTACTCTATTTCCCAATGGCAGATGGCATTACAATCAATATACAAATCCTCCCACTGCACCAACCACTGGGAAATGGCATTGAAAATTACCAAAAGATGGTACTACACGCATTATAGACTGGCCGGTTTCTCCTCCAATTACTCTCCCTTATGTTGGAGAGACTGTGGGCAGGTAGGTAACCTATTGCAGATACTGTGGGACTGCCCGTCTTTGACTGTTTTTTGGAACCAAATTTTCCAATATATAGCATCCTGCACAGGCTGTATCTCCTCACCAAACCCGGCTCTGGCCATCCTCAATTTGGGTATAGAGAAGTATCCTCCCCAATTTCGACGAATGATTACCCATGTCCTCTTTGCCACTCGTCTACTTAATTTGTGCAGGTGGTCCACTGACCCCCCTATTATGACAGAAGTCATATCCATGTTAAAGACGAACTACCAATTCGAAAAATCCCTGGCTATAAACTCTCTCTCCTTGAAAAAATGTAACGCTGATTGGAATTTCTGGTCCACTAAGAAATAAATGGCTCATTTTTTTGATATGGACATGAGTTCCCCTAGGTGAACAGTACATATTCTCTAGCGGGGTTGGTTTGCAGGGGGGAATTCCATCCACAATGTTGGCTTTTGATCCATTGGGTAGCAAACCTCCACTTGTCTCATTATGGTGTTAAGGTATGATGATAATGTATCACTTCCTGCTGCACTGCTTAGATTATTAATCTGAATGGACTCGTTCCCACACTGTTTCAGATAATTCTGAATTCTCGTCGACTACTTCTACAGTAGGATACTTGTTGTTAACATTTTGTTATAATTCTGTTGTATTTTATTCTGTTTGTTGGTTTTCTGTGCAAATTCTAATAAAAAATATTTTCAAAAAAAAAAAAAAAAAAGAATTCCATACAAATTTGAAATCGCACGTACTTTTCATACAGGTGCCAAAAATAGGGCCCTTAGTGTTGGTGGTGCCTGAACACCGTAACCAACCCCTCACAGTTACTCTTGCTGGGCGCAGGAATGGGACCTGCTGGTAAGAATTTCATACAAATTTGAAATCGCATGTACTTGTCATACAGGTACCAAAAATTGGGCCTTTGCTGTTGGTGGTGCCTGAACACCATAACCAACCCCTCACAGTTACTCTTGCTGGGCACAGGAATGGGACCTGCTGGTAGGAATACCGTACAAATTTCAAATCGCTTGTACTTGTCAGTTGTCATACAAGTGCAGAAAATTTGGGCTTCGGGTGTTGGTGGTGCTAAAAATTCGATACCAATTTGAAATTGGCAAAGATCAAGTGTTGTATCTGTTCTTATCAGTGACCTAGTGGGGGCACTATGCTGCCATCTGACCTGGCCAAGGTTGGGTGGCGGCTATGCAAACCGGCTGGGGTGATGGGGACCTGGAAGGTTAGTATCGGCAGGAACTGAAACTGAAATTGGATCTTTGGTGTTGGTGGTGCCTGAACACCATAACCCCTCACAGTTACTCTTGCTGGGCGCAGGAATGGGACCAGCTGGTAAGAATTCCATACAAATTTGAAATCGCATGTACTTGTCATACAGGTTCCAAAAATTGGGCCTTTGGTGTTGGGGGTGCCTGAACACTGTAACCCCTCACAGGGACAGGGACAGACACAGGGACAGGGCCAGCTGTTAAAAATTACATACCAAATTTAAATTGTATACACCTGCATACCTTAAAAGTGCAGAAAAATTAGGCCTTGGGGGTTGGTAGTGACCTAAACCAAAAACATTGTTGGAAGTTAGCAGAATCAAGGTTGAGGAATAGGATGGGTAGCATACGCACACTTCAAGGGATGGCAGACCCCTAGCAAATTCAATCAGTTACATAAGCATCAGGGGCTTGATAGCTGCTGTTGATCCAGGACTGATTAATTTTAATAAAAGTCAGCTGGTCAACAGAGTCTGTGGACAGACACACTCTTTTGTCCGTCACAAAACCTCCAGCAGCACTGAACGTCTGTTTGGAAGCAGGACAGGCCAGTAGCTCCATTGCATATTGAGCAAGTTCTGGCCATTGGTCCATCCTCAAGACCCAGTGACCCAGTGGATGCTCAGCTGGAAAGGTCTCCAAGTCTGCTCTTGTGCCTAGATAATCATGCACCATATGATGGAGACACTGTCAATGGTTGCTTAAACCTAACAGCCCTAAGTGCTGCTGAGAACTTAGGAACTGTTTAAAAACATCAGTCAGCAGGCCGCCTTCTCCACTGCTCCTCCTTTGGCTGAATGATGCCTCAGAAACACATTCAGAGAATGTTAACCTCCCAGTGTCTGGAAAGGTGGTACACAATTTTTTTTCAAGGCCTCCTCAAGATGTTTCATCCTCTGCTCCCTCTGTGAAGGCAGGATGAGCTCTGCAACTTTACCCTTGTAACATGGATCAAGAAGGGTTGCCAACCAGTAATTATCCCTCTCCTTGATAGCACAAATCCTCAAGTCCTTTCACAGGCTTTGCAGAATCAGGGAGCCCATGCAACGTAAGTTGGAGGAGGCATGAGATTCTGAGTCCTCTGGGTCATTAAGGATGACTTTGTCAGCAGGAGCAACATCTCCCCAACCACGTACAATTCCTGGGGTTTCTGGGGAATCAAAACCATCCCTTGAAGACTACTGTATGCTATCCTCTACATCCATGCTGCTACAAACCTCCTCTTGCTCTTCCTTTTCCTCCTGTGAGTTTTGTGTCCCTGTAGGGATGATATCTGCATAAAAAGGGCCTTGTGAGGAAAGGAAGTCCTCCTCTTCCTCCCGTAGTTCTGCCTCAAGCGCCCTGTCCATGATTCCACAAAGCGTGCGCTCCAGCAGGTAGACTAGAGGGATAGTGGCTCATCATCCTTGTGGCCTCCTCAAATGGTGACAGGAAGATGCATGCATCCTTTATCAAAAGCCACTGGCGTGGCGAAAAAAAAAACAAGCTCCCCTGACCCTGTCCTTGTGCCATACTCACACAGGTACTCATTGATGGCCCTCAGCTGCATGTGCAGCCGCTGAAGCATTGCCAATGTTGAGTTCCACCTGGTGGGCATGTCACAAATGAGGCGGTTGGTGGGTAAGTTGAATTCCCTTGAATGTCAAACAAGCGAGCACTGGCATCTCTATGAACACCGGAAATGTAAAGGAGTGGATATTTCTGCGCTAATAAAATTATTTATGTACAAAAAATTAGTATTATAAAGGTGAGCTGCTGCACAAAGGAATCACAGAAAAAACCCAAAGTAAATGTTGAACAAAAATGTGCTGCGCTAGAATATAGTGAATAATAAAATCACCAAAAGGATGCAAAAAAATTCACACTATATGTGTATGAAGAAAAAATGACCAGAAATTAATCAGTATTCCTTAAAGTGTTATTGCCATAAATATAAATCAATACTCACATATATTGTAAATCATCCAGTGTAAATTAAATAAAGTGCAAAAAAAGGATAGGATATTATAAATCCCAGTTAGATCCTGGTAAAGTCCGTACATAAAAACATAGAGGAAAATCCAAGAGGGTGTGCCACAAAGTCCCAAAAAGTGCATCCACACAATTCCTTGTGAAAATATGATAGACACCGATGTGCAAATCACCCAGGGAAATCAAATGGCTGCTTACCAGAACGGGTAGGTCTCTCAAGCTAATGAGTAGACCACAGAAGGCTTAAGTGTAATGCCAAGGATGGCCACAGGATGTCTCCTTTACAATCTCAATGGCGATATCCACATATTGGGAAACAAATTATGACAGGGACATAGTGTAACTCCGTATAAAAGGCATTTATTAGCAATAAAAAGCGGTTAAAACACTCACATTTGCAATGTGAATTCAAGGCATCTAAAGGTTACAGATAATCACGCTGGAAACGAACGAACATCTCACTCGCTGTTGGTTTCTAAGGTAGCCCTTAGAAACCAACAGCGAGGGAGATGTTCGTTCGTTTCCATGGTGATTATCTGTAACCTTTAGATGCCTTGAATTCACATCGCAAATGTGAGTGTTTTATCCGCTTTTTATTGCTAATAAATGCCTTTTATACGGAGTTACACTATGTCCCTGTCATAATTTGTTTCCCAATATGTGGATATCGCCATTGAGATTGTAAAGGAGACATCCTGTGGCCATCCTTGGCATTACACTTAAGCCTTCTGTGGTCTACTCATTAGCTTGAGAGACCTACCCGTTCTGGTAAGCAGCCATTAGATTTCCCTGGGTGATTCGCACATCGGTGTCTATCATATTTTCACAAGGAATTGTGTGGATGCACTTTTTGGGACTTTGTGGCACACCCTCTTGGATTTTCCTCTATGTTTTTATGTACGGACTTTACCGGGATCTAACTGGGATTTATAATATCCTATCCTTTTTTTGCACTTTATTTAATTTACACTGGATGATTTACAATATATGTGAATATTGATTTATATTTATGGCAATAACACTTTAAGGAATACTGATTAATTTCTGGTCATTTTTTCTTCATACACATATAGTGTGAATTTTTTTGCATCCTTTTGGTGATTTTATTATTCACTATATTCTAGCGCAGCACATTTTTGTTCAACAATACCGGAAATGGCCACAGACTTTTTTGGCCGGCCTCAGGAGAATTTGGAAGCCCCTGTATCTGGCCAAGAAAGGCTGCACCACCAGATTCAGGACATGTGTCAAGCATGGAACATGTGTCAAGTGTCCCTGTCGGAGGGCGGGGAGAAGGTTGGTGCCATTGTCGCATACAACCATCTCCGAGCCTGCCCCTGCAGAGCTGACAGATCCTCTGCCCCGGTGTGACTCCTATCCCCTAGACAGACAACTTAAGCACGGCGTGGCATCTTTTAGCCTTACTGCTTGCATAGGTCCTTGAATGCTTAGGGAGCACTGCTGCTTCAGAGGACAATTGAGCAGAAGAGGACATGGAGGTAGAAGAAGAGGAGGAGAAGGAAGTAGTGGAGTAGCCAGATGTGCAGAACCAGCACCAGATTTTTAGAGGCGTGGTGGCAAAACAAGCTGCAACACTGAACCCTGTCCGGCATCCTTCCTAGCTGCCAGCAGTTACCCAGTGCGCCGTGAAAGAAATGTAACGACCCTGTCCATGCCTGTTGGACCAAGAGTCAGCAGTAATGTGCACCTTCATGCTGACTGCTCTGTCCAATGTGGCCAAAACACTACCTTCCACATGACGATAGAGAGCCGGAAAGGCCTTACACGAAAATAAATGCCTTTTTGGTACCTGCCACTGTGGTACAGCACATTCCACAAATTTGCAAAAGGGAGCAGAGTCTACCAGATGAAAAGCCAGCAATTGTAATCCTAGCAATTTGGCCCAGCTAGCATTAAGACGCTGAGCATGTGGATGGCTGGAACAGTATTTCTATGGTTCAGCAACTGGGGTAGTGAAATTTGCCTGCTACTCAAATCAAACGGTGGTGTACTGCTAGCTGATTGGGTTCAAGTCTCTGTGGCACTCATTGCTATACCATCATCCCTCTCAATGCAGGTATTTGAGAAGACATGAGGTATAGGGATAGAGATCCCAGATGAGGAACAAGGTGCAGTATACTTGTTTTGATTCTGTGGCTCTTTCGGGTGCACTTGTCAACGGACTGCATGGCAGATCGTCATGTGCCTTGTCATGCATGTGGTGCCCAAGCAGCTGGTGTTCTGGCCACGGTTAATCCGCTTCAGATAGATGTTGCAAACAGCAACACTGTGGTCTACTGCACATGTGCTGAAAAAAGCCCACACTAATGAACTTTTGGGAGTCCGCAGGGAGTTTGCAGCACCCTGCATCTGTGGAGCTCTGTGGTGTGATGCATAAGGTTGGCTATTCCTATGGCGGCCCCTGGAGTACATCCTGCTTCGTTTGAATTGTGCCTCCTCCTCCTCTTCTTCCCCTCTCCCTCCTCCTCTATACTGTCAGGCACCCAAGTACAGTCAGTGACCTCATCATCCCCTCCCTCCTTGTCACTGGAGCAAACTTGGCAGTATGCTGCAGCTGTGGGAACATGACTGCTAGTTTCTTGTCCGTCATTGTCACCCCCCTCTCTCTAGGCTCAATGTTATTCCCTTCATCAACCTGGGAACCAACCTCACAGCTTTAAAAATTGCTGCACATCCTCCAGCAGCATGTCACTTACTTGCATTATTGTGGGGTGACAGAAGGAGTACCTGGGAGAAGGAGCCTGTGGAACGGGCCACTTTGACAGCTTCGGTGGAAGCCAAACTACTGTGAGCGTGGATGTCAGAGGACGAGGAGGATGAGGACAGCTTATTTATCCACTCCACCAACTCTTCCACATGTTGTGGCTGAATAACAAGGGCAGCACCGGAGATAAAGGCCACGCGTGCCCCGCCTGCAGAGGATGCACCATGTCAACTGTGACCACCACTTTTCACTGTGAACACAGAGGCTGCTTGCCCTCTTTTCATGGCCTGTGAGCATCTGCCTCTCCTTGTCGGCCTTTCAGACATGATGTGGATAGAGATCAATATAGGGTATATGCAAGTGAGCGATAGATACTCAATGACCTGATATGATCTACTC
Source organism: Pelophylax lessonae (assembly GCF_965119305.1). Taxonomy (NCBI): domain Eukaryota; kingdom Metazoa; phylum Chordata; class Amphibia; order Anura; family Ranidae; genus Pelophylax; species Pelophylax lessonae. The sequence continues at coordinate 440,582,060 of NC_138772.1, read as the reverse complement.
AATAGCCTTATATATAGATAGAGATCAGATCAATATAGGGTATAGGCAAGTGACCGATAGATACTCAATGGCCTGATATCTAATCTTTTGCCCTATATATATATATATATAGATCAGATCAATATAGGGTATACGCAAGTGACCAAGAGATAATCAATGACCTGATATGATCTAATCAATAACCCTATATATAGATAGAGATCAGATCAATATAGGGTATACGCAAGTGACTGATAGATACTCAATGATCTGATATCTAATCAATAGCCCTATATATAGATAGAGATCAGATCAATATAGGGTATACACAAGTGACCGATAGATACTCAATGACCTGATATCTAATATATTGCCCTATATATAGATAGAGATCAGATCAATATAGGGTATACACAAGTGACCGATAGATACTCAATGACCTGATATGATCTAATCAATAGCCCTATATATAGATAGAGATCAGATCAATATAGGATATACGCAAGTGACCGATAGATACTCAATGGACTGATATCTAATCTATTGCCCTATATATAGATAGAGATCAGATCAATATAGGGTATACGCAAGTGACCGATAGATACTCAATGACCTGATATGTTCTAATCAATAGCCCTATATATAGATAGAGATCTGATAAATATAGGGTATGCGCAAGTGACCGATAGATACTCAATGGACTGATATCTAATCTATTGCCCTATATATAGATAGAGATCAGATCAATATAGGGTATACGCAAGTGACCGATAGATACTCAATGACCTGATATGATCTAATCAATAGCCCTATATATAGATAGAGATCAGATCAATATAGGGTATACGCAAGTGACCGATATATACTCAATGGCCTGATATCTAATCCATTGCCCTATATATAGATAGCGATCAATGTATGGTAAATGGTCTATGGTATATACTGCTCTACTGAATATACTTCACTATCTGATCTCTTAACTTGTAAAAAGCACAAATCTCTCTGCCTGCCTAACTGCCAGCAATGTCTCTAATTAGACTACACTGCACTGTCTGAAAAACTGCAAATCACTTTGCTCTCCCTGCCTGAAAAACACGATCCTCTCCCTCCCTAAGTCACTGCTATCAATGTCTCACTGCACTGTCTGAAAAACTGCAAATCACTTTGCTTTCCCTGCCTGAAAAACACAATCCTCTCCTCCTCTATATTCACACTGCAAGCAATGTCTCACTGCACTGTCTAACAAACTGCAAAATAACTATTCTCTCCCTGCCTCTGGGTCGGGTGCAGCCTCTATTGTAGATGAAGTATGGCCTCGGGTTTGCAGAGCTGGTAAATTAGGCAGCCATCATGGACCAGGACCAGACCACGCCCCCCCCCCTTTTTTTTACGCACCTAGCTCAGCTTTTTTTTAGAAGCTGAGAATATATAAAAAAATGCAGTTTTAGTTTTATTAATGCAGGCCTGATTAAAATGGGTGTTTTGTAAAACGACTGCTATTAATTGGACCTGTCGCATGCACAGGGGGAGCCCCACTGCTAGCGACTGTGAATAATTTCAAAGGAAATCTGTCCTCAGACCAAGAATGGGGGCACAATCGGTTTCCTCTCATTAACATGTAATGTAGAAGCCAAGTTTATAGATCTTTAACATTTTCTTAGAAAAACAGTGTTCAAATCTAATTTACAGTATATCATAGGAACCTGTAACAAATATAAAATAGATATTATCCTAATTTAGCTGCAAAAGTGGAAATGCATTACCTAAAGTCAGTGCTGAGGGGTCCTCAGATGCATGTTGTTACCTGGGACTTGGTCTGTTCCTTTGCATTTCTCTGCAACCCACTGACACTGACACTTGCTCTGTGACCTGCTTTGAGTTCCCACTTTAGCCTTTCATCTGAACCTGTTACTATTCTGTGCTTTCCTTCTGACTATGCCCACGTGCACATTGATGCAATTTGACAGGTCAAATCGCAGCCTATTGCCAGCAATGGGAGTGTCTTAATTGGTCAAACGCTGACTTTGCGGCACCGCACCGATTTCCAAAAGTAGCTCCTGCATTGATTTTGGCGACTTTGGGGGGGCGACTTCAATAGACATCTGTGCATGAACCCGCACAGATGTCTCTCAAGCTGCCCCCAAAGTTGAACTGCAATGCGTCTTTGAAATTGTGTGAGTTCAGATGAAGTGGCACAATTTCAAAGCCGTGTTCATTGGGAACGAGGGATAAAGGCTTGTACACACCATAAAAAAATTGGGCAAGAGTTTTCGCCCAAAATAATTTACTACTATTTTTGTATAATGTGTACACAACTTTCTACAGCTGATTCCGACCTTCAGAATAAAAATTTCTGAAGCGACAAGCTCCAAAATTTTTCTCAAACGGGAACAGAACGAATGATTTTCGCTTAATGTGTACTGTTTTCGAATGATTTTCGTACGAGAAAAATCAGAAATGAAAGACTGCGCAAGTTATATAGTTATAGTGCTGCGCATACACAAATATGAACAATGGGTGAATGACAATGGTGTTACATTGTAAAATATATCAAGACTGCGCATGATCAGAAAAAATATACAACAAAAAAAAAAATTTGTCTTATGATAATTTTCATATGAATTTTCTTTCATTGGTTCTGATTTGCTGTGAAACAACAAGGGAAATCAGATGATCGTTCGGCCTATTTTATTACAGTGTGTACCCCACTAAAAGCGGATGTAACGGAATCCGATGACCCACACTGTACTTGTGGTCTTCCGTCAGTATATGGCTTCCTCACAGTCATGAACATAGATATGAAATCCCAGCCGCTGTCATACAAAGCTAGCCTGACACTTAGTTTGTATACTGAAAACAACTAACTCCTTTATTGAAAAAGAAACAGACTTTTATACACTTGAGAAGTATGTCAGTCACTACATGAATATTTACCCAAAACATCACACAATGAATAGATCACGAGGTACAGCTGACTCATGGCTAATCCCAATTAACAAGCTAATTAACTCATTACACTTAAGCCAGCCTGGAAGAACAGACTGCCGGCACCAAAGCTAAAACAAGATACAAATACACATATCATAGTGTAAATACTGAGAACCCACAGTAAATAATAGGTGAGCAAATCAGCATAATTTACAATGCGTGGAAGACAGGTGTTTGAGCTGATGACATGTAGGGATGATCGAACGGTTTGGGTCGACCATCGGTTCGACCCGAACATTGGGTGTTCGAAATTCGGCCGAATTCCAAACTTTTGCGGTAAAAGTTCAGAATTCGGCCACCAGAACCGCCCAAAATGCAATGGCACAGGAACTGGGCTTTAAAAGCCCAAGATTGGCCCAGAAACATCAGTAAAATGTGATTGGAGTGACTACGGGGTCCAGATCCCAATGAGGAGTGAATATGCCCCCCCGTATATAACATAGCCCCGCCAAAACTCTAGCACTGTAATACAGGGGCTGTGGAAGAGAGTGGAAACATTTGTGTTGCTCCAGTGTCATTTTGAAATTATTAGTGTGAGGAAAGTTATATGCAGTGTAGTTAGGGTACTATATACCACTATAGTTAGATTTAAAAATCTAGTTTTTGTAGGGATAGCTTTAAGTGTCAGGGTGACCGTAGTGTAGTTTAGGGTGACCTGACTCTGCCATGACAGGGTAACCGTAGTGTAGTTAAAGAGGAAGTAAACCCTCCTCTACAACTTGTACCTGTAGGTAAGCCTATATTAAGGCTTACCTATGGGTACTGTAAATATCTCCTAAACATGCACCGGGGAGATATTTACCTTACATGCAGCCAGTGACGTCACTGGTGCATGCGCTCTGAAGGAACGGCCGCTGGTGCCATTTCTTCAGAGCCCCGTGCCGTGACCGTCGGCTCCCGCGCGCGTGCACGGGAGTGACGTCACCGCGGCTCCGGCCAATCAGATGGCCGGATGCCGCGATCCCGGAAGATGGGCGACTGGACATGTCGCCCGTCATACAGATAAGCGGGCGGCACAGCGGGGGCTCATTCTAAGGTAAGTATTTCATAATCAGCTAGTATGCGATGCATACTAGCTCATTATGTGTTTCTCTTTCAAGGTAAAAAAAAAAAAGTTTCATGGGTTTACAACCTCTTTAAGGGTGAACTGACGCTGCCATGTCAGGGTGACCGTAGTGTAGTTTAGGGTGAACTGACTCTGCCATGTCAGGGTGACCGTAGTGTAGTTTAGGGTGAACTGACTCTGCCATGGCAGGGTGACCGTAGTGTAGTTAAGGGTGAACTGACGCTGCCATGCCAGGGTGACCGTAGTGTAGTTAAGGGTGAACTGACGCTGCCATGTCAGGGTGACCTTTTTAAATAAAAAAAGTGCGTGGGAAATATAAAGTTAAGCTGCAACCTTAGATCCAAAAAGGAAACAGTGGTGATAAATGAAAAGCAGGTGCGCTAAAACTTATGAATAAATAAATACCAAAACTGGTGATTTTACAACATGAAAAAGGTGTGTCACACACTGGTGACTACACTCTAGTGCAAGAACACATCAACAAAAATTATTCTTATAGTGAAAAATCACAATATGAATGTCCACCTGTTCACTGGTGTGAATCTGTGACCAAAAGCATATCAGGTGAGTAAATATACCTTGATAGTGATTTTAACAACAAATGAACAAGTGTATTATTAAAATATATTATGACAGAGTAGACAGTAGGTGAGTGAAAAATGGTGATAGTCAACAAAATCCAAAATAGTCCGTGCTGATACTGAATGCAACTTTGCTTCAGCTTCACAAAAGTAAATTATGCAGATATCCCATCACCACTTAAAGACTGGCTTCCCTTACCAAAGAAAATGTGTATTAGGGCGTGATATTATACAAATCCAAGTGCTCAGGTGAAGGGAGGAATCAAATGGAATTCTTCTCTCCTCTCCAAGAGGGGAAGGAGAAGCCTCTTACCAGAAAAACAAATATATTTGCTTGTAGGCAATCATCCACTATAGATATCCTCCTCTCTTCCTGTTTGGTAGCTGGATAGGACCCCTTTAGTTGTTGGTATATGCCTCACAATGAACCATGTAAGAGATGGAATAGACTAATGGTACAGTATCTCAAATCAAGTTTAATAAAATAGGTAGAAACACTTACAGCAGTAGTCTTGTATAGTGCATAAAAAGACCGAGGGATGAATGGGAGCCGCGGCCGCCTGCAGCGCGGACCGCGGCGATGTATGATGACGATGCAGCGCTCCTCCCTGACGCATTTCCTCCTAATGCGGATGTCAACCGAGACAGCTTTTTGTGAAGCTGAAACAAAGTTGCATTCAGTATCAGCACGAACTATTTTGGACTTTGTTGACTATCACCATTTTTCACTCACCTACTGTCTACTCTGTCATAATATATTCTGATAATACACTTGTTCATTTGTTGTTAAAATCACTATCAAGGTATATTTACTCACCTGATATGCTTTTGGTCACAGATTCACACCAGTGAACAGGTGGACATTCATGTCAGGGTGACCGTAGTGTAGTTAAGGCTGAACTGACGCTGCCATGTCAGGGTGACCGAACTCTGCCATGTCAGGGTGACCGAACTCTGCCATGTCAGGGTGACTCCACTATGCAGATTCTGGGTTAGGGGTTTACATATATACATATATAAATATATATCAAAAACGACAATTTTTAAGAACTTTTTTTGCCTGATTCATAGTCCCTGGGGCATGACCCAGAACCCTAGGCACTTTTTAGGGGCATTTATTGGGTTTTAAGGCTTCAAAATTGTGTTTTTTGATTCCAGAAGTTTGGTTCCCATTGATTTCAATGGGGTTCTGGAATCCGAACCGAACTTTTAGGAAATTCGGGTGTTCTGGTCGAACCGAACTTTTCAAAAGTTCGATCATCCCTAATGACATGCATCTGTTACAAGTCTGACCAACTGAAGCAGTCCAAACCATCAATTTATCTGTCACATCGTTTTTTTTCACTGTCAGTGATGGTGCGTAATGTCCAATATCTTCCCACCAAAGGTAGACGAATCAGGTACTAGACCTCCAATCGGTCTGTGCCTGAGTTAGTCGGGTAACAAGTCCCAAAGAGTCAATCCATCATGCTAGCTTCCTTGACAAAGTTCCACATAGTTTGTAAGTTTGTTCTGGCAAGGCGCATGGAGCTCTCATAGCCAATTAGTCTGTGAAAGTCTGGTTTGGCCAGGCCAGACTGGGCTTCTTGGTCAACCTGTGTCCCTAATAGACACATGGTGACTTACACATAAGAAGTGCCTAGGGGGTTAAGAGAGTTATTTCCCAACCTCTCTAAGGTAAGCTGTGTTCCACGGGCCCCCGAACCAAAGTGACTCCCATCACATCTCTCCCCTTCCGGAAGGAGACTAACACAGGAGGGGACCCCAAATGGGTTGACTTTGGCAGTAGTCTGTAGTTCCAGCCCCCCAATGTCTATAGCCACACAGTATCCCAAACAAATTGTCCCAAAGGGAGCATTACTCACCCAGCCAACCTCTGCCTCTCTCTCGTAGAACATACCCGCTACTGTGGATAAACCTGGACTGGCCCTTCTCCTGGTAGTTCCTTCAGCTGCTGGAGAGAAGACAGGGTGGCTGGGTTGACCCCCTCATGCTGTTGGGGACCTGGGCCAACTGCCCTGCATCCCTTGGATATAGAGGTGGAGACCGCAGTCCCATCCACTATCACAGAAACTCCATCTTTTGTACATTGAGGGCAGAGGCCAGCCACACTCTGCTCTGTTGCCAGCACTTCTGCTGGGGACTCCAGGTAACTGTTGGGGCTGAGAGAAGGTTAATTGGTATTTGTATTATGCAGCATTAGAGGGTTAATATATTGCCACTGCTGGTCACTGATGCATTAGTGACCGACCAGTGTCAGTTAAATAACCCCTTTGTGCTGCATTAGTGCAACCAGTGTCAGTGTCAGTGCAACCAGTGTTAATTAACACTGACACTGGTGCCACTAATGCAGCACAAAGGGGTTAATTAACTACCACTGGTCGGTCACTAATGCATCAGTGACCAGTGGCAATACATTAACCCTCTAATGCTGCATAATACAAATACCATTGGCAATTAACCAATTGCCAACCCGTCACAATACATACAGTATACTGCGACAGGGTGGCAGCTACAGGTCACTGCCTGTTTCTGGCGTATGCCCCTGTTCTATCAGAATAGCGCCACCTATCAGATTCTGCAAGTGCTGTTTGGATGAGAACAATTTACTGAGCATGCGCAATGCATTCCAACATGGCTGCTATGCATTCCAATAGGTTTCCTAATGTGACAGAACACAAAGCAGCAGCGGACATCTTCTTACACCCACGCACCAAGATGGCCGTCCCCACTGTCTACCTGCAGGTTTCTCACTATATTTACCATATTACAATAATAGAAATGTAATACTGTTATTCAGTATATAAGGTGAGTTTACTGCTAGAATAAATGTACAATTCAAGACTTATGTGGGTATAAGATTTCCGCTGCTGCTTCATGTTCTGTCACATTAGGAAACCTATTGGAATGCATAGCAGCCATGTTGGAACACATGGCGCATGCACAGTAAGTTGTTTTTGGCCGAACATCACTTCCGGTTGCAGAATCTGATAGGTAGCGCTATTTTGATAGAACACCCCCCGCCCACCTACTCCCCTGTGATTTGACACAGCAGGAGACTGGCAGCAGATCCCAGCCAATGATTCATGGCTGGGACCTGTTGATCGGCTGTGTCAAATCATAGCCCAGAGCTCTGTGTTGACAATCAATACAGGACTCTTTACAGAGGGAATGATTTTTTTATTTTTTCCCTGCAAAGCAGGGAAAACAAACAAATAAATATGTAGTAAAAAGCAGCACACTATACACATTGTTAGGCACACAAATAACCCCTTGATTGCCCTTAGATGTTAACCCCTTCCCAGCCAGTGTCATTAGTACAGTGATAGTGCATATTATTAGCATTGATCACTGTATTAGTGTCATCGGTGATGTGGCAGTTAGTCAGTTCCCACAAAGTGTCAGTTAAGCCAGGTACACACGGGCCAAATGTCAAGGAACAAGGGTCAGTTAAAAAAAAAAAACTAGCTAGCATTCGGCCCATGTGTATATCGGTCTGTCCAACAGAAATCAGACAAGCATGCTGGAAAACCAGCAGCGGACTGACTCCAAGTCAGCTTTCTTAGCTAATGGCGGAGATCGCTTATTGGAGTGTTCTGGTAGGTGCGGCGTCCCACTGTCAGAACACAACAGCTCAGCAGGGGAGACCTGAGGGGGGGGCGCAGTTTGCCATCTTCTCCCTGGGCACTGGATGACCTTGTCCCGGCACTGCCAGTGCCAACACTTTGGCGGGTGATTTATCTTCCATATCACCCTCCAATGGAAAGTTAATTAAATCTGTGATCTGTGTTTGGGGAATGAAGATGGCTTCCTCTTCTCCCATACCTTTATCCAGCGGCTGATCAGATGCAATCCTCCATCCAAGCTCGTCCTGTGCAGAAACAGGTTCGTCAAGGTGAGTCAGCACTTGCTGCATCCGCCATAAGACCTCCGCATCCAAAACCGTGGGTGCAGGTGAGCAAAGCACGCTATTACTGTGCCACATTGTCAATTCTTCAGTAGGGAATTCTAGACTGTCAGCTGGTACTTCTGGATATTCCCAGGCAAGGGGAGCCCAGGCCCAGCACTGAGCAGAGTCTAGCAGCCATCTGTAGGCAATATCTAGCTCCCATTCCTGATTGGCTAGAAATTACAACTCTTCCAGTGCCCAGTACACTTCCAAGACATTCAGCATCTGTTCTCTGTATTCCAAGGTTTCCTCCAAATGCCACTCCAAATCGCTCCCAAAGTGGGGGTCCTCAGACAACCTCTCTAATAACAGCCCCAGGCCACTGTAGCAAAAGCCTTCCTTTGGGCTGTCATCTGCTGTCCGTGGGCACACTTGGGTTACATACCAACGGAGGGCTCTATAGCTCTCATCCAACTGCATCTCCGCCTGGACCAGCCTGCTTAACTCAGCTTTCCATTCCTTATGCGGTTTTCTCCCCCAAAAACACCATTCGCACTTCGTACTGCGACCAGTACCTTTCCTGGAAGGAGGGGAGGATTTTTCCCTGGTGTCGCTGCTCACGAGCTAGTGCTTCTTTCCAGAGTTCCCAGTGGATTACATCATGCCATCCTAGCAGGACCTTCTCTGACACTGGTCCCCTGTGCTGTATCCGCATCCCTGCAACCTCCTTCCGAATTCCTTTTCCATGGTGGCTGATATCTGTACCTCTCCTCTTCTGCTACCCGGACCTTAGATTCCTGTGGAGGTTTGGATGTCCCAGACTGCAGGAAGCATCCCACCACTTGCCAACAATGTAATGGAATCCGATGACCCACACTGCACGTGTGGTCTTCCGTCAGTATACGGCTTCCTCACAGTCATGAACATAGATATGAAATCCCAGCCGCTGTCATACAAAGGAAGCCTGACACTTAGTTTGTATACTGGAAACAACTAACTCCTTTATTGAAAAAGAAACAGACTTTTATACACTTGAGAAGTATGTCAGTCACTACATGAATATTTACCCAAAACATCATACAATGAATAGATAATGAGGTACAGCTGACTCATGGCTAATTCGAAATAACATGCTAATTAACTCATTACACTTAAAGTGAAGTTCCGGCCTCGGGGGTCCCTGCATCCCTGAACAAGTTTCGCAGGCAGGATCCGGGTCCTTCCATGCAAGATGGCACTGCACCTCCCGCGTCTGCGACTGCCCCTGACCTGGCACAGTGTAATGTTCCGGTACCTTTGGTACCCTAAATTACTCTTTTCACAAGTGTATGCGCCCCACCATTCTCTTTTGGAAAGGTGCGCATACACCTTTAAGACTGAAGCTGTCATCACTCAGCGCCGGACTAGATGGCTATTTAAAGCGCCGGTTCTCACTCACATGTGTTCGTTCAAACACCCTTACCTGGATGCTAACTTGGCTTGAAGCTTTCGTGCTTGCAAGCATACCTCGCTGACGGAACCTCGCTGCGCTGATCCCTGCATCCCGCTTCCGGATCATCCGCTCCTCCTGAACCAACCTTCGGCTGTATTGCTATTAGTGCTAAGTACCCCGCAGGGGAACCCTCTATAAACTTATACTAAGCTTACACTATCTAGCTCTGCATAGTAAAGACTATTTATCACATCTGCATATCTAGATTGCTAGCTCTTAAGACTACTGCTACTTATTCCTGCACTGGGTTGATCACTCTTGTATGTCCACCTGCTACTCTGTCATCTGCTACCATACATGATTGCTAAACCTACCTGCATCCATCTGCTACTGTCTTACCTTCAAGTGTCTGTCACCAACCACCTCCACTCACCCTGTCTCTTAAATCTTCATCACTGTGTTACTACATACATAAAGTCACTCTAGGAACCAGCTTGTTGAGTGTGTGTATTTACTAGCTGAATTAAGACCTTCCACACATGATGAGTCATTGAGGTTGGGAATGGTATCTCAGCATCTCTCTTACATGACTACTGAAGTGGAATATTTCTGCAGCTGAAAATCCGCAGGAGCGTTACAGATTGAACGAACCTACAAATGGATTCAGCAGAAATAACCACTCAGGTGACACAATTAAAACAGCAAGTAACTGCGTTAATACACGCACTTGCTGAATTAAAAGAAGACAATCAGGCTCTGTCGCAGCAGGTAATTGGACTGACACAACTTACCTCTGCTCAGTCCCCTGAACCCAAGATAAATCCCCCTTTGGTATTTACAGGCGATCGCAAAAAATTTCGCGAATTTAAAAACGCATGTGAGTTACTTTTTTTGCTAAAACCTCGTACCTACCTTACTGATCACATTAAGGTTTGTACTATTATTTCTTACCTAACAGGCGATCCTCGAGCCTGGGCAGACTCTCTTTTTGAGGAAAAACGTCCAGCTTCTCAACTCCTATGCCTTGTTCCTAGCAGAACTCACTAGCCTATATGATGACCCCAATAGGCAGAGTACTGCCGATCTTCAATTAAGATCCTTGAAACAAGGAAGGAGGCCTGTAGAAGACTTTGTCGCGGAATTCAAGAGATGGACCCTTGATTCAGAATGGAACGATGCATCTCTGAAAACCCAATTTAGGCTTGGCCTATCAGAAGCCGTTAAGGACGAACTCGCCCGAGCGGATCTACCAAAAACCCTGGATGCACTAATACAACTCAGTATTACCATAGATAGAAGACTACGAGAAAGAAAGGCTGAGAAAATGGGAATGCCATTATCCGTTTCCTCTCGGATTCCGGCCATTAACCCCGTTCCTATGGAGGTAGGAACCATACGCCCACCGCTATCAACTATGGAAAAAGCCAAAAGACGATATGAAAATCTCTGCTTGTACTGTGCATCCCCGGATCACAAGATAAATGTCTGTCCCCTAGTCAACAAAAAGAAGGGTGAGTGTTCACATGTCCTCCTAGGGGGATTGACAACTTCATTCACTAACCCTTACATTTTTGTTTGTTTGACATTACAGTGGGACCAGAACAGGATTACTACTAAGGCCATGATTGACACAGGATCTTGTGGAAATTATATTGATATATGTTTTGCTGCTTCAAATAAAATTCCTATTATTTCTAAACTTAAACCTGTCTCAGTAAGTCTTATTACCAGTGTTCCGTTATCCTCTGGTCCAATCACCGATCAGACACAAGCACTTCTAGTCACAATTAACGAGTCTCATAGGGAGACTACTACCTTCGATTTAATACCTTCACCCCACTTTCCCATTGTGTTGGGACTTCCCTGGTTACACACACACCAACCAACCATAGATTGGAAGGAACGGTCCTTGGCCTTCCTCTCTTGCTATTGCGAGGATACGTGTAACCTCCCGTCTTCCGGGAAGATTCTGTCTATGGTGACAGATGAGATTGCACCACTATGTTATCAGGATCTTTCTGAGGTTTTTCTTGAGAAAAATGCTCAAGCATTACCTCCTCATCGAGACTATGATTGTAGCATTGATCTACTCCCAAATAGCAAATTGCCGTTCGGTCATGTTTATCCCCTTTCACAGGATGAACTTTCCCATCTCAAAACCTATTTGGATGAGAATTTGGAAAAAGGTTTTATTAGACCTTCCACTTCTTCCACAGCAGCAGGACTCTTTTTTGTTCGCAATAAGGACTCAAGTCTCAGACCTATCATCGACTACAGGAAATTGAATGCTATCACAATAAAAGATCGCTATCCTCTACCGCTTATCCCTGAGCTCATTGAGCAGGTGCGTGGAGCTACCTATTTTTCAAAATTGGACCTGAAAGGAGCATACAATCTCATTCGAATCCGTGATGGAGATGAGTGGAAGACTGCATTCAGAACCAGATACGGATTGTTCGAATATCTTGTGATGCCATTCGGGCTATGCAACGCCCCTGCAGTTTTCCAACGATTTATAAACGATATTTTTAAAGACTTACTAGATGTCTGTGTTGTGGTATATCTGGACGATATACTTATATATTCACGATCCCTGTCTGAACACATAAGACATGTAAGACTTGTACTATCGAGATTGCTTGCACATAACCTTTATGTGAAACTGAAGAAATGCTTGTTTCATAAAGACGAGGTACTCTTTCTAGGCTACATCATATCTAAAACAGGAATCGAGATGGACATGAGTAAAATATCCTGCATTCAGGATTGGCCTACACCAACCACACGCAAGGCGCTACAGCGATTCCTGGGATTTTCAAATTTCTACAGGAAGTTCATTAAAAACTTTTCTGCTATTGTGAGACCCCTCACACAGCTCACTAGTATAAAAAAAACATTCTAATGGTCAGAAGAAGCCAATAAAGCTTTTCACTTGTTAAAGACAAGGTTTACTTCCGCTCCCATATTACGCCATCCAGACCCATCCCTCCAATACATTCTGGAGGTAGATGCGTCAAACATGGCAGTAGGAGCAATACTCTCCCAACGACCAACCCACACTTCACCACTTCATCCAGTCGCCTTTTTTTCTAAATCCCTAAGCAGTCCAGAGATAAATTACCCCGTCGGTGAAAAGGAACTGCTTGCTATAAAATTGGCTCTGGAGAATTGGCGACATTTACTCGAAGGCACCCAATTACCAATAATAATATACACGGACCATAAAAACCTCCAATATCTTCAGACTAGCAAAACTCTCTCGCACCGACAGGTACGATGGTCACTATTCTTTCTAAGGTTTAACTTCCTAGTGACTTACACACCTGCAGATAAGAACAAAAAGGCGGATGCACTATCACGACTAACTGAAGAAAACTACTTTGAAATTCCTTCCGCTCCTATAATACCTCACAAACGCATTATTGGAGTTGTCCGTTCCTTGAAGGAAGAGGTTTTGCATGGTATAAGTTTGGATTTACCCCCACCACAACTAAATGCTGATGCAGAAGGCTTCCTCTACTACAACGACAAACTTTACATACCACCTACCCTACGCACCAAGATCTTGGAATTATCTCATGATGTGCCTATGGCAGGACATATGGGTATGACAAAGACTCTTAATTTGATTTCCCGGCAATTCTGGTGACCTGACATGAAAACAACTATACAAAAATTCGTCTCTTCATGCAATGTCTGTGCCAGGTCCAAAATTGACACTACGAGACCATCCGGTCTACTATGCAGTCTACCAATACCCCAAACTCCATGGGAAGTTTTGTCCTTGGACTTCATCGTAGAATTGCCTCTTTCCAAAGGATTTAATACCATCTTGGTGTCAGTGGACCATCTGACAAAGATGGCACATTTCATTGCTATTCGCAGACTACCTTCGTCCAAACAAACGGCAGAACTTCTGATGAAACATGTCTTTAGATTACATGGTATCCCAAAAACTCTTCTGTCTGACCGTGGATCCCAATTTATTTCTAAGTTCTGGCAAGAACTATGTCACATACTACGGATCGAGCGGAAGCTCACTTCTCCTTACCATCCGCAGACCAACGGACAGACTGAAAGAGTCAACCAATGCATCGAGCAGTATTTACGTTGTTACACTTCTTACCAACAGGATGATTGGGTGGATCTTCTCCCTCTTGCAGAATTTGCCTACAACAACGCAACCCACAGTACAACCAAGCAGAGTCCGTTCTACTTGAACTATGGGTTTCATCCCTCTATTCTTCCACCACGCATCCTTCCTTCAAACAACCCAGTAGCCTCAGATTATCTTACCCAAATAAAGGATTCTCTGGGTTTATTAAATACTACCATTGCACACGCTCACAGTCAACAAAAGAAGTACTATGATCTTCGCAGAAGACCTTCTCCACAGTACACTATCGGGGACCTCGTTTGGCTCTCAACAAAAAATTTAAGACTGAAGATCCCTAGCAAAAAGCTTGGACCTCTGTTCTTGGGACCTTTCCCAACCAAAAAACTTATTGGAAAAGCTGCAGTACAGCTTACATTGCCAATAGACCTAAAAATCCATCCCATTTTCCATGTGTCGCTACTGAAGCCCCATGTTCCGGACCAAGGAATAAGGCCTAATATTCCACCTCCGCCTTCTGTACAAGTTGAAGGTGGAGAAGAATACGAGATAAAAGAGATTCTGGATTCTCGTATCTACAGAAGAAGACTTCAGTACTTGGTTAGATGGAAGAACTATGGGCCCCAAGACGACACCTGGCTAAACACCTCTGAAATACATGCCCCTAGATTAATCCGCAATTTTCATGCAAGATACCCAGACAAACCAGCTCCAGAGGCCTTCAGGAGCCGGCCTTAAGGGGGGGGGGGTATTGTAATGTTCCGGTACCTTTGGTACCCTAAATTACTCTTTTCACAAGTGTATGCGCCCCACCATTCTCTTTTGGAAAGGTGCGCATACACCTTTAAGACTGAAGCTGTCATCACTCAGCGCCGGACTAGATGGCTATTTAAAGCGCCGGTTCTCACTCACATGTGTTCGTTCAAACACCCTTACCTGGATGCTAACTTGGCTTGAAGCTTTCGTGCTTGCAAGCATACCTCGCTGACGGGAACCTCGCTGCGCTGATCCCTGCATCCCGCTTCCGGATCATCCGCTCCTCCTGAACCAACCTTCGGCTGTATTGCTATTAGTGCTAAGTACCCCGCAGGGGAACCCTCTATAAACTTATACTAAGCTTACACTATCTAGCTCTGCATAGTAAAGACTATTTATCACATCTGCATATCTAGATTGCTAGCTCTTAAGACTACTGCTACTTATTCCTGCACTGGGTTGATCACTCTTGTATGTCCACCTGCTACTCTGTCATCTGCTACCATACATGATTGCTAAACCTACCTGCATCCATCTGCTACTGTCTTACCTTCAAGTGTCTGTCACCAAACACCTCCACTCACTCTGTGTCTTAAATCTTCATCACTGTGTTACTACATACATAAAGTCACTCTAGGAACCAGCTTGTTGAGTGTGTGTATTTACTAGCTGAATTAAGACCTTCCACACATGATGAGTCATTGAGGTTGGGAATGGTATCTCAGCATCTCTCTTACATGACTACTGAAGTGGAATATTTCTGCAGCTGAAAATCCACACCATACATGAAACGCAGGAGCGTTACACACAGGTACTGGAAGCTATATCTACTTGTCAGGCCACATTAACAGACAAGATAGAGGAGGTGAAGGTTGATGTCTCCTTGATTAGACAAGATATGTCCAAACTCAAGGACCGTGTCACTGACACTGAGGCCAGAATCAGCCAGGCAGAGGATGTCATTCTCCCCCTGCAGCACACCACTGAGTCGCTTCAGCACCAATTCCAACAACTTGCTCAAAAACAAGATGATTTGGAAAACAGGGCCGCCACTGCAACCTCTGGTTTGTGGGGCTCCTGGAGGGTGCTGAGGGCACTGACCCCCCCCCCACCTTTTTGGAAAATCGACTTACTACTACATATGGCAGGTAGGCCTTTTCCACCACGTTTGCGGTTGAGTGGGCCCACCGTATGCCTGCACGCCGCCCCCCCTGAAGGAGCCCCGTCGTGGACTTTTATTGCCAAACTCCTAAACTACCGTGACCGAGACAAAATCCTGTGCTTAACCAGGTAGCGTGGAAATATCCCTTTTCATAGTGTGAACATTATGGTGTTTGCGGATTTTTCCATTAAGGTCCAGAAGCAGAGGTCCCGTTTTACGGATGTTAAGAAAAGGCTCCGCACACTGTAACGCTCCTGCGTTTTATGTATGATGTGGATTTTCAGCTGCAGAAATATTCCACTTCAGTAGTCATGTAGAGAAACGCTGAGACACCAATCCCAACTCTCAATGACTCATCATGTGTGGATGATCTCAATTCAGCAAGTAAATACACACACCCAATAGTTTCCTAGAGTGACTTATGTATATAGTAACACAGTAATGATAGGCTGAAGAGACAGGTTGGGTAGGGATGGTAGATGACAGACACTTGAAAGGAAATGTTCTTGAAAGTAAGATAGTAGCAGATGGGATGCAGATAGGTTTAGCAATCATGTATGGTAGCAGATGACAGAGTAGCAGGTGGACATACAAGAGAGATCAACCCAGTGCAAGAACAGGTGGTAGTAGGCTCAAGAGCTAGCAATCTTAGATAATGCAGATGTAGTAATAGTCCTTAGTATGCAGAGCTAGATAGTGTAAGCTTTAGTATGAAAGTTATAGAGGTTTCCCCTGTGGGGTACTTATCACTAATAGCAATGTAGCAGAGGAGAGGATCGGCAAGAGCGGATGATCCGGTAGCGGGATACAGGGATCAGCGCAGCGAGGTTCCGACAGCGAGGTATGCTTGCAAGCATGAGAGCTTCAAGACAGGTTAGCATCAAGGCACAAAGCAGTTTGAACGAACACATGTGAGTGAGAGCCGGCGATCTAAATAGCCATCCAGTCCGGCGCTCAGTGATGACAGCATCAGTCTTAAAGGTGTATGCGCACCTTACCAAAAGAGAATGGTGGGGCGCATACACTTATGAAAGAGTAATTAGGGTACCCAAAGGTACCAGAACATTACAGTACCCCCCCCCTTAAGGCCGGCTCCTGAAGGCCTCTGGAGCTGGTTTGTCTGGGTACTTCGCATGAAAATTGATCTAGAGGCATGTATGTCAAAGGTGTTTAGCCAGGTGTCGTCTTGGGGCCCATAGTTCTTCCATCGAACCAAGTACTGAAGTCTTCCTCTGTGGATACGAGAATCCAGAAT
The DNA here is from genome assembly GCF_965119305.1 of Pelophylax lessonae. NCBI lineage: Eukaryota > Metazoa > Chordata > Amphibia > Anura > Ranidae > Pelophylax > Pelophylax lessonae. Next base: position 440,564,838 of record NC_138772.1, on the reverse strand, counting down.
CTCTTTTATCTCATATTCTTCTCCACCTTCAACTTGTACAGGAGGAGGAGGTGGGATAGTAGGCCTTATTCCTTGGTCAGGAACATGGGGCTTCAGTAGTGACACATGGAAAATGGGATGTATTTTGAGGTCTATTGGCAATGTAAGCTGTACTGCAGCTTTTCCAATAAGTTTCTTGATTGGGAAAGGTCCCAAGAACAGAGGTCCAAGCTTTTTGCTAGGGATTTTCAGTCTTAAATTTTTTGTTGAGAGCCAAACGAGGTCCCCGATAGCGTACTGAGGAGAAGGTCTTCTGCGAAGATCATAGTACTTCTTTTGTTGACTATGAGCGTGTGCAATGGTAGTATTAAGCGAACCCAGAGAGTCCTTTATTTGGGTAAGATAGTCTGAAGCTACTGGGTTATTTGAAGGAAGGATGCGTGGTGGAAGAATAGAGGGATGAAACCCATAGTTCAAGTAGAACGGACTCTGCTTGGTCGTACTGTGGGTTGCGTTGTTGTAGGCAAATTCTGCCAGAGGGAGAAGATCCACCCAATCATCCTGTTGGTAAGAAGTGTAACAACGTAAATATTGCTCGATGCATTGGTTGACTCTTTCAGTCTGTCCTTCGGTCTGCGGATGGTAAGGAGAAGTGAGCTTCCGCTCGATCCGTAGTATGTGACATAGTTCTTGCCAGAACTTGGAAATAAATTGTGATCCACGGTCAGACAGAAGAGTTTTTGGGATACCATGTAACTTAAAGACATGTTTCATCAGGAGTTCTGCCGTTTGTTTAGACGAAGGTAGTCTGCGAATAGCAATGAAATGTGCCATTTTTGTCAGATGGTCCACTGACACTAAGATGGTATTAAATCCTTTGGAAGGAGGCAATTCCACTATAAAGTCCAAGGACACAACTTCCCATGGAGTTTGGGGTATTGGTAGACTGCATAGTAGACCGGATGGTCTCGTAGTGTCAATTTTGGACCTGGCACAGACATTGCATGAAGAGACGAATTTTTGTATAGATGTTTTCATGTCAGGCCACCAGAATTGCCTGGTAATCAGATTAAGAGTCTTTGTCATACCCATATGTCCTGCCATAGGCACATCATGCGATAATTCCAAGATCTTGGTGCGTATGGTAGGTGGTATGTAAAGTTTGTCGTTGTAGTAGAGGAAGCCTTCTGCATCAGTATTTAGTTGTGGTGGGGGTGAATCCAAACTTATACCATGCAAAACCTCTTCCTTTCAAGAACTGACAACTCCAATAATGCGTTTGTGAGGTATTATAGGAACGGAAGGGATTTCGAAGTAGTTTTCTTCAGTTAGTCGTGATAGTGCATCTGCCTTTTTGTTCTTATCTGCAGGTGTGTAGGTCACTAGGAAGTTAAACCTTAGAAAGAATAGTGACCATCGTACCTGTCGGTGTGAGAGAGTTTTGTTAGTCTGAAGATATTGGAGATTTTTATGGTCCGTGTATATAAGTATTGGTAATTGGGTGCCTTTGAGTAGATGTCGCCAATTCTCCAGAGCCAATTTTATAGCAAGCAGTTCCTTTTCACCCACGGGGTAATTTATCTCTGGACTGCTTAGGGATTTAGAAAAAAAGGCGACTGGATGAAGTGGTGAAGTGTGAGTTGGTCGTTGGGAGAGTATTGCTCCTACTGCCATGTTTGACGCATCTACTTCCAGAATGTATTGGAGGGATGGGTCTGGATGGCGTAGTATGGGAGCAGAAGTTAACCTTGTCTTTAACAGGTGAAAAGCTTTATTTGCTTCATCTGACCATTTGAATGGTTTTTTAATGCTAGTGAGCTGTGTGAGGGGTCTCACAATGGCAGAGAAGTTTCTAATGAACTTCCTGTAGAAATTCGAAAATCCAAGGAATCGCTGTAGCGCCTTGCGTGTGGTTGGTGTAGGCCAATCCTGAATGCAGGATATCTTACTCATGTCCATCTCGATTCCTGTTTTGGATATGATGTAGCCTAGAAACAGTACCTCTTCTTTATGAAACAAGCATTTTTTCAGTTTCACATAAAGGTTGTGTGCAAGCAATCTCGATAATACTAGTCTTACATGTCTTATGTGTTCAGACAGGGATCGTGAATATATAAGTATATCGTCCAGATATACCACAACACAGACATCTAGTAAGTCTCTGAAAATATTGTTTATAAATCGTTGAAAAACTGCAGGGGCGTTGCATAGCCCGAATGGCATTACAAGATATTCGAACAATCCGTATCTGGTTCTGAATGCAGTCTTCCACTCGTGTCCATCACGGATTCGAATGAGATTGTATGCTCCTTTCAGGTCCAATTTTGAAAAATAGGTAGCTCCACGCACCTGCTCAATGAGCTCAGGGATAAGCGGTAGAGGATAGCGATCTTTTATTGTAATAGCATTCAATTGCCTATAGTCGATGATAGGCCTGAGACTTGAGTCCTTATTGCGGACAAAAAAGAGTCCTGCTGCTGTGGAAGAAGTGGAAGGTCTAATAAAACCTTTTTCCAAATTCTCATCCAAATAGTCTTTGAGATGGGAAAGTTCATCCTGTGAAAGAGGATAAACATGACCGAACGGCAATTTGCTATTTGGGAGTAGATCAATGCTACAATCATAGTCTCGATGGGGAGGTAGTGCTTGAGCATTTTTCTCAAGAAAAACCTCAGAGAGATCCTGATAACATAGTGGTGCAATCTCATCTGTCACCACAGACAGGATCTTCCCGAAAGACGGGAGGTTACACGTACCCTCGCAATAGCAAGAGAGGAAGGTCAGGGTCCGTTCCTTCCAATCTATGGTTGGTTGATGTGTGTGCAACCAGGGAAGTCCCAACACAATGGGAAAGTGGGGTGAAGGTATTAGATCGAAGGTAGTGGTCTCCATATGAGACCCGTTAGAAGTGACTAGGAGTGCCTGTGTCTGATCAGTGATCGGACCAGAGGATAAAGGAACACCGTTAATAAGACTCACTGAGACAGGTTTAAGTTTAGAAATAATAGGAACTTTATTTAAAGCAGCAAAACGTATGTCAATATAATTTCCACAAGATCCTGTGTCAATCATGGCCTTAGTAGTAATCCTGTTCTGGTCCCACTGTAATGTTAAGCAAACAGAAAGATAAGGGTTAGTGATTGAAGTTGTCAATCCCCCTAGGAGGACATGTGAACACTCACCCTTCTTTTTGTAGACTAGGGGACAGACGTTTATCTTGTGATCCGGGGATGCACAGTGCAAGCAGAGATTACCAGATCGTCTTCTGGCTCTTTCCATAATTGATAGAGGTGGGCGTATGGTTCCTACCTCCATAGGAACGGGGTCAACGGCCGAAATCCGAGAAGAACTGGATAATGGCATTCCCATTTTCTCAGCCTTTCTTTCTCGTAGTCTTCTATCTATGGTGATACTGAGTTGTATCAATGCATCCAGGGTTTTTGGCAGATCCGCTCGGGCGAGCTCGTCTTTAACGGCCTCTGATAGGCCAAGCCTAAATTGGGTTTTCAGAGATGCATCATTCCATTCTGAATCAAGGGTCCATCTCTTGAATTCTGCGACAAAGTCTTCTACAGGTCTCCCACCTTGTTTCAAGGATCTTAATTGAAGATCGGCAGTACTCTGCCTATTGGGATCATCATATAGGCTAGTGAGTTCTGCTAGGAACAAGGCATAGGAGGTGAGAAGCTGATCGCTTTTCTCAAAAAGAGAGTCTGCCCAGGCCCGAGGATCGCCTGTTAGGTAAGAAATAATAGTACAAACCTTAATGTGATCAGTAAGGTAGGTACGGGGTTTTAGCAAGAAAAGTAACTCACATGCGTTTTTAAATTCGCGAAATTTTTTGCGATCGCCTGTAAATACCAAAGGAGGATTTATTTTGGGTTCAGGGGACTGAGCAGTGGTAAGTTGTGTCAGTCTAATTACCTGCTGCGAGAGCCTGATTGTCTTCTTTTAATTCAGCAAGCGCGTGTATTAACGCAGTTACTTGCTGTTTTAATTGTGTCATCTGAGTGGTTATTTCTGCTGAATCCATTTGTGGTTCGTTCAATCTGTAACGCTCCTGCGTTTTATGTATGATGTGGATTTTAAGCTGCAGAAATATTCCACTTCAGTAGTCATGTAGAGAAACGCTGAGACACCAATCCCAACTCTCAATGACTCATCATGTGTGGATGATCTCAATTCAGCAAGTAAATACACACACTCAATAAGATGTTTCCTAGAGTGACTTATGTATATAGTAACACAGTGATGATAGGCTGAAGAGACAGGTTGGGTAGAGATGGTAGATGACAGACACTTGAAAGGAAATGTTCTTGAAAGTAAGATAGTAGCAGATGGGATGCAGATAGGTTTAGCAATCATGTATGGTAGCAGATGACAGAGTAGCAGGTGGACATACAAGAGAGATCGACCCAGAGCAAGAACAGGTGGTAGTAGGCTCAAGAGCTAGCAATCTTAGATAATGCAGATGTAGTAATAGTCCTTAGTATGCAGAGCTAGATAGTGTAAGCTTTAGTATGAAAGTTATAGAGGTTTCCCCTGTGGGGTACTTATCACTAATAGCAATGTAGCAGAGGAGAGGTTCGGCAAGAGCGGATGATCCGGTAGCGGGATACAGGGATCAGCGCAGCGTGGTTCCAACAGCGAGGTATGCTTGCAAGCATGAGAGCTTAAAGACAGGTTAGCATCAAGGCACAAAGCAGTTTGAACGAACACATGTGAGTGAGAGCCGGCGATCTAAATAGCCATCCAGTCTGGCGCTCAGTGATGACAGCATCAGTCTTAAAGGTGTATGCGCACCTTACCAAAAGAGAATGGTGGGGCGCATACGCTTATGAAAGAGTAATTAGGGTACCCAAAGGTACCAGAACATTACACACACACAATCTAAAGTACACTATGTTGTTTCCAGCGCACCTTTGTGTGATCTGTGATGGCAGAGCTCAATTCTATGAGGATCCAGAGCTGGCATCTGCATGGCTGGATCAGTACGCAGCAACAGGCCGTGACCGGGTTTGATATGGACCCCTCACCTCCATTGTTTAGTAAGTGCATATCTGCTGAGACTCAGTGTTGTGGGAACCCTGCACCCCCCCCCCCCTCCTTTTCTCTCCTTTTTCTTGTGACCGGCTGATTCCTGCCAACAGAGACGCTCTCCTGCCGGGGTGAGGGGTTCCCGGATTCATCCACTACCTCGTCCAACAGTTTTCAGTGATGGTCCCCCTACCACTTCATAGACACAATGAACAATTGACTTTTTTTCCCTTTTTTATTTTCCTTTTTCCCCCTTTTTTATATATACCTGCTTATTTTTCTCTTTTATTCTTTTAATCCCTTTTTTACATTTTTCAACAGTGGGCTGACTCTTGCTGTCTGATTTTTTTTTTTTATTTATAAAGTTTATTGATTACAACCAGGTACAGGTAAATCAAAAAGTCATTAATTAGGGTTTAGCATCATCACATACGCAAATCAAACCCCCCCTTAAGTACCCTAGAGAGAAAAAAAGAAACCTCTCACTGGTATGCAACTTTTTCTTTTTTTTTTTCTTTTTTTTCTTTCCTTTTAGTAGGCAAAAAGGTCTACCATTAGGATCAAAGTAAGAAAAGAAAGATAGAAAGAGAAGAAAGGAAATAGTAATAAAAGAGAAGAAAAAGAAAAAAAAAAACACCCAAAGAAGGGGACCTATATCCCCAGGCCATATTTGACCCTACCATCAGACCTTAGGTATGACTATCTTTTCTTTTAATTTAATCATTCCACCATCAGACGAGCCCCCTCTCCGGAAGTGATAAAGAAATCCCACATCCTCCATTTTTCCGCATGTCCATCTCCCCTATGTTGGGAAGTCGCGATCAAATTCTCCTTCCTATTAACCTCTTCAACCCTCTGTAGCCAATGGGCAATCCACGGAGGTGTCGTCTGTTTCCACATGGATGGTATACATGCCCGGGCAGCATTCAAAAGAGGACAGAGCAAGGATTTCTTAAAGGCTCCCAATGGAACATCTACCACTTGAAGCAGAAAAAAGCCGGATCATCCGGGATATTCCATTCCGTGAATCTTACTAATATTTTACGGACCTCCCTCCAGAAAGATAACAGCATCGGGCATGACCAAAAAATATGTAACAACGTACCTTTCTCGCCTTTACATCTCCAACACCGATCTGATGCCTCAGGAAAAAACGATGGAAACGCTCTTGGGTATAATACCAACATTTCAAGAGCTTAAAATTCGTCTCCTGTGTCTTGGTACAGATCGAGGAATTCAAGGCTAGATGGATCATATTTTGTTTCTGCTGCACAGTAAGCTGGCGTCCAATATCTGTCTCCCACTTCTCAACCCAAGGTAGAGCAACCTGCTCAGGCTGAGGTTGAAGCAAACTGTATGACTGAGAAAGGGTATAAGGAAGCACCTCTTTCTCCATACACAAAGCTTCAAATGGGGTCAGAGGCCTAGAATAGGCAGCCGGCATGAGGAGAGAGACAAGAAAATGATGAACTCTAATGGCAGATCAAAACTGAAGTACAAAAGGTCCCCCTTCTGACATCAATTCAGAGACAGTTGGCCATCGGGTCCCTATCAAAAAGTGGGAAGCTTGATAAATCCCTCTATCCCCTAAAGCCGCCAGAGCACGATCCGAAGTTCCCATAGGGAACAACGGATGGCCCAGCACCGCCAGAAGGGGTGAGGGCAAGGAAACAAGATGGTGACGTTCACCCTAATGTTCAATCACTGTAAGAGTGGCCCCAATCAAAGGATGCCGGCGAACCAATGGTGGAACATATCGGATGCACCATGGTGCTCCCCGTATTGGGAAGCCACATTGTGCCTGTTCCATCTGGACCCATAGCTTGGAAGTAGCATGTCTGCACCAATCCAAGGCCCTGCAGAGATGAGATGCCTGTTGATATATATAAACATCGGGGAGGGCTAAACCCCCCATACGTTTCGGTAACGTAAGAAGGTTTCTACGTAGCCTAGGTTTTTTACAATCCCACACAAAACGAATAAAAAGGGAATTGATCCGACGCAAAAACTGCCTAGGAATCTTCACAGGCAGAGCCTGAAACAGATACAAAAATTGGGGAAGAATACACATTTTTAAGAGGTTGCATCTGCCAAACCAGGAATGTGTTCCCTTTACCCATTTATCCAGTAACAGCCGAGTCCGGGTCGCAAGAGGAGGGAAATTAAGAGAATATACCTTCAAAGGATCAGGGGGAATCAAAGTACCTAAGTATTGAAGCGCACTATCCGTCCATCGAAATCCAAAGCTAGCCTGCAGAGTGTCTGCCATAACAGTAGGCAACCGAACCACCATTGCCTCTGATTTCCCCAGATTAATTTTTAAATTGAACAGTGTGCCATACAAATCAAATTCTTTCATCAGGTTCGGTAGGGAAACTACCGGATTGGAAAGTGAAAAATGCATGTCATCGGCATAAGCCGAGACCTACTCCTCTCCCCTTCCTCCTCTCCCCCCACCACTCCATCTCCCCCCTCCTTACCCTCTCCCCCCTCCTTACCCTCTCCCCCTCCCCTTCCTCCTCACCCCCCCCCACCCCTCCTCCGCCTCCTTTCCCCCCTCCTTCTCCTCCACCTCTTCCCCTCCCCTCCTCCTTACCCCCTTCCTCCTCTCTCCCCACCCCTTCCTCCTTACCCCCTTTCCCCTCCACCCACCCCCTCCCTCATCCTTACCCCATATCCCCTTCTCCTCCCCCCATCCCCCTCCTGCCCCCTCTTCCTTACCCTCTCCCCCCTCCTTTCCCTCTCCCCCCACCCCCTACTCTTCTCCCCTTCCTCCTCTCCCCCCCCCCCCCACCTCTCCTTCTCCCCCCCCTCCTTACCCTCTCCCTCTCCCCTTCCTCCTCACCCCCCGACCCCTCCTCCGCCTCCTTTCCCCCTCCTTCTCCTCACCCTCTTCCCCCCCTCCTCCTTACCCCCTTCCTCCTCTTTCCCCACCCCTTCCTCCTTACCCCCTTTCCCCTCCACCCACCCCCCTCCTCCTCTCCCCCTCCCTCATACTTACCCCATATCCCCTTCTCCTCCCCCCACCCCTCCTGTCCCCCTCTTCCTTACCCTCTCCCCTACCTCCTTTCCCTCTCCCCCCCTCCTTTCCCTCTCCCCCTAGTCCTTACCCTCTCCCCCCACCCCCTTACTCCTCTCCCCCCACCCCCATGTCTCCTTCTCCCCCCCTCCTTACCCTCTCCCCCTCCCCTTGCTCCTCACCCCCGACCCCTCCTCCGCCTCCTTTCCCCCCTCATCCCCCTCTCCCCTACCCCCTCTCTTCTCTCATCTCCACCCCTCCCCTTCCCCTCTCTCCTTCTCCCCCTCCTCCCTCCTCCTTTCCCCCCCTCCTCCCTCCTCCTTTCCTCCTTAGCTGGTCTAGCAAAGCGTTATATGCAAAATGGTAGCAGTCATTAAAAAGGTGGGGTATACATGTGCAGGACAAAGGAGGTGGAGTCAATTTTACCAAAAATTCATAAGAGTTTGACTTCCCCCCGGGGCGTCCCATTGTCAGTGGCATCGACTCTGTATAGTCCCGGGTGGGGAAGTACATTGATTTTTATTTACAGCCTTTAGTTCAAATGATGCCGTCATATGTCCGTGATACAACACAGGTGATCAATACATTATCTAATATCACCGTGGATGGTCACGGCGGACGTGTCCTCCTTATATACTGTTATACCTCATGAGCTGGGGTTGGGTGCAGTCCACATGTTCCTCAATAGGGATTCCAATTTACCATCTGTCCAGATTGCATTCATTATGGAATTGCTGGACTATGCTACTAAGCATAATTACTTTTGGTTCGGCGGACAATATTTCAGACAGGATATGGGTGTCGCTATGGGCGCCAAGTACGCTCCATCCTTGGCCAATCTCTTTATGGCCCAATGGGAGGAGGATGTCCTCTATGCCCGCAGCAGGCCATAAGTCTTGTTGTGGGCCAGGTATATAGATGATATCCTCCTCCTATGGGATGGAGCGGAACCTGATTTGATCTCTTTTTTGGACTCCTTGAACATCAACTCCAAGGGTATACATTTAAATTATGACATGAGCCAGACGGCCATTAATTTTTTGGATTTGTCCATCTCTATTCAGAATGGAGTTTTCGTTACGTCTATGCATTTTAAGTCGACCTATAGGAACTCCTATATACCAGTTGACAGTTGTCATCACAGTTCCTGGTTGAGGGCAGTTCCTAAAGGCCAGTACATGCGTATACGACATAACTGTTCAGATCAGACTGATTTCATGAGACAAGCCCAGGTTCTCACGGAGAGATTTTTGGAAAAGGGGTATGACCGTGACTTTCTCCGTGAGTCCCTGGAACAAGTGAAACAGATGGATAGGTCTAATCTATTGGAACCACGTCCAATAGCAAATGATCAAACGCCACTGGCACATTTTAAATAATGATCCGATTTTGAAAAAAGTCATATCAGATAAACCTTGGGTTATCTTTAAAGGTACCCCTAACTTAGGAGATGTAGTGGCACCTAATGTGATACAACCCCCCCTGAGACCACCTACTTTTCTCGAATTGTTGAAAGGTTATTTTAGATGCAATAGATGCCAAGTTTGCCGTTTAAATTGCATTAAACAGAAAAACACCAGGAGTTTTGTGTCCACGAGTAATGGTAAAACATTTCAGATTAACCCCTTTATTTCCTGCACGAGCACTGGAGTGGTGTATCTCCTCCAGTGCTCGTGCGCGTTTCAATACATTGGGAGGACTAAGCGCCCCTTGTGTGTTCGTTTAAACGAACACATTGCCAACATCCATAAGGGTTTTAAGAATCATTCCATTTCCAAGCATTTTTTAATATCACATAGGAAGGACCCCAGCAATATTATGTTTCTGGGTGTTGATAGATTTTCTCCAAAATGGGTGGGGGAGGCCTTAATAAGAGGTTTATCATCAAATGGAGATGGCCTGGATTCATAAGGTCAAGACATATACGCCATTTGGGCTCAATGTGGACATTGACGTTAATGGATTTATTGACAATGCGTAGGGGTCTCTTTCTAGGATTTGGCCATTTTGGTGTTATGTGTCTTTTGATTTAATTCTATGACTGTCCCCTATATGCGACATTGATTTACACTAGTCTGATTTAGCTGATATATTGGAGGTTCTCAGAGGTGTTTATCTATATAGTGATATTATGTATATTTATTATATTCAATTTTCATGACTCATGTGATGTAGCTGATATAGGCAAGATTTAATGGAGGTTTTCAGAGATGTATATTTATATATAGTGATATTATGTGTACTTATTATATTTAAATTTTTATGATTCATATTGCAAAATTTTAAGTATTCTTTTACAACAAATATCTCATTTATAACATTGGGGTCATCGCCCAGTATGACTTGTGGGATTATGTTTTAAAGTAATATAATTAATCATATTGGGTTTAGTTATTGACAGTCAGCTGTTTACATTTGGGCGGCATGAAACACAATAGAGTTTTACTTGATAATATCTGGCTTTGCTACTAAGCCCATTTGTTTTTAATAGTGGGATTTTATTTTAATTGTGGGATGTGGCAATCATTTTAGTTCACCCACAGCCACTTTGCATAAGGTTTATGGTGGGTAAGTGATTATTTTTTAAGATCCTATAAGCATCAGATCGCATATAGATCATATTGGCTAAATTGTAACAGTTCTATGGGCAGAATCTCGGATTATACCTGTTTAAAAATGGCCACTAGCTTGATCCCGGAAGTCACATAGGGCGGATCTCTTTAACAAGTGTATTTAAGCGGTGTTGTCAGCACGCCGCCCGTACCTTGAAAATGTCATATCTGACGAAACGTACGTCGGTCGCGGCGTGCTGACGTCACCAATACGAGATTGAGGACGAGCGAAAGAGTCGACCGGCCGGCGGCTCATTCAAACAAATGCTCCCTATTTCTGATGTTTGTAAGTTGCTTCCCTTATTTTTTGGTTTTACACTATGGGGCACCTTATTCTTTTTTATATGAACCTGTGACTTGATACCTGCTGGGGATATCGTCTGGAGGCATTCCTCCATGTTGGGACCTGCTGAATTCTATGATCCTGAGTTTACTGGCATTGGACATTGGCTTATTACTGAGTATATCTGGTTAGCAGTTTTGTATGTCGGTGGTGGTCACGCTCCTGACTGAAGTTTCCGCACACCTTGGGATTTTCTTCCTTTGGCTTTAATTCCCTCAAACAAATTGTTATCTGATACTAGCACTTAATTGTGTACATCTGGTAAGCAGCTTGGGCATGTGGGTGTTGGTCGCTTCTCTGACTGGAGTTTGGCACATACTTAGTTATTTGCAACTTCCTTTGGCTATACTCATTTGTATGTCTGGTAAGCAGCTTGTAATATCGGTGGAGGTCACTATCTTTCACTTCAGCACTTTATTCCTCATTAAGTGGATTGCACTTAAGGTGTAAATTTCACCATTGTGTGTACATTTGTGATATATGCAACCATAACAATTATACAGTGTTACGCTATGGGATCTTGTATCATTTTTTACATGCACGTGGTCCATGTTTGTTGAGCTTTCCCTGTCGTCTGAGGTTGGAATTTATCCAGAGGTCTATCCTATTGAGGATCCTGGGAGCATACACCTTTGAATCAGGCACTTGATATACCTCAATCTGGTAAGCAGTTTGCGTATCTAGTGGCTGTTCCTTGCAATAGGAGTGATCTAACACTTTGGAATCTCACACGGACTACTGGATTGATCCCCAGGAGTTTTCCAGCAGTTTTTGTGGTCAAGATATTTTTGACCTTTAGACATTATTATTTGTTACTGTTGATTTTTTGGGTCCTTATAGGGACTATTGAACTTTAATTAACTCTGCACACAACTTGCTTTACACACTTCCTGGTTGGGTGTATGTCACATTCAAGTTGTTGTTATTATTATTATTTTTATTCATTGTATATTTCAAGTATTTAACCGGTTGCCGACCGCCGCACGACTATATACTGCGGCGGTCAGCCCCGGCCAGGCAGAGTGACGTATCGGTACGTCACTCGCCTGTCACTGACTTGCGAGCCTATCGCGGGCGGGCGCGCGCCCGCCGAGGCGCGCGCCCGCCGCGGCTCGTTCACAGACAAGTCAGTGCGTGTGACCGGCGGACTCGATGTCCGCCAGTCACACTGCGATCGCTCCTGTGAAGGGAGAAAGACAGAGCAGCTTGTGTAAACAAGCTGCCTGTCAGTTCTCCCTGTGTAAAAGTGAAGATCTGTCCGTTCTACTATGTAGAACGGTTGATCTTTGCTTTTACACCAATAGGAATGTCCCTACACAGTTAGAATCACGCCCCTAGGACACACTTAACCCCTCCCTGTCCAATAAAGTTAACCCCTTCCCTGCCAGTGTCATTTTTGCAGTAACAGTGCATATGTATAGCACTGATTACTGCAGTAATGTCACTGGTACCCCCAAAAGTGTCAAAAATGTCAGTCAAGGGTCCGATCTGTCCGCCGCAATGTCGCAGTACCGAAAAAAAAATCGCAGATCGCCGCCATTACGCGTTAAAAAAAAAAACACCAAAAATGACAAAAATCTTTCCCTTTGTTAGTAAACGCGATAACTTTTGCGCAAACCAATCAAAATACGCTTTTTGCGATTTTTTTTACCAAACATAGGTAGCATAAAACAAATTGGCCGAAAAATGTTAAAAAAATTTGATTTTTACTTTTTTTTTGGGGAATTTCATGTAAAAAAATGTGAAAAATATTGTTATTTTTGCAAAATTGACGCTCTTTTTTTGTTTATAGCGCGTGATCAAAAAAATCGCACAGGTGATCAAATACCACCAAAAGAAAGCTCTGTTTGTGGGAAAAAAAGGACGTCAAATTCGTTTAGGTACAGCGTTGCACGACCGCGCAATTGTCCGTTAAATTCACGCAGTAAAAAATCGCAAAAAAACCCCTGGTCCTTTAGCAGCCAAATCCTCCGGGGCTTAAGTGGTTAACTTGGTATTTTCACCATATATAATATTTTGTGTGTTATAGCACAAATTCACTGCTTAGCGCGGCTTACCTTGATATAATTTTTGTTTAAGTGTTTGTCACACTATAAGCTGCTGCTTATTTGTACCTTAGCATAGCGCGGTTATCTTCCAAATTTACCTATATATATATATATATATATATATATATATATAATCTCTTGTTTAATACTACCTCAAAATCTATATTTCCTCAATGGACATTTTTATACCACTTAATTCATTCTAACTTAATTAAGTATTTATGGCTCGGATACATTGGCCCTAATGTACCTTGCTTATATAGGTCTATCTATTTAAACCATTAAAATCCCGTGACAATATTTATTTACATTTTACTTCATCACTCATTCATTTTATACAAAGTCACGGATTCTATAACTAAATATATCCCATCCAAAGCCACTGACATTTAACATATTCCCCTTTCTCTTTAATATTTTTTATTTGTTATCTATTATTTTTTCCAATTGAATGCAATTCATGGGTCACTAGTCCGTGTTCAAATGCTGCCCTGCAACACCTGATCAACTACGAGATGTTTGGAGATTGGCTATGCTATTCCCACTATACTCGTATCTGTGTTCAAATCTGCCCAGCAACAATAGACCATCTTGAGATTATGTAACCATTGGCCAAGTAACTTCCATCAGACTCCAGCAATTTCCGATTGCCTAGTGACCACTCACTATATTAGACAGCAGAGATGGCGTAGTGACGCTCTTCCTGATGATGTTGATGTGACGAAACGCGTAGAGCACCACACGCCATTTCCACTTTCAGCTGACAAGCACTTCCAGCGGCTGGAACGCACCGCATTCCGGAAGAGTGCTGAGAAGAGGAAAGTTGTGATTTACTGTTCTTAATACAACGCCATTTTATTTCCACCATATTGTGAGTACCTATCCTAATTTTAATAAACGTGATGTTATGATAATACTTTACTATGTGAGGCATTCAATTTCTTTCATACGGTCCGGATCTCCAATTAACGCCCCACCCCCCCCCATATACTACACCTATTGATGCCATTCTGAGTGAGGAATTTACTGGAGGATATTGCCCCATTACCCCGAGGTGGATCCTATTGGTTAACCCGTCTGATGATCGTTGTGCTTGGATGTGACTACCCCCAGTTTATCACGCTCATTACCCCTGTAGGGGTACTGATTTCCGGTGAGTGTGAATATTATTGGGAGGGAGCACCATGGCAATTAAACCAGCACAACCACCCTAAGGATCACCCTAAGATCTCCTTAACTCAGAATATCTAAAGATCATTCACTTAATGGACTATTATTTTACATGCACTTGGCTATTTATGCACCTGTCACTTTATTCCGTTTTCTGTTCATGAACCTAAATATAGTCACTCTGGACACTTTACTGTAGTCACTGTATATTTTTGCAATCACATATATTGATATATATTTATATATTCACTTTATTTAATTAATTTATTTGTTTTTCTGTGGAGTCGTTTTATATCATCACTTTTTTACAAGAATATTTATTTAGCACATTGCACTTTAGGTGGTACACTGTGCCCATTCCGTGGTACCAGGATACCACATATTGCACGAGAGCACTTACCACCAATTTTGGATCACTCCTTGTTTATATGCATATCATACCAATGTATACCTATTCATGTTATATATTGTAATCTAAGATCTAAGACATCAATTTGTTGTGCACATTGCCCCACAACACCTTTGCACTTTTTCCAACAGATATCTTTTACATTTCTTTTCAGTTCATATAAACTTCATATATTGCTGAAGATTATATTTGCATTTTTGACACTCCAACCACATATCGTGAACATTTATTTATAGCACTTCCTTACATAGGCACATAGGCAGCACCTTTTGGTGGTAATTGATCACCTGTGCGATTTTAAATTTTTGCGCTATAAACAAAAAAAGAGTGACAATTTTGAAATTTCCCATTCTGTTATATGACATACCCCCAAATAAAATTTAAAAATCAAAATGTTTTAACATTTTAGGCCAATTTTTTTTGGTAAAAATACATATTTTTGGTAAAAACAATCGCAATAAGCGTATTTTCATTGGTTTGCGCAAAAGTTATTGCGTCTACTAACTACGGGAAAGATTTATGTCATTTTTATTGCTCTTTTTTTTACTAGTAATGGCGGCGATCTGCGATTTTTTTGCGGGACTGCGACATTGCGGCGGACAGATCGAACCCCTAACTGACATCTTTGACAGTTTTGGGGGGACCAGGTGACATTACTACAGTAATCAGTGCTAAAAATATGCACTGTTACTATAATAATGACACTGGCAGAGAAGGGGTTAATACTGTGGGTGATCAAGGGGTTAAATTTATGCCTCATGCTTACTGACGTGTGGGGGGGGGGGTTGTTCTGTGACATACACAGAGATCACAGTTTCAGCTATTCTGAATCTGCTGATCTCTTCCTGTCTGTCACTGAGAAGATCCGCCTGCTTTGTTTACAAAAGCAGGTGGGTCTTCTGTCCATTTCCCTGACAATGGGGGGAGGGCAGCAGCAATCGGAGATGCTCCTCCCGTGGCCGGACTCCCACTGTGTCTAAACACAGCGGGAGCACGACTCCAGTGGCGCGCACCCGCCGCCGGAATCACTAGCAGTGCAGTAACGTAGATCTACATGGCTGAACCCAAGGGAGCCGCACTGCCACAGTAATATTACTGTGAGCAGTTGGCAAGTGGTTAAGGTCCACGTTGTAGCTGTCTTTCGGCTATAGCGCAGTCGGAAAGTGGTTAATCAGTAGAGTCGTTGTTCCAAAATGTAATACAAATACACTACAACACATTACATTACTTCCAAAATTTTTATTCTGTCCTATGAGAATATTTGTAACTTTAGTAAACTCTTCATTTTTAATATGAGATTAGCATGCAAAAAAAAAAATGGATGATCATTCGCCCAATAATCTCATTATGTGTACCAGGTTTTATTCTGCTTTTTTTCTTGTCCTTTGACTTTACACCTGTCTCCAACTTGGTAGTCACTTAGCTGCTCATCTGCTACTGACTTTGGCCTGTACCCTGACCACCCCGCTGTCTAACAGTGCTGTAGTTGCTGCGTGCTGGTTTAATCTCTACATACATCAACACCAGCAAATCAAAGTTACAGTCATGTCTGCAACACACTGTCTGTTATTATCACACTTGTGTATGAACCCTCAGTCTAAAATTAACAAAAATAAAATTTATACACCTATTGGCACTTTATGAATGGAGGCGGAAGGTATAGTCTAGTGAAATCATAGATATAATAATGAATACAGCAGCTAATGGGCTAAGGTATTAATTATTTTGAAATATAAAATGATCAGTTTTGTAATGTTACCTTTTTCGTTTTTTGATTGTAAATCAGGCTTAAGAGAAGACAAAATACAGTAACCATAATTAGAAGACTCTTATATGTTAGTACAACTGCCATTCTATCTGCTGGAAGAGAGGGAGAGAAAAAAAGAGAGGAATTTGCCAGTTAAAAAAATTATATACATGTATTTCTATATCAAAACAACAAAGAAATATACAAATAACACTTACAATGTTTTTGCTTTCAAGTGTTCTCTGAAGTAGTCAATGTCTTTGTGACACTCAGAGTCAAGTACAGCGCAGCGGTTAAATGTGATCTTCCAGGAGAGGGTGTGTACTCAATTCACAAACATATAAAACATAATAGCAGATAATAAAAGCCTTAACCGGTTAAAGCTATACATCACTGAATTAATAACTGAAGCAAAGTACAACAGTCTATTCTGGGATATAAAGCTTTGTTAAACCTTTTAAATTCCGTGTAGCTGCTCTACTTGTTATACTTGTTACAGTTGTGACATTTGGGAACCATAGGCTAGGAAAGTGTATCCATTAGACAGAGTCAGCTATAATCTCCAAATCTACATTTAGGATTAGTGATGGGCCGAACACTCACCTGTTCGGTTCACATCAGAACATCTCGAACAGGGGAAGAGTTCTAGCAAACATGCAAACTCTATTAACCACTTACTGCAAATCGACATAGCCCTACGTCGGCTGCAATAAGTAGCTGCACCAGGGTGATGCCTGCAGCTAGAGGCATCATCCCAATACCATTTTTTAAGGAGCTAGCCATCGGCTTTTAGGCAGTAATGACCGATGCGGCTCGGGAGCCACTTGATCATTACCCCAGCAAGCGGGAGGGGACGCCCCCCCCCTCCCGCCGTCTTCCACGGCTCTGCCCGGGTCTCCCGTCCCACCGGAAGACCCGAGCAACCAGCTGTAGCGTCCGCCGGCTGGATGGAGTCCCGATCAAAGCCGGATGCAGCTTTGATCGGGTCTCTGATGACGTAACCCAGAGGCGGCGTCCATGACATCATGTCCGGGTTACTCGGCTGCTGAAGGCGCCAAATTTAAAAAGTGACTGAATTCTAAAATGCAGTTTTCAGCATTTTGAATACATTGAAGTGCAGTGGAGGGGTCTAGGGTCTTTTAGACCCCCGATACCTCCATAAAGAGTACCTGTCACTGCCTATTGCTGTCACAAGGGATGTTTACATTGCTTGTGACAGCAATAAAAGTGATCCGATTTTATTTATTTTTTTTAAAAAAACCTGTGCTAAAATTAAAAAAATAAATAGGAAAAAAAAATGTGTACCTGTCCCCCGTATACCGGGGGCGTATACCGAAGTCACGCCCGCAAATTAAATCGCTGTTCAAACCACACATGTGATGTATCGCCACGATCGCCAGAGCGAGAGCAATCATTTTAAAAAAATAGCTACTCTATAACTCTAAAGTGGTAACCGTTAAAAAAATTTAAAGCGTCGCCTATGGAGATTTTTATTGACTGTAATTCCGCGGGTGTGCGCAATTTAAAACCGTAACATGTGGGGTATCTATTTACTTGGCGTCACATCATCTTTCACAATATACAAAAAACATTGGCTAATTTTACTGTTTAGCTTTTTTAAATGTAGTGAAGTGTAATTTTTCCAAAAAAATTACATTTGAAAGACCGCTGCGCAAATACCGCGTAACACAAAATATTGCAATAAATGCCATTTTATTCTCCAGAGTTTTTGCTAAAAATATATATATATATATATATATATATATATATATATATATATATAATGTTTGGGGGTTCTAAGTAATTTTCTAGCAAAAAATACTGATTTTAACTTGTAAACAACATGTGTCAGAAATGGGCTCGGTCCTTAAGTGGTTAATGTCTATGGGACACGAACATGAAAAATAATAAGTCCTCATTTTAAAGACTTACATGCAAGATTTTGCCATAAAATGTGTATGGGGACCTGGGTACTGCTCTGGGGGACATGTATCATGTATGACCCCTTAACCACTTCGGGACCGGAAGAATTTAAGCCCTTAATGACCAGGCCATTTTTTGCAATTTGGCACTTTGTGAATTTAACTGACAATTGCGTGGCCATGCAATGCTGTACCCAAACAAAGTTTATGTGCTTTTTTTCCCACAAATAGAGCTTTCTTTTGATGGTATTTGGTCACCTCTGCAGTTTTTATTTTTTGCGACATAAACAAAAAGAGACTGAACATTTTGAGGAAAAAAATGAAAATTTTCTACTTTTTCTTATAAAAAATATCCAATAAACTAAATTTTTGTCAAACATTTAGGCCAAAATGTATTTAGCTACATGTTTTGATAAAAAAAATCTCAATAACCCATAAAGCATTTATGAGCGGGAGATAAATCATAGAAGGGTTTAAGAGAAAAAGAAACTCGTTAAAGAGGTTGTAAATAGTGATGTCGCGAACATAAAATTTAATGTTCGCGAACGGCGAACGGGAACATCGGCAAATGTTCGCGAACCGGCGAACATTGCGAACCGCCATAGACTTCAATAGGCAGGCGAATTTTAAAACCCACAGGGACTCTTTCTGGCCACAATAGTGATGGAAAAGTTGTTTCAAGGGGACTAACACCTGGACTGTGGCATGCCGGAGGGGGATCCATGGCAAAACTCCCATGGAAAATTAAGTAGTTGACGCAGAGTCGGGTTTTAATCCATAAAGTGTATACGATCAGGTATGATGTTGTATTGATCAGGTAGTGTAAGGGTTACGCCCGCTTCACAGTGACAGACCAAACTCCCCGTTTAACGCACCGCAAACATCCGCAAACAGACCACAACCGACCAAAATGGGACAGGAACTGGGCTTTAAGGGTTAGGGTTAGAGTTAGGTTTAGTGTTAGGGGATAGGGTTAGGGCTATGGTGAGATACTTAGGGTTAGAGTTAGTAACCCTACCCCTACGCCTCTAACCCTAACCCTCTAACCCTAAGCACTAAAAATAACCCTAACCCTAGCCCTAACCCTAACCCTAACCCTAATTCTAATTTTTTTTCTGGTTCTGGACATGCTACAGAGCTGAAACTTCACAGGTACACTTTTTAGACCCCCCCCCCCAGACATCAAATCACACAAAAAAGTTCTTAAAAATTGTCATTTTTGATAGAGAGACAATTATTGGAAAAATTAAAAAAAAAAAAAAAAAAAATCTTTGGATTTAGTGTCTGGGGGGTCTAAAAAGTGTACCTGTCAAGTTTCAGCTCTGTAGCATGTCCAGAACGAGAAAAAATTATAATTAGGGCTAGGGTTAGGGGGTTAAGTTTAAGGTTAGAGGGTTAGGGTTAGGGCTAGGGTTATGTTTAGGGTTTAGGGTTATTTTTATGGCTAGGCTTAGAGGGTTAGGGTTAAGGTTAGAGGGTTAGGGTTATGGTTAGAGGGTTAGGTTTAGTGTTAGGGGATAGGGTTAGGGTTACGGTGAGATACTTAGGGTTAGAGTTAGTAACCCTACCCCTACCCCTCTAACCCTAACCCTCTAACCCTAAGCACTAAAAATAACCCTAACCTTAGCCCTGACCCTAACCCTAGCCCTAACCCTAATTCTATTTTTTTTTCTGGTTCTGGACATGCTACAGAGCTGAAACTTCACAGGTACACTTTTTAGACCACCCAGACAATAAATCCAAAGAAATTTTTTTTTTATTTCTTTTTTTTTTTAATTTTTCCAATAATTGGCTCTCTATCAAAAATGACAATTTTTAAGAACTTTTTTTTGTGTGATTTAGTGTCTGTGGGGTCTAAAAAGTGTACCTGTGAAGCTTCAGCAATGTAGCATGTCCAGAACCAGAAAAAAAAGATCATTTTTCAGTAGAGCAGGGATGGTGGGACGCTCCTTTTACACCTATATGATCTTTTTTTTCTGGGTCTGGGCATGCTACAGAGCTGAAACTTCACAGGTACACTTTTTAGACCCCCCCCCCCCCCAACACTAATCCCAAAAAGTCATGCCTGCCTCCAAAAATGCCTGATAAATATATAGAAAAAAAAATACTCAAATACCAGCCCTAAAAAGGGCTTTTGGGGACAATATATATATATATATATATATATATATATATATATATATAAAATTACACAAATACCAGCCCTAAAAAGGGCTTTTTGGGGACAATAGATATATATATATATATATATATATATATATATATCCAAGAAAAAAACAAAAACTCAAATACCAGCCCTAAGAAGGGCTTTTTGGGGTGCTGTCAGGATGCTGTCCTTACAGCAGGAGTGGACCAAGAACACTGACTAACAAGACCGGGAACACTGACTAACAACTGTCCCTAGCTATTAACAGCAGCAGCACTTTCCCTGCTTTCACTAACACACTGCTTCAGAAATGATCTAAGATGGATGCTGCCCTTGCTTATTTATAGGAGGTGGGAGGGTGTGGGAGGGAGGTATGCTGATTGGCCTGGAATGTGTCTGCTGACTGTGAGGTTCAGGGTCAAAGTTTGCCTCAATGATGATGTATAGGAGGCGGACCGAACATCGCATATGTTAGCCCACCGAGGCGAACGCGAACATGCGAAGTTCGCCGGGAACTGCTCTCCGGCGAACAGTTCGGGACATCTCTAATTGTAAACCCATAAAACTTTTTTTTTTTTTGCAACCTGAAAGAGAAACACATAATGAGCTAGTATGCATCGCATACTAGCTCATTATGAAATACTTACCTTAGAACGAGCCCCTGCCGTGCCGCCCGCTTACCTGTATGATGGGCGACATGTCCAGTCGCCCATCTTCCGGGATCGCGGCATCTGGCCATCTGATTGGCCGGAGCCGCGGTGACGTCACTCCCGCGCACGCGCGCGGGAGCCGACGGTCACGGCATGGGGCTCTGAAGGAACGGCACCAGCGGCCGTTTCTTCAGAGCGCATGCGCCAGTGATGTCACTGGCTGCATGTAAGGTAAATATCTCCTAAACGGTACATGTTTAAGAGATATTTACAGTACCTATAGGTAAGCCTTATCATAGGCTTACCTATAGGTACAAGTTGCTGAGGGGGGTTTACTTCCTCTTTAACCAGAAACAATTTCGAACAACTGTATAAAGGTTTTATTCAAGAGCAAGATATGGCTAAATTAACAGAAAAAAGAGAAGGGAGTTAACCTCCCTGGCGGTATGGTTCTTTCAGATTTTAGGTGCTGAAAGCGGTACCATTATTTTGCATGTAATTCTTAAGAACAAGCAGCCCAAACCAACTATTTACATATGATTTTTTTTGTTACTGTGCGTTCTTCTTTATAAAATCTCGGGTATGATAAAGTTTGAAACACAAAATCATAAATTATAATATAATAAATAACTATAACTAAGTTAAAGTATGTATGTATGTATATATATATATATATATATATATATACACGTATACATGTATTGTGTGTGTGTATACATATATATAGATATACGTGTATATATATATATATATATATATATATATATATAAAAAGTACAGTAAAACTGCAGGAAAGGGCACTGGGGGCAGACTAATGTGAATTTATTTTTTTTGTAATGTATCAGTGTGTTTGGTGTGTTTTACTATTTAAATTTGCAGCCGGTTCCACCCCCCTGCGAGCGTCACGTTGCAGGAGACGGAATCCGGGGCACAGAGCATCGGGAGGAAGATCCCGCTGCCGCACACTGCCGAGATACATCACTGGATCCCGGGGACAAGGTCCCTCTCTTACAGGATCCAGTGATCTTAGATAGTTACATGGTAGGTGAGGTTGAATAAAGACAATAGTCCATCCAGTTCAACCTGTGTAGGTGTGTGTGGCTGTAATCATCTCACATACCCCTGAATGTTCTGATCCTTGAGATGTACGACTAAGAGTCCTTTGAAAGCCACCATACTTCCCGCAGAAACCACCTCTTGTGGTAGAGAATTCCACAATCTTGTAGCCCTAACAGTAAAGAACCCCCCACGTTGCCTGAGGTTAAAACGCTACTACTCTAATCGCATTGTATGCCCTCGAGTCCTCATGCAATCCCTTCGACTGAATAGCTGTTTTTCTATGCCGAGATCACCATTGAGATATTTATAAATTGCTATCATGTCCCCCCTCAGGCGTCTCTTCTCCAGGGAGAATAAATCAAGCGATTGCAGACGCTCTTCATAATTAAGGTCCTCCAATCCCCTAATCAGTTTAGTTGCCCTTCTCTGTACTCTCTCCCGCTCCAACACATCCCTCCTGAGGACTGGCGACCAGAACTGGACAGAATACTCCAGATGTGGTCGGACCAGAGTTTTATAAAGTGGAAGGATTATAGTCTTATCTCTGGAATACATCCCTTTCTTTATGCATGCTAATATTCTGCTAGCTTTGGCAGCTGCCGCTTGACATTGCATGCTATTGCTTAGTCTATCATCTACCAAGACTCCCAGATCTTTCTCCATTTTTGATTCCCCCAAGGGTTCCCCACCTAACGTGTATTGTGCTTTTATGTTTTTAGTCCCCAAGTGCAAAACCTTACACTTCTCCACATTAAACCTCATTTGCCATGTCGTTGCCCACTCTGTTATTTTGTCCAGGTCATTCTGTAGGATATCTGCTTCATGCTGTGCAGTTATTTCCCTGCCCAATTTTGTGTCATCTGCAAAAACTGATATCGAACTACTGATCCCGTCCTCAATGCTGTTTATGAATAAATTGAACAAGGTTGGTCCCAGGACTGAGCCTTGGGGGACCCCGCTTACCACCTCAGACCAGTCTGAGTATGCGTTGTTTATTACCACCCTTTGGACACGCCCTTTTAGCCAGTTCCGTATCCAAGAGCAAACCCTGTGGTCGATACCTGCAGACCTTATTTTATAAATTAAGCGCTTGTGGGGAACTGTATCAAACGCCTTAGCGAAATCCAGGTATACCACATCCACTGGTCTGCCACTATCTAGCTCACAGCTCACCTCCTTGTAGAATGTTAAGAGATTGGTTTGACAAGAATGCCCATTTGTAAACCCGTGCTGATTACTGCTGATGATGTTGTTGTCTTTAGCAAACTCTACGATATAGTCCCTTATTATCCCCTCCAGAAGTTTACATACTATCGATGTCAAACTGACAGGTCTATCATTTCCCGGGATATGCCTCTGCCCCATTTTGAATATCGGTATCATGTTAGCTTTCCTCCAATCCCCTGGTACATTTCCTGTCATAATACTGTCAGCAAAGATTAGGAACAGTGGTCTAGATATAATCTTACTGAGTTCCTTGAGTACGCTCGGATGTACGCCATCCGGGCCTGGTGATTTGTTTGTGTTAAGTTTATCCAGCCTTTCCCTAATTTCACCCTCTGTTAGCCATAGCGGCAAGTCCTGTGTATTACTACTAACCATACAGTCATGGTCAGTGTACCCCTCCTTTTCCTGAGTAAAGACTAATGAGAAAAAGGCGTTTAGCACGGTTGCCTTTTTAGTGTCCTCTGTAACCATCCTCCCATCATCGTTAATTATGTGTGCAATATGCTCTGCCCTAGTTTTTTTGCTGTTGATATATTTAAAGAATTTCTTTGGGTTCTTTTTACTATCCTCCGCTATTTATCTCTCAAAGTTGATTTTAGCCATTTTGATTTCGTATTTACTTTTCTTATTTGCCTCCTTGTATTGCTCCAAAGCCGATACTGTGCCCTCCGATTTATATTTCTTGAAGGCCATTTTTTTCCCCCTAATACGTTTTTTAACATTACGGTTTAGCCAGCCAGGTTTGGCTTTGTCTCTTCTAAATTTATTTCCCATAGGAATGCACTGCAAGATGCATTTGTTTAATATGTTCCTAAAGCATTCCCATTTTTCCTCCGTGGTCAGTGATACCAGGGTTTGGTCCCAGTTTACCCTTTCCATCAATGAGCACAATTTCGGAAAGTTTGCCCTTCTGAAGTTTAGGGTTCTTATGTTCCCCACTTGCCTTGTTATATTGTTATTTACACTAAATGTGATCATCCTGTGATCGCTAGAGCCCAGGTTGTCCTGGACTCCTACCTCCGAGATTAGGTCTGGGTCATTAGTGATCAATAGATCCGGGACTGCATTTTCCAGGACATGTAGTTGTCCTGTAAGGTTTCCGTGAATAGATGGCCTTCTGTGAGTGTGTAATCCCCTCTTCCCAGTCAATGTTGGGATAATTGAAGTCCCCCAATATGATGACTGATCCCAGTTTTGCCACTTTAGCCAATAGTGATAAAAATTCCAGCTCTACCTCCTCCCTTTGGTTGGGTGGCCTATAGCAAACCCCCACAATTACTTTTCCCTTTTTTTCTTCCCTATGGAGTTCTACTAACATGGATTCTAACTCCATACTCATCCCTTCCGTAATATCACTCCTCTCTATCACCCTTACATTGTTCTTGACATAGAGACATACCCCTCCCCCTCTTTTTCCTACCCTGTCCTTCCGGTACACCGAATACCCTTGGATATTGACCAGCCAGTCATGTGAGGGGTCGAACCAAGTCTCCGTTATTCTCACAAGGTCTATGTCTCCCTCATTTCCAACTCATCCATTTTATTAGCTAGGCTCCTGGCATTAGCATATACCCCTCTTAGTTTTGGGGAAGTTGATCCTGAATGGTGATTATGTTTATTCCTGTTTGGTCTGAGGTTTTCCCCGCACAGACCCCCCCCAATTGACGTTATGGAACTACTGTCACTGCTGACTCTACTACTGCCTTCTGTCCTTTGCTCCCTCCTGACTGACTCTACTTCTGAGCTCTCCCCCCCGTCTCCTAGTTTAAAAGCCCCTCCAACTTGGTGGCCATCTTTCTCCCCAAAAGAGCTGTACCATCCCCATTAAGGTGCAGCCCATCCTTACTAAAGAGCCGGTAGCCAACTGAGAAGTCAGCCCAGTTCTCCAGGAACCCAAACCCCTCCTTCCTACACCAATTCCTCAGCCACTTGTTAAGTTCCCTAAGCTCCTTCTGCCTCTCCTGTGTGGCTCGAGGTACAGGCAGTATTTCAGAGAAAACCACCTTGGAGGTCCTTTTCCTCAATCTATTACCTAAGTCCCTGAAATCATTCTTTAGGATCCTCCACCTTCCTTTTACTTGGTCATTAGTGCCCACATGCACCATGACCGCTGGGTCATCCCCAGCCCCGCCCAATAATCTGTCTACCCAATCCGCGATGTGCCGAACTCGAGCACCCGGTAAACAACATACTGTCCGGCTACCGCAATCTTTTCGACAGATTGCCCTCTCTGTCCTCTTGATGATTGAGTCCCCATCTACCACAACCTGTCTAACCTTTCCTGAATCTCGGCCCCCCTTCCTCCTGGAGCCGCCACTCCCCTGGCAGCTGGGGGAGGGCGCCTGCTCCAGCACTGCCACCCCTGAGCTGACATCCCCTCAACCTGCAACTCGGCAAATTTGTTATGGTGTACCAACTCAGGACTGGCCTCCCTGACCCTCATCCCGCTACCCTTTCTAAAGGTCACCCAGCTGCCTACCTCTGATGCCTGCATCTCCTCTACTCCTCCCTCCAGTGGTGGCTGGTGCGGCTGGGGGGGGGGGGCGCAAAAATAAAAATGTAATAGGTATTGCTTCGCGTCAAAAAACGCAGTAAAAAATTGCGTGACTTTGAGGTCATGGTACAGGCACGGCACAGGTGATGGTACAGGCATGGGGCATGGCACAGGTGATGGTACAGGATATGGTATAGGCATGGCACAGGTCATGGTAAGGGCATGGCAGAGGTCATGGCACAGGTGATGGTATAGGCATGGCACAGATATGGTATAGTCATGGCACAGGTCATGGTACAGGCATGTCACAGGTCATGTAGTACATATTCCTATCGCACACCTTCCTGGTTTGTAGGCTCTTATGTGTTGGGTGCTGAAGCGATCACCAGTTGGCAACTGGATTAGATACAGGAAAATACATATTCGCCAGCACACCAAGGCTCTTGCAAAAGCAGTCCAAAATTTATTGAAGTTACGATCACATTAAAAATGGTGCAACGTTTCGGAGCCGCACAGGACCCCTTCGTCAGGCATGTGATACAGTGCAGGTTGTGAACAGGGAATATATAGAGACATACCACCAATAAAGACAGTGCATAAAGGTGACACCCACATATGATTACATCATTCTCCCGTCTATTGCACATAAACAACAGCTTCAAATGTCAAAAATCAATGTTACTAACACGAAATATCATGATCCTTATACCTTAATCGAGTATATCAATATAATGATGCTGGTCTGTGCTGGCTAGGATGGATGCTCATCGGGATGAGTCCCGATCCCCCGCCCTCCGCTGTGCAGCGTCTGTTGCCGTCATGGAAACCATGACGCTGGGGCGCGCATGCGCATTGGAGCGGCCTCGGCTCGGAGAGGGCGGGGGGAGGTGCGGGCTGTCGGAACGGAGAACAGACTAGGTGTGCACTCATACACAGGCAGAGTGCACACCCAGAGGTTATCGGGCAAGAAAAAGGAGACAAAAGAAATGAAAACAGCTGTAAAGCAAATACAAGAAAGACAGAGTATGGAGGAGGGAAAAAAAGAATTTAAAGAGGAAAAACAAAATGAGAAAAAGAAAAAAATGAACAAAAATGCAAAATGGTTGCTCAAATGTATGTATGCAGGAAAGGGAAACGGAAAAAGTAGCAGTGAGAGGAGAAAGACAAAAAAAGGGGGGGGGGGGGAATACAAAAATAAATCAAAATGGGGGAAAAAGAAATAGTAGGAAAAAACAGGAAAAATATAAATGAGAAGCAAGATGAATATGAACCTAGAAAATTGTAAGATGAGGATGCACAGAAGTAGAGTAAGATCACGATGTATAGGATGACAGGGAAACCAGGTCAGTGAGAAGGTGCGGGGAGTGTAGTGCTGACATGGGGAGGGGGGGGGGGTTAAAGGAAAAATGCGGGGGGAGGAAAAAGAGTGTGAAACGAGAAAAAGACCAGTATGTCAAGTGGGGGACATGATATGTAAGCCGGAGCCTTGCCCAAACGCCAGGGGAAGGAACCAAGCATAGTATGGGATAAACTGTAGGATAAGCGTTAGACATGGACACAACGTCCTATTGTCGATACGCGTATTTTTATAATGCAATGTGTTCGTGAGAAAATATGTCACCCACATTGCGGCATCATAGTAATCCATATCGACACTCAAACTCGACATAAATGGTTTGAACGGAAAAAAGAGGGGAGAGAAAACAGACATGAGGAAAGGGAAGGGGGGGGGGGTTGGAAAGGACAAAGAGAAGAGAGAGAACAAAAGATACATATCTCTTGTAAACGCTCATGAACGATCGAGTCTATCACAGGAAAAAAAACTTTTTTGTCAGTGTTGTTACATTGGTATTGGAACTATCTGTCCCCGAGGAAACATGTAAGGGACAAGTACGTGTTGAGGCCCCCCGGTTGTACCGTACCCAAGGTATATATCCAGTACGCCTCACGGCGTAGGAGTAGTAAGTCCCGGTCACCTCCTCTATTTGGTTGTTTAACGTGTTCAATAGCCATCCCACATAGCTCATGGGTCTGGTGTCTGGCCGTAGCAAAATGTACTGCTACGGGTTTGTTGGGGTCTGCTTGTTCACCTTTCTCAACCTTCGCTAGTGTGGTTCTAATGTCACTCCTATGTTTTTGAAACCGTATTTTGAACATACCCCTCGTCTTGCCAACATATGTTAGTGCGCAGGGACATTTCAAAATGTAAACACAAAAATCAGTATTACAGTTCAGATAATCCAATATCCGGTATTGGTTGCCCCTGTGTGGATGTGAGAAATCCATCCATCCTAGCCAGCACAGACCAGCATCATTATATTGATATACTCGATTAAGGTATAAGGATCATGATATTTCGTGTTAGTAACATTGATTTTTGACATTTGAAGCTGTTGTTTATGTGCAATAGGCGGGAGAATGATGTAATCATATGTGGGTGTCACCTTTATGCACTGTCTTTATTGGTGGTATGTCTCTATATATTCCCTGTTCACAACCTGCACTGTATCACATGCCTGACGAAGGGGTCCTGTGCGGCTCCGAAACGTTGCACCATTTTTGATGTGATCGTAACTTCAATAAATTTTGGACTGCTTTTGCAAGAGCCTTGGTGTGCTGGCGAATATGTATTTTCATGTCACAGGTCATGGTACAGGAGATGGTATATGCCCCCTTTCAATGCAGAGACCAGCGTACATGCCCCCTTTCAATGCAGAGACCAGCGTACATGCCCCCTTCAATGTAGTGACCAGCGTGCATGCCCCCTTCAATGCAGAGATCAGCGTGCGTGCCCCCTTCAATGCAATGAACACTGTACTGTGCCCCCTTCAATGCAATGAACACTGTGCTGTGCCCCCTTCAATGCAATGAACACTGTGCTGTGCCCCCTTCAATGCAATGAACACTGTGCTGTGCCCCCACAATGCAGAGTTCAGCGTGCGTGCCCCCTTCAATGCAACTGTGCTGTGCCCCCTTCAATGCAATGAACACTGTGCCGTGCCCCCTTCAATGCAGAGTTCAGCGTGCGTGCCCCCTTCAATGCAATGTACACTGTACTGTGCCCCCTTCAATGCAATGAACACTGTGCTGTGCCCCCTTCAATGCAATGAACACTGTGCTGTGCCCCCTTCAATGCAATGAACACTGTGCTGTGCCCCCACAATGCAGAGTTCAGCGTGCGTGCCCCCTTCAATGCAACTGTGCTGTGCCCCCTTCAATGCAATGAACATTGTGCCGTGCCTTGCCCCCATCAATGCAGAGTTCAGCGTGCGTGCCCCTTTCAATGCAGAGCACCACAGCATTGTCCCCAATCATTGCAGAGCGCCACAGCATTGTCCCCAATCATTGCAGAGCGCCGCAGCATTGTCCCCAATCAATGCAAAGCGCCACAGCATTGTCCCCAATCAATGTAGAGCAATACAGCATTGTCCACAATCATTTTAGAGCGCCACAGCATTGTCCCCAATCACTGCAGAGAGCCACAGCATTGTCCCCAATCATTGCAGAGCGCCACAGCATTGTCCCCAATCATTGCAGAGCGCCACAGCATTGTCCCCAATCATTGCAGAGCGCCACAGCATTGTCCCCAATCAATGCAAAGCGCCAAAGCATTGTCCCCAATCAATGCAGAGCACCACAGCATTGTCCCCAATCATTGCAGAGAGCCACAGCATTGTCCCCAATCACTACAGAGCGCCACAGCATTGTCCCCAATCATTGCAGAGCGCCACAGCATTGTCCCCAATCATTGCAGAGCGCCACAGCATTGTCCCCAATCATTGCAGAGCGCCACAGCATTGTCGCTAATCATTGAAGAGCGCCACAGCATTGTCCCCAATCAATGCAGAGCGCCACAGCATTGTCCCCAATCATTGCAGAGCGCCACAGCATTGTCCCCAATCAATGCAGAGTGCCACAGCATGCCCTCAATCAATGCAGAGTGCCACAGCATGCCCTCAATCAATGCAGAGCGCCAGAGCATGCCCCCAATCAATGAAGAGCACCACAGCATTGTCCCCAATCATTGCAGAGTGCCACAGCATTGTCCCCAATCATTGCAGAGTGACGCAGCATTGTCCCCAATCAATGCAAAGCGCCACAGCATTGTCCCCAATCAATGTACAGCGCAACAGCATTGTCCACAATCATTGCAGAGCGCCACAGCATTGTCCCAATCACTGCAGAGCGCCACAGCATTGTCCCCAATCATTGCAGAGCGCCACAGCATTGTCCCCAATCAATGCAAAGCGCCACAGCATTGTGCCCAATCAATGCAGAGCGCCACAGCATTGTCCCCAATCATTGCAGAGCGCCACAGCATTGTCCCCAATCATTGCAGAGCGCCACAGCATTGTCCCCAATCACTGCAGAGCGCCACAGCATTGTCCCCAATCATTGCAGAGCGCCACAGCATTGTCCCCAATCATTGCAGAGTGCCACAGCATTGTCCCTAATCAATGCAGAGCGCCACAACATTGTCCCCAATCAATGCAGAGCGCCACAGCATTGTCCCCAATCATTGCAGAGCACCACAGCATTGTCCCCAATCAATGCAGAGTGCCACAGCATGCCCTCAATCAATGCAGAGCGCCACAGCATGCCCCCAATCAATGCAGAGCACCACAGCATTGTCCCCAATCATTGCAGAGCGCCACAGCATTGTCCCCAATCATTGCAGAGCGCCACAGCATTGACCCCAATCAAGGCAGAGCACCACAGCATTGTCCCCCAATCAATGCAGAGCGCCACTGCATTGTCCCCAATCACTGCAGAGCACCACAGCATTGTCCCCAATCATTGCAGAGCGCCACAGCATTGTCCCCAATCATTGCAGAGCGCCACCGCATTGTCCCCAATCACTGCAGAGCACCACAGCATTGTCCCCAATCATTGCAGAGCGCCACAGCATTGTCCCCAATCATTGCAGAGGGCCACAGCATTGTTCCCAATCATTGCAGAGCGCAACAGCATTGTCCCCAATCATTGCAGAGCGCCACAGCATTGTCCCCAATCAATGCAGAGCGCCACAGCATTGTCCCCAATCAATGCAGTGTGCCACAGCATTGTCCCCAATCACTGCAGAGCGCCGCAGCATTGCCACCAATTATTGCAGAGCACCGAAGCATTGTCCCCAATCAATGCAGAGCGCCACAGCATTGTCCCCAATCAATGCAGAGCGCCACAGCATTGCCCCCAATCATTGCAGAGCACCACAGCATTGCCCCCAATCATTGCAGAGCGCCACAGCATTGTCCCCAATCATTGCAGAGCGCCACAGCATTGCCCCCAATCATTGCAGAGTGCCACAGCATTGTCCCCAATCATTGCAGAGCGACACAGCATTGTCCCCAATCGCTGCAGAGCGCCACAGCATTGTCCCTAATCACTGCAGAGCGCCACAGCATTGTCCCCAATCATTGCAGAGCGCCACAGCATTGACCCCAATCATTGCAGAGCGCCACAGCATTGTCCCCAATCATTGCAGAGCACCACAGCATTGTCCCCAATCATTGCAGAGCGCCACAGCATTGTCCGCAATCATTGCAGAGCGCCACAGCGTGCCCCCCAATCAATGCAGAGACCAGCGTGGGTGCTCCCTTCAATGCAGTGTGGGTTCCCATAAAACCAATGCACTTACCTGGCGGCGGCTTCTTCTTCAGTCCGGGCGGCAGCTTCTCCCCTCCTTGAGACTTCGTCCTCTTCTGCGGCGGCGGGAAGGTGACTGGGCGGTGACGGTGAGTGACTGATGCACGCATCGGCATCGCCCCCAACGAGGTAAGCATTCAACAAGTGACATTATTACAATTTTTCAGAAATATTATCAAAATTTATATAGGGTAAATGAGATTCAGAAGGTGGAAGAAATTCAAAGTAGACAAAATAAAATAGAGCAATATTTACAGAATTTAAAATTTCCAGTTATTTCAGGAGAGGTTATTTTAAAATCGGATAATGAAATTACCATAGAAGAAATCCAACAAGCAATAAATAGTTCAAAGATAGGTAAAAGCCCAGGCCCAGAAGGATATTCATCTTTATATTTTAAAAAAATTTCTGAAATTCGAATGCCCTTTTTTCAGACATATATGAATTCCATGGGGAAGGTTGAGAGCTACGCCAGGAAGCTCTAGGGGCATATATTTTTCTCCTAGTAAAAGAAAGAAAATATCTAACTCTATGCTCCAGTTTTAGGCCAATTTCCTTGATTAATGAAGACTTAAAAATCTATGCGAGGATTCTGGTGGAAAGCCCTTTATGTCCAACTGGGTAGAAAAAGATCAAGTAGGTTTTGTCCCTGGGAGGGAGGCTAGGGATATTGTAATAAGAACTATACTCTTGATACATGGAACAAGAAAAGGAAAGAATCCAACCCTTTTTCTATCAGTCGATGCCAAGAAGGCCTTTGATAGATTGGATTGGGAGTATATGCTCCAGACACTCTGCCATATTGGCCTTGGCCCTTGTCCGTGTGGATGGATAGGGGCATTATACGCAAGTCCAATGGCTCACATAAGGGTAAATGCAGGGTGAATGGTTTTCTCTTGGACGCCTTCCATATTTTCAATGGCACGAGACAGGGGTGTCCTCTATCCCCTTTGCTCTTCGCCCTGGCCCTGGAACCGTTTTTGTGAAAGGAGCTGGACCCCCCGGACATTGCCGGGATCACAGTGGGCTCGGTGGAGCATAAACTCTCGGGTTATGCCGATGACCTTTTGTTTTATGTTGGCAATCCCCGAATCTCTCTCCCAGTTCTCATGCGCGAGTTTTTGGCAATTTCTCCAATTTGAAAGTAAATTATGACAAATCCGAACTGCTCCCTATTCACGTCCCCCCCGGACATGGCGGACTTTCTGTGACATTATTTTGGTTTTAAATGGAGGGAGGATTCTCTCCCCTATTTGGGGGTTCATATTTCCCCCGACTTGCGGGCCCTTTACGACAGGAATTACGGGGACCTGATGGATCGCATCAATGCTGATCTGGACTCCTGGGCTCCATACCCTTTGACCTGGTGTTAATGTCCTCAAGATTACTATTTTACCCAGGCTTATATACCTCCTCAACACTGTCCCCATACATTTGCCTCAACTGTTCTTTAAGCGACTCCGCCGATCCTTCCTGAAGTTTGTCTGGCATGGTAAACACAGGCGACAGAAGAAAGAAGGGGGGGGTGGGACTGCCAGATGTAACCCTGTACTACAAATCTATGGCCCTGGTCCGCATGGTGAATTGGGCTAATGACGCTGCCACCAAACCCTGGGTGCCCCTGGAGAAGACTATGGCTGGTAGGAACCCGGCGGGTGCGCCGTGGATCCCGGAGGTCGGCAGGGCTCTCTCGGAGTGGGCTTCTCCGCTGACAAGATCGACCCTCCAGACCTGGGATAGGCTCAATGCGGGGGGTGAATTCTCCACAAGGGTTTCCCCCTTTGGCTCCCTTGGGTGGCTTCCCCTGGTTTCAGCCTGGTGAGGACTCTCGGTCTTTTCGGTTTTGGGGGGGACGACGGACGTTTTGTGGCAAATTTGCGCTGTCTGGACAACTACTTTCACTGGCAGTTCTGCGAGCTCGATTTGGGGAGTTCCCTATGTCCACTTGGTGCCACAGGCAGATGTCGGATTTTATGTCCAAACTCCCCACTCCCCCTCGCCCAATAGACCAACACTCCCCTCTGGAGAAGTGGTTTACCCAACGCCCGGTCTCTCGGCATCTTCTTTCTCATATGTACAAATTAGTTCTTAGCTCGGTGTCGCGCTTGGTCCCTTACTTTGTTCGGGAATGGGAGAGAGAGTTGGGAGTGGAATTTTCCACTCAACAGCTGACTAAAATGCTGCACCTAGCCCACGTTTCCTCCATTAGCACAATAATCCAGGAATCCTCTTACAAGTTCCTCTCCAGATGGTATAGGACCCCCTCGAGGCTGAAACAGATGTTCCCTAACACTGATCCACACTGCTGGAGGGGCTGCGGCCAGGAGGGTACGTTCCTCCACATTTGGTGGGACTGTCCGATCCTTAAACCCTTCTTGGATGTGGTTCATCCCTGGATTCAGAAGCTAACCATCACCCCTCCTGACCGCACCCTGCTCCAATATCTCTTTCATGATACCCACTCCTAAATCAAAAGATACAAAGGTAGTGTCATCCAGTTTTTACTGAACGCTGCCAAGTGCCTGATTCCTAGACACTGGAAGCAGACCACTTGTCCCGCCTTGTCTGAATGGAAATGGGAGGTGAATTGGGTTATGGAAGCAGAAAGGAGGGTTCTGTCTCTACAGGGGGAAAGTCCAGATTCAGGGATACTTGGACAGGGTGGATGTTGTACTCGGATGAGATTCCTAATGAGCCCGGTGATTCCTCCTTGTGCATTACCACCTATATGGCTGTGTATTCTCTAGGCTGATCTTCTCTCTTCCTTTTCTTTCTATGTTCCTATCCTTTGGCTGGCCTATCTGAGGCCCGTTTATCTCCTTCTTTCTACCCTTATGTCTTGGTTCTACTGTTTTCTTACATTTGTATGTGGAAACTGTGGCAAAGATGCATGGTACTTTTTGACACTGAAGGTCCTGGTTCTGCTGGGCCGCCTTGGGGGTGCCTCCCCGGAAACCGGCCCCAGCCAGTAGGACAGATGTTGGTTGAGGTTCGCCTCCGTTTGGCCGATAGGCACAATCTACATTATGATAAGCCTGTTCACTGTGACGCTAACCCTCCCTTATTGTTTGACATGCCACCATTGTCTTCAGTTGTGCTTGATGCTTTTTCTTGCACTGTTCTGTACTTTCTCCTTTTATTTTTGTAAAATGTTAAAAATGAAAATAAAGGTTGTTAAAAAGAAAAATAAGGGTAAATGGGTCCCTATCAGAGTCTATCAAATTATATAATGCTACACGTTAGGGATGGTCACTCACTCCATTACTCTGTGTATTGACTTTAGAACCATTATTAGCAACTATAAGGGCAAATCAAGACATTAAGGGTTTGGAGATAGTTAGACAAGATCATAAAGTGTCTGCTTTTGCGGACAACATATTGCTATAAGTATCTAATCCATCACAGGTCCTCCCAAAAATTCTTGTAGAATTGAAAAGATACGTTGAGAGCTCCAATTTTAAAAATAAATGTAGAAAAAACAGAGATACTAAATGTTTCTGTTTCCCTATGCAGGGCCATTAGAGCTCTCCCCCCCCCCCTTTGTGTGGAAACAGAGGGGTTTGAGATATTTGGGTACATATATATCAAGGTCAGAATTGGCCCAGACGACGTCTCTTGATGACGAAATGTTGGCGACTCCAGACGCAACGTCCACACGCCCCCTCTCTGAGCCGGCTATCGTTGTTTATGCTGACTGGATACATGCAGGACGCTGCGATTGGATCCCCAGCCACCATTTTCTATGTGCTTGCCTGTACTATATTATTGTGAGTAGTTCTTTTAATAAACTTAATTTATGTTATTTACAGGATTACACTATGGTCTTCTGTACATTCTTTTTCCATACATCCATCTGACCATCACGGAGCTACCTTGAGGAATTAACCATTCCACTGCGCTACCCATGGTTGTTTGGAGTCCTTGAGATCTATATGATATGTTTTACTTGGCAACAAAAATGACGGTCCTCCTGAAGGCCCTATATATTTTCAGACCCTTCCTATAAACATTCCAGGGGCTTATTGTAGAACACTTAAATCCTTAATTCAAAGACTTGTATGGAAACATAGGAGCCCACGTATTGCCTTTAATACATTCATTAGACCAAAGCCTGATGGAGGACTACTTCTCCTAGATTTGGAGAGATACCATGAAGCAGCCATTTTGCGTAGAGTAATGGACTGGGTCCATGGCTCCTCTCAGAAGAAATGGGTACAACTGTAGGAAAATATAAGTAATTCCATATTGGGACAGAAAATCTGGCTTCCCAGGTAATATAAGGGTTTTCCCAGGGACCTGGCTGCAATTACGAAAGAAACTTTAAGAGTCTGGGATAACGCCCCTAACAATATGCAGTGGCAATATAATAGTTGTTTATTGCCCCTTCGGGTAAGGAGAATAAGTAATATCTGAAGTGGATATCTGAAAAAGATTGTTTAAAACTGAAGGATGTCCTAGAGGGGAACGTCCTTTGTACCTTACCAGAACTTTGAGATAGGTATGGTATATTACCATGGGATGTTTGGCGATAAAGAAAGCTCCAGCATTTTGTGGAGTCACTTCCCAAACCTTTACGTTCTATTCGTGAGCTCAGCCCATGTGAGAGACCTGTGGACCAAGGGGGAGTCAACAGAGGGATGATCGCGAACATCTGTAAGATACTGATCTCCCTCTCTGACCCTGGCCCTGGGGGTCTTTTGGGAGGCTGGGAGCACGAATTGAACACATCTTTACCAGAGAAATTAAAGTATAAGGTTAGGGACCTGGTGCATTCTACTTCGGTAGATACAAGAATAAAAGAGATGAATTATAAATCGTTAATGAGATGGTATTATGTTCCAACTAAACTGCATAGGATTGATCCAGATGTTTCATCCCTGTGTTGGAGAGAATCTGGAGGGGAGGGAACCCATGCCCATATATGGTGGAGCTGTTCTTTGATCCAGCCATCCTGGAAAAAGGTATTATTATTATTAGTGTTGAGCGAACACGGACTGTATTATTCGTGTTCGTACCGAATAATTGGATTTTTGTTACCCAAACACGGACCCGAAAACTTTACTGTATGTTCGGGTTTAAAATCCGTGTTCGGTCATTTTATTTCCGGGTTTGTATGTAATGGCGCGCTTTTAATGGCGGGCTTTCAACATCCAATCAACAAGCGTTTAACTGGTGTGCCTTAAGCCATCCCAGCCATGCCTACTAATGTATTAGTAGCTGTGATTGGCCATCTGAAGCATGTGACCATGTCTTTATAAGTTCGAGACTGAGCGCCGCTGCGTCATTCTGCTGTAGTATAGGGACAGAGCACACATCATACGTGCTGGCTGCTGATTAGGGACAGACAGTCAAAAATTATATTGTGTCCGAAAAGAATTCAGGGACAGGTCGGAGTGCTGCAGGCAGGGCGAGTTATTAGGGCATTTTAGGGCGAGGCTGGAGAATAGGCAGGGTCAGTGTTCTACATCGATTTTGCTGTGTGGGGGGTTTGCAGTGCCAGTGACCGATCTTATCGATCATTTTAGGGTGAGGCTGGAGAATAGGCAGGGTCAGTGTTCTACATCGATTTTGCTGTGTGTGGGGTGGTGTGAACACAATCTTTTTGCCTGCTGAGGAGGAGGGAGAAAAAAATATTTTTTATCAGTCAGTTGTGTGCAGCGTTTTTCCTTCAGTGCTGCTGACTGTGATAATACACTGCTGTGTTCACATGTGCTATTATTGAGTGATTTTAAAATTTATACACTTTTTCTATTCCACTATTCAATATACACCCTTTTGGGTTAAAAAAATTAAATTGTGGCATAGTCTGTACTAATCTATTTAAAAATTACAAACTTAAAAGGGGAATTTTCTTTTTTTTTCCCCCTTCATAGCCTGCAGCAGAGCTGACTGATATAAGACACTGCTGTGTTCACATGTGCTAGTGATTTTAAAATTTATACACTTTTTTCTATTCCACTATTCAATATATACACCCTTTTGGGTTAAAAAAATTAAATTGTGGCATAGTCTGTACTAATCTATTTAAAAATTACAAACTTAAAGGGGAATTTTCTTTTTTTTTTTCCCTCCAAAGCCTGCAGCAGAGCTGACTGATATAAGACACTACTGTGTTCACATGTGCTATTGAAAAATCACCAATTTTATATCATATTTTCTATTCCGCTATTCAATCTACACCCTTGGGGTAAAAACAATTAAATTGCGGGATAGTCTGTATTGGTACGTGTGAGATACACCTTTCCAATTTTTGGGGCGCATCTCATATCGCCGAGGATTGCAGGGTGCTTCAGTTTGCCTCCTGCCTGTTCCAAACTCCTCCTACTCCTCATCCTGCCTTTGGGGATACAAAAAATAGTAATCGGGGCCTAGTCTGGGTCTGTACGTGTGAGATACATACACCTTTTGATATAATATTTTCTATTCCGCTATTCAATCTACACCCTTGGGGTAAAAACAATTAAATTGCAGGATAGTCTGTATCGGTACATGTGAGATACACCTTTCCAATTTTTGGGGCGCATCTCATACCGCCGAGGATCGCAGGGTGCTTCAGTGTGCCTCCTGTCTTTTCCGAACTCCTCCTACTCCTCATCCTGCCTTTGGGGTACAAAAAATAGAAATCGGGGCCTAGTCTGGGTCTGTACGTGTGAGATACATTCACCTTTTGATATCATATTTTCTATTTCGCTAATCAATCTACACCCTTGGCGTAAAAACAATTAAATTGCGGGATAGTCTGTATCGGTACGTGTGAGATACACCTTTCCAATTTTTGGGGCGCATCTCATACCGCCAAGGATTGCAGGGTGCTTCAGTTTGCCTCCTGCCTGTTCCGAACTCCTCCTACTCCTCATCCTGCCTTTGGGGTACAAAAATAGTAATTGGGGCCTAGTCTGGGTCTGTACGTGTGAGATACATACACCTTTGGATATCATATTTTCTATTCCGCTATTCAATCTACACCCTTGGGGTAAAAACAATTAGATTGCGGGATAGTCTGTATCGGTACGTGTGAGATACACCTTTCCAATTTTTGGGGCGCATCTCATACCGCCGAGGATTGCAGGGTGCTTCAGTTTGCCTCCTGCCTGTTCCGAACTCCTCCTACTCCTCATCCTGCCTTTGGGGTACAAAAAATAGTAATCGGGGCCTAGTCTGGGTCTGTACGTGTGAGATACATACACCTTTTGATATCATATTTTCTATTCCGCTATTCAATCTACACCCTTGGGGTAAAAACAATTAAATTGTGGGATAGTCTGTATCGGTACGTGTGAGATACACCTTTCCAATTTTTGGGGCGCATCTCATACCGCAGAGGATTGCAGGGTGCTTCAGTTTGCCTCCTGCCTGTTCCGAACTCCTCCTACTCCTCATCCTGCCTTTGGGGTACAAAAAATAGTAATCGGGGCCTAGTCTGGGTCTGTACGTGTGAGATACATACACCTTTTGATATCTAATTTTCTATTCCGCTATTCAATCTACACCCCTGGGGTAAAAACAATTAAATTGCGGGATAGTCTGTATCGGTACGTGTGAGATACACCTTTCCAATTTTTGGGGCGCATCTCATACCACCAAGGATTGCAGGGTGCTTCAGTTTGCCTCCTGCCTGTTCTGAACTCCTCCTACTCCTCATCCTGCCTTTGGGGTACAAAAAATAGTAATCGGGGCCTAGTCTGGGTCTGTACGTGTGAGATACATACACCTTTTGATATCATATTTTCTATTCCGCTATTCAATCTACACCCTTGGGGTAAAAACAATTAAATTGCAGGATAGTCTGTATTGGTACGTGTGAGATACACCTTTCCAATTTTTGGGGCGCATCTCATACCGCCGAGGATTGCAGGGTGCTTCAGTTTGCCTCCTGCCTGTTCCGAACTCCTCCTACTCCTCATCCTGCCTTTGGGGTACAAAAAATAGTAATCGGGGCCTAGTCTGGGTCTGTACGTGTGAGATACATACACCTTTTGATATCATATTTTCTATTCCGCTATTCAATCTACACCCTTGGGGAAAAAACAATTAAATTGCAGGATAGTCTGTATTGGTACATGTGAGATACACCTTTCCAATTTTTGGGGCGCATCTCATACCGCCGAGGATTGCAGGGTGCTTCAGTTTGCCTCCTGCCTGTTCCGAACTCCTCCTACTCCTCATCCTGCCTTTGGGGTACAAAAAATAGTAATCGGGGCCTAGTCTGGGTCTGTATGTGTGAGATACATACACCTTTTGATATCATATTTTCTATTCCGCTATTCAATCTACACCCTTGGGGTAAAAACAATTAAATTGCGGGATAGTCTGTATCGGTACGTGTGAGATAATCCTTCCAAATTTTGGGGGCGCATCTTCCACCGCTGAGGATTGCAGGGTGCTTCAGTTTGTCTCCTGTTCGGACCTCCTCCTACTCCTCATCCTGCCTTTAGGGTACAAAAAATTGTAATCGGGGCCTAGTCTGTGTTTGTACGTGTGAGATACACCGTTTTGTAACATTTTTTCTATTCCGCTATTCAATATACACCCTGTTTGAGTGTAAAAAATTAAATTACGGCATAGTCTGTATCGGTACATGTGAGATACACCTTTTTAAATTTGTTTGGCGCATCTCCTTCCACCGCCGAGGATTGCGGGGCGCTTCAGTTTGCTTCCTGTTCCGAACTCCTCCTACTCCTCTTCCTCATCCTGCCTTTAGGGTACAAAAAATTGTAATCGGGGCCTAGTCTGTGTTTGTACGTGTGAGATACACCATTTTATATCCTTTTTTCTATTCCGCTATTCAATATACGGGTGTATATTTTGGGGTGAAAAAAATTAAATTTGCATCATACTTTTCATATATCTGACTGTGAGATACACCCGTTGTATTTGTATACTGTTTTTCTATTCCGCTATTTAATAAACACCCTTTTGGGGTAAAAAAATTAAATTGCGGCATAGTTTGCATATTTGACTGTGAGATACAACCATGCGATACTGTTGTTGTTTTGTTCCGCTATTCAATAAACACCTTTCTAGGGCAAGATCATAAATTAAAGAAATATGAGGAGACCGTCAAATAGGGGCCGTGGCCTGGGTCGTGGTGCTGCTGGTATAGCTCCTGTTGCAAGGAGAGGACGTGGTCGATCTATGCCAGCTACACGCACAAGTGAAACACCTTCCTCAAGTGTGAGTAGGCGACAGAACCTGCAGCAGTATTTGGTAGGGCATCATGCGCCTCTAGAAGTGATGAGGCCAGAAGAAGTACAGGCGATAGTAGATTGGGTTGCTGACAGTGCCTCCAGTTCCTTCACATTGTCTCCCACCCAGTTTACTGCAGAAAGGTCAGAGTTGGCACCTGCAGCCAATGTCCAACCGTCTTTCACCTCACCCCCTTGCAAATCAGGCAAGCAGTCTGAGCCCCAAGTCATGCAGCAGTCTCTTCTTCTTTTTGATGACTCTGTCAGCAGGGTTTCCCAGGCCCATCCACCTAGCCCTGCCCCAGAAGTGGAAGAGATTGATTGCAGCGATGCCCAACCACTTATTTCTCAAGATGAGTACATGGAAGTACCATCGCAGCACGTCTCCGATGATGACGAAACGCAGGTGCCAACTGCTGCAGCACTCAGAATTGTGGAGACCGACAAGGAGGGCAGGGGTGAAGACTGGGTGGAAGATAATGTGGAGGACGATGAGGTCCTCGACCCCACATGGAATGAAGGTCATGCAGGTGACCTGAGTAGTTTGGAGGAAGAGGCAGTGGTCGCACAGAGCCACCAGCACAGCAGAAGAGGGAGCAGGGTGCAGAAGCGGAGTGGCCGTGCCCTAGACACTATGCCTGTTACTGCCCAATACAGCAAGGGACCGAGCGCACCAAAGCCAGCTCAAAGGAGTTCTCTAGCGTGGAAGTTCTTCAGAAAATGTGCTGATGACAGGACACGAGTGGTTTGCACCCTGTGCAATCAGAGCCTGAAGTGAGGCATAAACCTTCTCAACCTGAGCACAACCTGCATGATCAGGCATCTAAGTGCAAAGCACGAGCTGCAGTGGAGTAGACACCTTCAAAACCAAGAAAGGTCTCTGGCTCCTCCTGCTTCCTCTTCTGCTGCAGTCTCGGCCTCTCCATCCACCTCTGTAGTGATACCGGCACCTGCCACCCCGCAAACAGTACGTCGTGCCCAGCCGCCACTACTTTTCCAGGCAAGCCATCCCTTCCCTGCACAACCAAGTGGTGGAAAAAATCAGGTGTGCACTGCGCAACGCCATCTGTGCCAAGGTCCACCTAACTACCGATACGTGGACCAGTAAGCACGGTCAGGGGCGTTATATCTCCCTAATGGCACACTGGGTAAATGCAGTGACGGATGGGCCTGAGGCGGATAGCAATTTGGCGCATGTCCTTCCACCACCGAGGATTGCAGGGCGCTTCAGTTTGCCTCCTGTTCCTAACTCCTCCTACTCCGCTTCCTCATCCTCTACCGCCTCCTCATCCGGTCAGCGTAACACCTTCACCACCAACTTCAGCACAGCCAGGGGAAAACGACAGCAGGCAGTTTTAAAACTTGCCTGTTTGGGGGAAAAACCACACCCCACGCAGGAGTTGTGGAGGAGCATGGAAAAGCAGACAAATGAGTGGTTGTTGCCAGCGAGCCTCAAGCCCGGCCTGGTGGTGTGCGATAACGGGCGAAATCTCATAGCAGCTCTGAGCCTAGCCGGTTTGACGCACATCCCTTTCCTGGCGCATCTGCTAAATTTGGTGGTGCAGAGGTTCCTTAAAAATTACCCCGATATGTCAGAGCTGCTGCAGAAAGTGCGGGCCGTCTGTGCGCACTTTCGGCGTTCTCACCCTGCTGCTGCTCGCCTGTCAGCACTGCAGCGTAACTTTGGCCTTCCCGCT
This sequence comes from Pelophylax lessonae, assembly GCF_965119305.1. NCBI lineage: Eukaryota > Metazoa > Chordata > Amphibia > Anura > Ranidae > Pelophylax > Pelophylax lessonae. The sequence continues at coordinate 440,522,448 of NC_138772.1, read as the reverse complement.
CACCGCCTCATATGTGACGTGCCCACAAGGTGGAACTCCACCTTGCACATGCTGGAAAGACTGTGAGGAGGAGGAGATGGAGGAGGAGATGGAACCATGTTCACAGCAGGGTGGCACCCAGGCCAGCTCATGGCCATCACTGGTGCGTGGCTGGGGTGATACAGAGGACACAGATGCTGCAGTGTCTCTACAATGACCACCGAGTTGCCTACATTCTAACTTGTGCTGATTACTGGGTGGCCACGCTGCTGGATAACCGTTACAAGGACAACGTACCGTCCTTAATTCACTCACTGGAGCGCGATCGCAAGATGCGCGAGTACAAGCACACGCTGGTAGACGAGATGCTGCTGGCATTCCCACCTGACAGCGGGGCCACAGTGGAAGCACAAGGCCAAGGCAGAGGAGGAGGAGGAGGAAGAGGTCGCCAATGCAACCAGGGCACCGCCAGCACCTCAGAAGGCAGGGTTAGCATGGCCGAAATGTGGAAAAGCTTTGTCAGCACGCCACAACAAACAGCAGCACCAGCAGCTCATATGGAACGTCTTAGCAGGAGGCAGCATTTCACCAACATGGTGGAGCAGTATGTGTGCACACGCCTACATGTAGTGAATGACGGGTCTGCCCCCTTCAACTTCTGGGTCTCCAAATTGGGCACATGTCCTGAGCTTGCCCTTTACGCCTTGGAGGTGCTGGCGTGCCCTGCAGCCAGTGTATTATCTGAAAGTGTATTTAGCACGGCTGGGGGCGTTATCACAGACAAGTGCAGCCGCCTGTCCAGAGACAATGTGGACAAGCTCACGTTCATTAAAATAAACCAGGCATGGATCCCACAGGACTTTTCCGTACCTTGTGCAGAATTGAGATGGATACCGACCTTACCCAGCCATTGTTCTATTTTTGATCTTTCTCACTCTTTTGGGGTGTACCCTCATTTAAAATGACTGAAAAAAAGCAGTGTTGGCTACCTCGTCCTCCTCCACCGCCGCTTCCACCTACACCGCCACATCCACCGCCACCTCAACCTCCCTCCTACTCCATATGGGCCTCGTCCTTCACAGATGAAGAAAATTGTTTTATTTTTCTGTTTTTTTTTGTTGTTTTAAGTTATTTCCCTATCCACATTTGTTTGCAGAGCACTTGCCATGCTTTTAACTATGTTTTGCTGCCATTTGCAGCACTCTAGCCCTTTCCATTGGTGTTTTAGAGCCATTTTAGTGTCTGAAAGTTCGGGTCCCCATTGACATCAATGGGGTTCGGTGTCCGGGTAAAGTTCAGAAAAAGTCCGGGACACGGACCCAGACTTTTTTTTCAAGTTTGGCCAAACCCGCCGAACACGGACATCCAGGTGTCCGCTCAACTCTAATTATTATTATTATATAGGATTTATATAGCGCTGACAGTTTATGTAGCGCTTTACAACTTGAGGGTAGACAGTATAAATACTGAAGGTTAAGGGGATTAAGAGAGGTGCATGGAAACCAGCCAGCCCCCAGTCTGATGTACTCACCCACCAGTCTGCCAACCAACCAAGTACGCCTGTCTCACGATATAGGTAAAAAACAGAGGTTTGGTTGACACGCATTTGCAAATGCGTGTGTAAGCTGCAAGGCCCCTCCACGGCACCCTGTGTTACTTGCAGTCCTAACACTAACACATTTGAGTGCCTTTACAATGGAAGCACATGGTTGCTAATGGATGGATGGGAGACAGGTGGGACTGGAGGTGGCCCAATCCTCCCCCAACCTGCTCCCATCAATGACTGGTCTAAATATATCATAGCTCTAATTATCTGTGTTGTAACAGTGGTTGAAATGAAATGAAATGAAAACTGAAATGGACTTGCTGAGAAGCATACACCTCCATCCCTTTGGTAGATGCAATGTAATCACAGAATGGGACTTTACATGAGGCATGAGCCTGTAAAGCACAGCGCCTCCATCCCTGAATTCATAGACTATTTAGGACTTTAAATGAGACACGCCAAGTCATGCTTTTGGTCTCCATCCTTATACATGAAAAAACTGAAGATAAAATAACCTGCATCCACCAAAAACGCACGGAAATCGCAAGGTGGGACTTTAAATGAGGCACCAGCCTGTAAAGCACAATACCTCCATCCCTAATTACATGAACAATATAGGCTATTTGGGACTTTAGATGAGACACAAGCAGGTAATGCTTAGCGTCTCCATTCCTGTATCAGAAAAACTGAAGGTTAAGGGGATTAAGAGAGGTGCATGGAAACCAGCCAGCTACCATTCTGATGTACTCACCCACCACTCTGCCAACCAACCAAGTAGGCCTATCTCGCGATATAGGTAAAAAACAGGGGTTAGTTGACACGCATTTGCCAACGCATGTGTAAGCTGAAAGGCCCCTCAATGGCACCCTGTGCTACTTGCAGTCCTAACACTAACAAATTTGAGTGTCTCCACAATGGAAGCACATGGCTGCTAATGGATGGATGGGAGACAGGTGGGACTGGAGGTGGCCCAATCCTCCCCCAACCTGCTCCCATCAATGACTGGTCTAAATATATCATAGCTCTAATTAGCTGTGTTGTAGCAGTGGTACAAACTGAAATGGACTTGCTGAGAAGCATACACCTCCATCCCTTTGGTAGATGTAGTGTAAACACAGAATGGGACTTTATATGAGACACTAGCCTGTAAAGCACAGCGTCTCCATCCCTGATTTCATAAACTATTTAGGACTGTAAATGAGACACACGCAGGTCATGCTTTTGGTCTCCATCCTTGTATATGAAAAAAATGAAGATAAAATAAACTGCATCCACCAAAAACGCACGGAAATCGCACGGTGGGACTTTAAATGAGGCACCAGCCTGTAAAGCTTTACCAGAGAAATTAAAGTATAAGGTTATGGACCTGGTGCATTCTACTTTGGTAGATACGAGAATAAAAGAGATGAATTATAAATTGCTAATGAGATGGTATTATGTTCCAACTAAACTGCATAGGATTGATCCAGATGTTTCATCCCTGTGTTTGAGAGAATGTGGAGGTGAGGGAACCCATGCCCATATATGGTGGAGCTGTTCTTTTATCCAGCCATCCTGGAAAAAGGTATTATTATTATTATTATATAGGATTTATATAGCGCTGACAGTTTATGCAGCACTTTACAACTTGAGGGTAGACAGTAGAAATACAATACACTTTAATACAGTAGGAATCAGAGGTCCCTGCTTGTTAGAGCTTACAATCTAAGAGGGATGGTCAAGAGATACACGAGGTACTAACTGTGGGGGATGGGCTGATGGAGAAAATAAAAGTACAGTTGTTAGGTGATTCTGAAGAGATGTGTTTTCAAGGATCGTCTGAAAGAGGACAAAGTAGGAGATAGCCAGACAGATTGGGGTAGAGCAAGGGTAGGAAACCTATGGCTTGCGAGCCAGATGTGGCTCTTTTGATGGCTGCATCTGGCTCGCAGACAAATCTTTAATAAAGGGGGGCATGTCCGGAGGTGAGCCGCGCTGGACATGTAGTCCCAGAGCTCCACCGCGTCTACCACTCAATCCAGTGCCATCCGCGTAGCTGTGCCCAGTGCCAAGGAGATTTCTGCACCCATCGACAGTACACTTTGTGGGCTACCCACTGCTACCCTCATTTCATCTCTGGGTTAATGGATTGCCGTTCTACGGACCCCGCTGCCTACTCGCCTTACTGCCGCCGGCTTGTGTGCTGTGCATCTGAGGGCCTTGGCAATCACCGCCCGGTAAGGAGACCTGCCAACTGCTCCCTGTGCCCCAACAAACACGATCTCCTTCCCCTCTTACACCCGGGGACCCGTGGGAGCTGCCTCTCACATCCAGTTGTCATTGAAATGATATATTGCTCACACATGCCCTGGGTATATGTGGAATTACACCCCAAAATACCAAAATACATTCTGCTGCTTCTCCTGTCCTGAGTATGGGGATACCCCATGTGTGAGACTTTTTGGCAGTCTAGACGCGTACAGGACCCGAAAACCAATCACTGCCCTCAGGCTTTCTAAGGGCATAAATAGTTGATGTCACTCCTCATTACCTATCACAGTTTCGGAGGCCATGAAATGCCAAGATATCACAACCCTCCCCCCCAAATGACCCCTTCTCGGAAAGTAGACACCCTAAGCTATTTGCTGAGAGGCATTTTGAGTATTTTGCAGATCTCGCTTTTTGTCACAAAGTTTCGAAAATTGTAGAAAGAAAAAAAAAATTTCCTTTTTCTTTTTTCATTTTCTAAAACAAATGAGAGCTGCGAAATACCCACCATGCCTCTTAGCAAATACTTTGGGGAGTCTACTTTCCGAAATGCTATTTTGGCATTTTATGTCCTCCAAAACTGTGGTAGGGTGAGGAGTGAAATCAACAATTTACGCCCTTAGAAAGTCTGAAGGTAGTGATTGGTTTTTAGTGGTCCGGTACATGGCTAGGCTGCCAAAAAGTCTCACGCATGTGGTATCCCCGTACTCAGGAGAAGCAGCAATATGTATTTTGGGGCATCATTTCACATATAGCTATGGCATGTTTGAGCAATATATCATTTAATTTACAACTTTGTGTAAAAATGAAAAAAAAAAGTTGCCATATTCCCGATACTTCTGGCAAAATATAAAATATTCCATGGACTCAACATGCCTCTCAGCAAATAGCTTGGGGTGTCTACTTTCTAAAAAGAGGTAATTTGGGGGTTGATTGAACTGTCCTGGCATTTTATGTCCAATATTAGAGGCTTATGCCACACATCACCCACTCTTCTAACCACTTGAAGACCAAGCCTTTTCCGGAACTTTTTGTCATGAAAAAAAAATTTTTTTTTTTTACGAGAAAATTACTTTGAATCCCAAAACATTATATATTTTTTAAAAGAAGAGACCCTACAGAACAAAATGGTGGGTGCTACAATTTTTGTCACACAGTATTTGCACAGAGATTTTCCAAATGCAATTTTTTTAAATTTAACGCACAAATACACTATATAATGCCCAATTGTTTGGTAAAATATAAAAGATGATCTTATGCCAAGTACATAGATGCCAAACATGACATGCTTTAAAATTGTGCACGCCCGTGCAGCGTCAACAAACTACATACATTTTTAAAAGCCTTTAAAAGCCTTTACAGATTACCACTTTAGATTTACAGAGGAGGTCTGTTTACATATGAAACCAGACCAATGCTTGTGTTCGCCTTTGCGTACAAACGCAGGGGGACAGGGGCGCTTTAATTTTTTTTTGTTATTATTATATATTTTGCTTTTTTAATTTATTTTGACACCTTCCATTTAATTTTTTTTTCCTATCATTTTTATTGTTATCACAGGGGAATTTAAATATCCCCTATGATAGCAACAAGTAGTGACAGGTACTCTTTTTTTTAAAAAAAATTGGGGTCTATTGCACTCTAGATCTCTCCTCTGCCTTTAAAACATCTGACCACACCAAGATCGGTGTGATAAGATGATTTCCCAATTTCCCAATGGTGCTGCTTATATCTGGTGAAACCGAAGCCATGAAATGCTCTTAGCTTCCGGTATCTTAGGCCATAGAGATGATTAGAGCCATTCTGGTCTCCAATCAGCTCTATGGTCAGCTGACGGAATCACTGCCTGCAATCTTGAATTACCTGGTGGGCTAGGAGAGCCTGAAAAAAATGTGGAAGGCAGTGGGGGGGGGGGAGTCCCCTCCCACTGCTAGTAAAAGCAGTCTAGCCACTAATTATCTGCTAGGATTGCTTTTAAATGAAAGTTTACCACTGGCTGTAAAAAAGATACCAGAAAGTGTGTGGTAGTGCTGAAGGAAAAAAAAGAAATAGCAGATTCCTCCATTTGCATTGATCGATTTGGATGAAGAAATCTCTGCCAAGAAAAGTGTTGCCGAAGGATAGGGGAGATCCACCCTCTGTGTCCACCCCATCCCCTATGCTTTGCCATAAATGCTCTTATTTTAAATGCGGTGGTGAAATCACCTCCTACAGCGCTGCAATCATTGATTACATATATGGTGAGAGCAAACGCTGTTGCTGACAGAATAAACAAATCAGTACTTCAGCTGATGGGCATACCTGAAACGCAAACAATGATTAACCACAAAACACAGTAACAATAAAACATTACAGTATAACAGTATATTATAAAGTACAGTAAAAGTAGAAAGAGTAGAAAATTAAAGTAAGAACAGAAAATTAACTCAATAAAATGACAACTGTTTTTGGCTTTTATTTATTTTTTATTTTTATTTATTTCTTTTTTTGTAAACACTTCAGACACCAAAGTTATAATACGGTAATTGCAAAACAGAGGCCGCTCCGAATTTATTCTCCGCTGCGGGACTTTTTTTTTTTCACGGAGTGGATGACACTTGTGTCATCCGCTCCGTATGTCCGCATATCATCCCATCCGTTTGCGGATGATATGCGGACATAATGTAAGTCTATGGCATTGCGGATGTCAGCGGATGACACCGCTGACATCCGATTTTGTTTCCTTTCCATTTTTTGAACGGATGAAAGGAGGCAAATCGGATGTCAGCGGATGGTATTCCGCTGACATCTGCAACGCCACATTATGTCCGTAAATCATCCGCAAAAAAATAGGATGATTTGCGGACATATGGAGCGCCCGTGTGAAAGGGCCCAAAGGGAGACCGACCACCGCACCCCTTACCCAGCCCAAGTGGTAAGCAAGTAAAAGCAGCCTTAGCTCGATTCATCCAGACCACAACTCCAACCACCATGTACCCCTGTACCCCCCCCCCCGGGCTTAATCATGGAATTCTGTAATTACTCAAGTCCAGATGTCTGGTGAAAACAGAAACAGGCTGAAAGGCCTCCTGTGCACAGGCTAAAACAGGTTCCTTTTCATGCTGGCAGGAATCTGGCATTGACTAATTCATATGATTGTGCACCTGTGACAAATGTTGGCACCAACCAGGCTATTAAACTCAGCCAGTGCTCAGTTTCAGTGCTGCTTTGTCTTTTAGCTTCCTGTGCATCCTGTGTTCCTGTTATCCTGTATCCTGATTCCAGTTACTGACCTGGCTTGTCTGACCACTCTCTGAACTCTATTTACAATAGACATGTGCAAATGGTTTAATAACTAATTGAAATTTGGACAAATTATGCATCTTTCAGACATTCGGATGCATCCGAATTTCCGAAGAAAAAAATAACAAAATTCAACTAATATGAAAGAAATTATAATGAAAAAAACAAATGTATTCAGCATGATTTGTTAATTCGTTAAAGGTCTAATGAAACAGCAGGTTGACTCGGAGTAAATCTTACAGCCCATTCAGCTGATTCATTTTGTGCTGGAGGTTAGATTTCTGGCAAAGTGCATCCCTGAGAACTGAGTGAGAAGGGTGTTGTGTGTGTTAATGGATTCAAGCTCTAAAAATCAGGTTCCTTCTGGTACCAGCAGCAGAGACACAGCGCAACCACTTGCAAAGTGCATTCCTGAGAAGGGTGTTGTATTGCATTTGAGCAGAGAAGACGAGTTTTGGCAAGCAGCAAAAGAGACAGTGTCATTGCGTGTGTGTGTTAATGGATTTAATAAACAAAAGATTTTGAGAATTACAATTCATTATCACAAATATGTATACATAAATAATGAATTATCCGAAAATGAAACAAACAATAAAACAAATCGATTCAATATAACGAACATCTATACTCTACGGAAATAACAAATTATCCAAAAATGAATTGACGTAACAAAACGAATATAACAGAATGAAATTATGTATTTTACGAATGAAAACGAAATGAAACTAAACAAAATTTTTCATAATGCACAAGTCTAATCTGCATTGACCCTGGCTTGTCCTTGACCTCCACTTCTATCTGCTCCATTGGCTTCCATTACACCGATTGGCTCCTGACCCGGCTGGTACCCAGACCACGTTATTGCCTGTTCCTCTCTACCTGATTTGTCCTGCCAGTGTATGACCCGGCTTGCCTGATTCAGCTTCCTGACACATCCTGCTGTGCCTGCTGTTCTTCAGTCTGCTACCAGCACATGCCTCACCTGCCTGCTGTAGCCAATACCAGCCTACTTCAGTCTGCTATCCTCCAGCTGCCTGCCTGCTCGCCTGCTTGTTGGAGCCCTATGATGACTTTTCCTGCCCTGCTGCTAGCAAGACTTACAGGCATTGTGCCACTCTGTACTTCTGCGCTTCCTGTCCACACTATCAGGGGCCCCCAGTCAGAGGTGTAAGAGAGGTCTTCCTCATCATATCAGGCTCTGCTACCAGATACTTGATACCGGTCAATGATTTTGACAAAAAGTTCTAAACGGTAATTCTTATTGATAATGCTTGTAATCACATTGTAGAACTTGAGAATTTATGGTTACAAGGGGACTGACAGGATATCCTGATAGCCTTTTTCAAAACTAATACAACGTGTACACCATTCTTTCTACATGGGGATCATTCCATTCTAGAAATCATATAGGCAGGAAAATTTGAAAAGTGTAATTTATTTTTAACAATGCTAAATGGATGACAAAGGTGTAATAGAAAATCTAAAAAAGTATAGATGAGTCCACCACACTAGCAGCGCTAATGAGCATAATATGCTAATAACAATACTAAGGTCACTCCTGCATGGGAGAAATGATGACAAAGTCTGCAGTTCAATTCCAAACAATTCCAGTGAGAAACAGTCCCAAACACAGGGAAAGGGGTGTGAGTATCTCCGCCAGCCCCCTCCGAGTAATGGTGGTGATCAATGACTTATAGCGGGACTGCGATATTGCGGTGGATAAATCGGACACTAAGGGCCTAATTCAGTATAAGTTTGGAGTAGAGCTACTCAATTCTCCAGAAATAACTCCAGCCTAAACTCATTAGCATCCTAATTAGGTACCTGGAGGACACGGGACCGAAACAGCGGGGGTCACTGAGCTTTTACTGAATGCCTTAATTTCAAAGTTGCATAATTACACTATGTGCCCCCACTCTATGGAGTATTCTATGAAGGCTATTAAGTGTCACATGGAGGTTCGATCCTATGAGTTTGGAGTCACTTGCTTGTGGATCGGTGCATCTTTTGAGGGAGAGTTTTGATCTAACATCTGGTGAGTTTCCAGAGAGAGGGGGGAGCACCGGTGATTGGTGGAGCTTTGGTGGATGATAGAAAGATCCTTCACACCCCTTTCCCTGTGTTTGGGACTGTTTCTCACCGGAATTGTTTGGAATTGAACTGCAGACTTTGTCATCACTTCTCCCATGCAGGATTGACCTTAGTATTGTTATTAGCATATTATGCTCATTAGCGCTGCTAGTGTGGTGGACTCATCTATACTTTTTTAGATTTTCTATTACACCTTTGTCATGCTTTCTTTATTATAGCAGCAGCTGAGACCCATCTAGGGTTCTTTGTTTATATATATTTATATCTCAGGCAAAATTTGAGCGCAGGGTGAGTGAGTTTTTGCATTCTTCACGCTTTTGTGCATTTTCTTCACTCCCTTCCATTAATGCTAAATGGATGTTACTTTCCACTAGAGCAATAAATTCACCATCCCGATGCCTGCTCCCCAAAATATACATTTGACATTTTCACTTTTTTAAAACATACTTCTTTAAACTAGTTATACCATCAATTTTATTCAAGACTGAGATTTTTCCAACTACCCCTGTGCATCAGTACAGTGTTCTATTTAAACACTACTTTTGCAATTTTAGCAATATTTCCTTACATTTTTACCAATTCATCTTCTTCATCTTTTTGTCTTCAACTAGTATGGTTTGTAACACTTAATCCAAACCAATTAGTGTATTTCCCAATAATAAATGTGTGCTATAATTGGACATTGTGCTTACCTCAAGTGCAGGCCACTGTGCCCTCTGTGGTGATCATTTACAAAATTATAACCTGGGTGTTGATCTACGAGTTATTTAGATTGGGAATAAATTAAGAAAATTATACTGTATCGAGGAAGTATAGAGGCTTCCATAGCTGATATCTTCTTCTGCAATTGTCAAAAGCATGGCTCCTAACATAAGCAATTACCTTCACTATCGTCTAAGTTGGTAAATAAAAATTCTACCTTCACTTTCTCATCTTGATGTTTGTTCCAGCTAAGTGAATGTTCTGAAGCTAAAGATTCAATAGCCAACTAGCATTTTTAAATATGGCCAGCAATGGCAACCCTTTTCTCTCAATATTGCTTTGTTTTAAATATTAACCCCAGGAAAACAGAGTGTGTTACCTGCCAACATATTTTTAATTCTTTTCAGGCTAATGTAATTTCATAATTCTTTAAAATGTATGGCTAAAGTTGCTAAGGTAAACTCTGTCTTAATAAAGCAAAAAATAAGTCTTATCATTGTCACTGTACAAAATGGGTTAGTAAAAATTAATAGAAACATAAGAAAAATGATCACCACTCCTGTCCATGGAACTCTAACTGTTTTTTAGCAGTTGATATTAATTTTCATCATAATAGGCGTGTGTGGTATTCATCTGCATTCTTTTTAAACTTCCCTATTGGTCATAGCATGCACTTTTATCAACTCCCATTTTAATGGTCATGGTCTAAAAGGCCTTTACCATCCCAAACAGAGGTGCAGCTTTCTCAGGCCCTGTACACTCATCCACAGCCAAAATCTGAAAACCCTTTACCTTTGACCATTGGTTGGACAAGCTCCATTGAGTTAACCATTTTCCGCCAGCACTATAGCCCGAAAGACAGCTACAGCGCAGGCTTCCAGGGCCAGGAGGGTGTTCATAGACGTCCTCCTGTGATTGCGCTGCTTGCGCGCCCCCTGCGGTGAGCAGGCGGCACCCTATGTGATCGTCAAGTCCTTCTGACTTGGCTGATCACAGAACAGGAAAAAGGGTCAATCACAGTGGCCCTTTACCACGTGATCAGCTGACAGCCAACGACAGCTGATCACAGAAGTAAACAGAAGCCGGTTATCTGCTTTTTTTCTCCTCACGATCAATGTGAGGAGAAAAGAAGAAAGCCGGTCCTGCTTCTGTTACTTCTGTGCCCACCATTGCTGCTAATCAGTGCCCACCAGTTCCACCTATCAGTACCCATCAGTGCCCACCAGGGCCACCTATCAGTGCTCATCAGTGCTATCAATCAGTGCCACCCATCAGTGCTGCCAATCAGTGCCTCAGCATCAGTGTCACCTATCAGTGCTGCCTATCAGTACCGCCTACAGGTGCCTATCAGTGCCCATCAGTGCCACCTGTCAGTGCCCATCAGTGCCACCTAGCAGTGCAGCCTCATCATTTCCCACCAGTGCCACCTCATCAGTGCCCACCAGTGCTGTCTTAACAGTGCCCATCAGTTCAGTTCTATCAGTGTCCATAAGTGCTGCCTCATCAGTGACTATTAGTGCCCATCAGTGTAGCCTCATCAGTGCACCAGTGTCATCTTAAGAGCATTATAGGCCCCCGGTCAGTGCAGTGCACTGGGGCCCCACCTACATAATCACCTACGAGAATAAAAATGCAACTTATCGATAAGGCTATATTTATTGATACAACAGTGCCAGGCTAACGACAGCTTCCAAGTTCAGCCGCTGGGTCCGGTGAACACACACACACGCGGACGGGAGTCCGACTCGACTGTCCTGTGTTCAATGAAACAATGCCATCAGATAGCAGCAATCTGAGCATATAGATTTTAGTACTACACGTGCCAATCCTAGAATTTGCTACATAAAGTAATATGGAAGATTGGGAAGAAAGGATTTTCCAGGCACATAAGTTACTTAATCGACTGTCCTGTGTGTGCCTGTTCCCATGGAGGCGGACAGGCATTCCTGCAGTTGTGGGTTCCCCCGCCACGGCCCAAGTGGCCTAAAAGCAGTGCAGGGCTGACATGCGCTTGCTACCTGCTAAGTTCGGCGGCGGGATGCACATGGGAAACTGAACTAATGCTTGGCTGGGGCTGAGTTGCTGGGCAGGTTGGGCCCCCTCGGCATGTGGGGCCCCCGGGCAACTGCCCAGCATGCCCATTTGGTAAGATGGCCCTGCAGTGCACATCAGTGAAGGAGAAAAATTACCTATTTGCAAAATTTTATAACAAACTATAGAAAATGTTTGGAAAGAAAAAAAGAAAAACCTTTCGGTCTTTTTTTTGTTTCTTTAGCAAAAAATTAAAAACCCAGTGGTGGGTGCTTAAATACCATCAAAAGAAAGCTCAATTTGTGTGAAAAAAATTATAAAAATGTTGTTTGTGTACAGTGTTGCTTGACCGCTCAATTGTTATTCAAGGTGCGACAGTGCTGAAAGCTGAAAATTGGCCTGGGCAGGAAGGAGCTATAAATGCCCAGTAAGCAAGTGGTTAAAAAATGCATTCAAGCATCCCTAAACCAGAGAGAAAGGCAAAAAAAAAATATAAAAGAGTGGTCCAAATAGGTCCGTAGAAGGAAAAATATTCCTTCCTAATCTATAATCTTCTACAAAAGATAAACATAATCCATACTACAATAGATTACCATTCTGTAATGTTATATTTTATTTTTAATATCAATGATTTATTTTATTGCAAGATAAAAAGAACACAAACATAAATTGTACATAGCAAGTAACAGAGTACATTTATCACTGGGATAATAAAGAAAATACAAATATATGGCCATCAACCCTTTTGGGAATTTTCAAACAAAGTCAACCTGTATCTGTATAACAAAATGGCCAGAATTTCCAGTAGAAACTAATCTAGAAGTGAAGAACAAGAGTTATTTATCTTTACCAAGAATAAAGTAGGCTAAATAAAAAGAAAAGGAGCAGAAATAAACAAAAAACAAACATAAGGGTACCAAATCTGTATGTGTAGACTTGCAACCATCTTGCGTTCCATGAGTCTATGCACCTACAAAACCATAAGCTGATCAAAACTCCCATTTTCAGTTATATACTGGCATAGTGTCCATAATTGTATGACATGAGCTTTATAGCAGCCATATGTTTCAAAATCTGATCCCAAGGGACCTTGGGGGCACTCCAGTGCAGCGTAATCGTCCAATGAACTATGCTGTTATATTTTATAAATATGATTTTTTTAATTATTTCTTTGTTAGGGTCCTTTCACACCTGTCTGTTCTGCCGACGGAGTCCGTTCTGCTAATCAGGGGATCGATCATCCTATCCCTGCTGAGCAGGCGGATGACAGCTCCGTCTCCACTCTGTGTGCGGAGACGGAGCTGTCAGATCCCTATTGTCCTCTATGGGGGAATCGGATGAGAACGGACAGCCTATTCATTCTCATCTGATCCCATCCGATCCGCCAGACAGATGGAAAATAGGGTTTCCATCCGTCCAGATTTGACGGACAGGATCGGATCGGATGTCAGTGGGTGTCAGCGGACATGTCTCCGCTGACATCCGCTGCCCCATAGGGATGCATGGGGCATCCGATCAGGTCCGCCTGAAAAACTGACAGGCAGATCTGATCGCACGGTATGTGTGAAAGGGGCCTTAGGTTTGAATTAAAAAAATCACAGCAAACACTCTCAGAACTGGTAATAAACTGTCAAACTCATCCTTATTGGGCAAACACAAGTATCCAGCAGAGCATAGAAAGTATCATTATTATCTTATATTATTATATATATATTGTAATTATTATTATCTTCAAAGTATTGGAGTGTTCCCCAATTTGATCAATCACCGTATGTGCATTTTCTTTGTCAAAATAAGCTTTTTCATTAATGATGACTGAGTTACATTAAATAGTTGTATTGAATAAATAAAGATACAGTACATTTTACTTGTCATTTAGTTGGAAGTACATGTTAGAACATCCTAACTTGGCACAATAATGTCATATGGTGAATGTATTTGATAAAGGCAAAAACTCAAGTGTCTGTTACAACATTTAACCCCGTCAGCACGAGGAACTGGATTTTTTTACTACATTAGTAAGGAATGTAAATGTACTCAGATATGTAATAAGTTAATAGCTTTTTCGTGAACAACGCAACAATGACTTTTTCCTGTTCATGGAGTGTATCAGAATAATGCTTTGTTGTTGAAGCCAAAAATATCTATTGTTGGAATGAAATACATTGCATTGTGTCCTGAGGAATATTTAACTCCTTGCCGCCAAATCACATTGCTTGTACGTCATTTGATTTCAAGTCATTGTACGGGGGTGATCCCTGCAGCTGCAGGCATCATCCTGGTATCATTTTTGAGAGCCGAAAATCGGCTCACTTGTAATAACAATCAGAGTGGCTTAGCAGTTGCTCGGTTGTTATTACAAGCAGCGGGAGGGGACGCCCCCCGATGCCACCCCCTTCCGCCGCCTTCCGTGGCTCGCCCAGGCTCTTCTATCCCACCGGTAGACCCAAGCTACTAGCCGGTATGTCCCCTGGCTAGTTAAAGACCCCAAGAAAGCCAGGATCACCTTTTATCAGGTCTCAGATATGGTAACCCAGAAGCAATGATGTGACTTTGCTTCCAGTTTACTGGTATCTTAAAGGCGCCATTTTTTGAAAGTCAAAAGTATTCAAAAATGCAGATCTTGGGGTTTTGAATGCTTTCAAATCTTATACACCCCAGATCCCTCCATAAAGAGTGCCTGTCATGTCCCTATTGCTATCACATGGATGTTTTTTTTTTTTTTTATAGCATTAAAAGTGATTAAAAAAAAATAAAATTATAGCAACAGCATAAAAATAATAAATAAAATAATTTAATAACTGTAAAAACATTTTTAAAAGTGCCCCGTCCACCGTGCTAGTGTGCAAAGGTGAACGTGTGCGTTGGTCCTGCACGCACACAAACTGCAATCTTCCCACACATCTGAGATATCACAGCGAACGTCGGATCATGGGCAGTAATTCTAGCACCTCCTCTGTACAAGTGGTCACCTGTAAAGGCTTTTAAAGCGTTGCCTATGGATAGTAAAATTTATGTTGTTTGTCGCTGTTGTGTGGGTGTGCACAATTTTAAACAATCAATTCAACCCAGCGCTCACTCCGAAGGGGAAGACCGGTGTGCTGCTCTCCTCAGGCGGGGAACTCCAACTAGGATACATAAGGAAAGAGAAGGAGGCGCAACACCTAGTGCATTACCCGTGGTCACCGTATAAAATGTTTTATCAAAATGCCAAATGCATACTCACAGACAGGAAGAAAGTAAAATCGCATTAAAAGATTCCACCACACATGGAATGGAACACGTCCTGTTATGAGACCGCTAGCGCATTTCGGGAGTCAAGCTCCCTTCATCAGAGCTTGCAGCAGCTCTGATGTAGTAAAATAAAATAGTAAAATAAAATAGTAAAAAAAAAAAAAATAATAATTTTTTAAAATTTTGCCTTATATGCCATTACCATGACCCACCACCAAAGAAACTGCAAAATAATTTCTCTTAGTCCTGGCAATCTTGGTGATACCACATAGAGTAGGTGTGTGTTTTTTGTTCTTTGTACCCATATAGGACCAAGAAACAATAGTATGCATTTTGGTATTCTTTTTTTTGTCATACCTATACACGCTGACACTAAAGCTGGCCAAAGATAGATCTCAGAATACAATAGCGCAGTGGAAGGGATTCCACCACCAACACTGACTGTGTTGATGAGGGAATCAAGCAATTTTCTTTCCTTTAAGATTAATGAGAAGAAAGAGGTAGGGGTTACAGAGTCACAATGTCCAGACCTGTTGCTGTATTCTTCTGCTGGAATGAGCTGAGGAGGGAAGGGACAGCCTTTTCTGAAAACAAAATATTTGGATAGTTATCTGTCACTGTGGGGCCCCACAGTTTAGGATCTGGTGGAAATGGGCACTTTTCACTAAGCGATGAAGGAGAAGTTGCAGGATCAGGAGCTTGGCCAAACTTATGTTCAAATTCTGGACAGCTCTAATAACTAGGACAACAAAGCCCGGAGAAAGAAGGTTACTGTTGAAGATCCCAGTTGCAGTGAGGTACTGTTAAAAAGGGCAGCTCACAAACAGACATTATTCAACCATTGACTGCTGCATTCTAATCAACCCCAACTAAAAGAATATATAAAAAAAAAAAAAGTAAGGAAAAGACTAAATTTAAAAGGAAAGAAAAACAGCATTACTAGTTCTCGGACAGATACTAGTCTTAAAAGTACTCAAAGTATGGATTATCCAACTGCCACATCTCATGGGCTAGTCTAAAATTCAAGTATAATAGTGGAAATAAACCTGCACTATTATAAATACAAAGATAACTATAAAAAATAAATACAACACATTTTTTTTTTACAAGATTGGATATCTATGCTTTGTATTTCGCGTTTATTCTAATATTCAATCAAAATTGAATTCAGGAAATTTGTTTTGATTTTGTGTTCAACACAAATTTGAATATTAACACTTCTAATATGGTATGTTGGGCGGGTTGAACTGGTGGGGCAAGCGCAAATACTTCACCATTCAGACATTAAGAACAGGACCTGCAGTCGGTGATAAATGCTAGTCAATACAAGATCAGAAGATCATGAGAATTTACAATCTAAAATGCAGGGTCAAGTGATACAAAATGTAATAATTTTGAGGGATGAGTTGTTGGAGAAGTAAAAAGTACAATTTATTAGATGGAGGTTCCTGAAGAGAGAGAAGAGAGTTTTCAGGGATTGCCTAAATGTGGACATAGTAAGAGAAAGCTGAATAGCTGGATATATTGGGCTAAGGTAGGGATCTCCATACTACAGCTCTCTAGCTGTTGTGGAACTACACGTCCCATAAGACATTGTAAAAATCTGACATTCACAGACATGACTAGGCATGATGGGAATTGTAGTTCCTAAACAACTGGAGGGCCATAGTTTGGAGACCCCTGGGCTAAGGAGTTCCAGAAGATGGTAGAGGCTTGGAAGAATTTGGAGGAGGTCATGAGGGAGCTAGAGCAAAAGATCTTGGGAGAAGCGAAGAGGGTGGTTTGATTGATACAGTATTTTGAGATAAGGTTAATGAAGTAGCTTGGGACAGAATTGTGAATGACTTTGTATGTTGTTGCTGTTAGTATTTTAAATTGTATTCCTTGGGTGAGCAGAAGTCAGTGGATCGATTGGCAGAAAGGGGTAGAAGAAACTAAGTGGTTGATAAGGTGGACAAGTCAGGCAGCAACATTTATGATAGGCTGAAGAGAGAATAGCCTATATAAAGGTAGTCCAACAATCTTCTTGCTATAGGTGTAGACCATTTAAATACCTCATTAAAGAGGAAGTAAAGTCCCCTAAAAAACCGAGAAAAAAAAAGCCCTGTAAAGAGAAAGGCATAATGAGCTAGTATGCATCGCATACTAGCTCATTATGTAGTACTTACCTTAAAACAAAGCCCCCGCCGTGCCGCCACCTCAGCGACAGGACGGCGACATGTCCAGCCGCCCTGCTTCCGGGTTCGCGTCCTCTGGCCATCTGATTGGCCGGAGACGCGATTACATCACTCCCGCGCCTGCGCGCGGGAGCCGCCGTTCACGGCACTGAGCTCTGAAGGAACGGCACGGGTGGCCGTTCCTTCAGAGCGCCTGCGCCGTTGACGTCATCGGCAGTATGCACTCTAAATATCTCCTAAACGGTGCAAGTTTGGGAGATATTTATAGCACCTATAGGTAAGCCTTAATATAGGCTTACCTATAAGTAAAAGTTTGTGAGGTGGGTTTACAACCTCTTTAAGAATGACTGCAAAACTCCCAGAACATTACTAAGGATGGTGCTAAGAGAGGCCCAGCTCTTACAGTTCAGTTCTACCATCACAGAAGTAATCTCTCAAATGCTGAGCTCAGAGCTAATGCATCAGGGGAGAGAAAATGCATGTGAGGAGCTTTGAATCTGAGAAAAATCTCACTCCTGTGATGGTGAAGGTGAACAGTAATAGCTGGGCCTCCCTTAGCAATGTCCTGGGAGTTTTTTAAGTTAGGCTTCATGAGGTACACACATGCCAACACCTATAACAAGGTCATCATTCAATTTTGGTCAAAACTATCTACAGATGTTCCTTATCTGCATAGGCAGTTTTGGTACAGGTGAACTATGCCTTCAAAGTATTATTTTTGTAGCAGAAATCTATCAACCAGAAACAAGTCTATCCTCGTACAACTGTGGTGCACATGTGAGAAAAACGTGAAGTCCTGTTCGGAAGCGTGCACTGCTGACACCTCCAAATGTCATAAAGACCTGAGGATTTCAAAAAGGTGGCCAAAGTAGCTCTATAATGGCGAATGGTGGACAGCCGGGAAACATCCATGTCCTTATCAGGGACAACATTAAAATCACCACACAAAACAGAATGGCCCTGCTTTACTGTGGTCACCTTTTTCCAAAGGAAGACAGTGGTCTGACATTGGGGAGATAAACATTGACCAGTGTATAGCGCACAATGTTGATATCACATATGAGAATGATATACCTCCCCAGAGGGTCAGTTTCCAGAGCTATTTCTGAGAATGACACAGAGCGTTTAACCACAATGGCCACACCACCCTTTTTCTTCGGACCATTAGCAAAAAACACATGAGGGAATTGTGGATGGTGGAAGAGTGGCGGGCTAGAAGCTGCAAAATGTGTCTCCTGGAAGCACATTATATCACATCTAAGCTGACACGTCTCTTTCCACGCCATGTGTCTTTTGGCAGGGCTATTTAACCCCTTAACGTTCAAAGATGAAATCTTGAACTACATGTTGGCAGCAAGGAGTGGGCAGAGGAAACTACTGAAGGAAATAGGGACCCCTCTGTGCAAGTATGTAGGTGGGTGAGTTACCTGAATGCGGGGTGACGAGACGACAATCAGGTGGTGGTAGGAGCAACGTGTGAGGAGAAGTCAGTTCAATGAGGTCCGGTACTAAAGTTGCTGTCTTTGAGAGAAACAGATAGAGATCAGAGACATGTAAAATATCACGAGCAGTGACTGAACAATGATAGATGGAGAAGTCAGTGGCAGTATGTGTGAGACACACGATAAAAGTAAAGAAAAAAACAAAAATGCAAAAATTCTTGCGCTAAAGATGTATACACACCCTTTTGAAAATCAAAATTCCAAATGTGTGCTGAAATATATATATATAAATATGAGTCCGTATATATATATATATATATATATATATATACTGTATATGTGCCGCAACTTAAATAAAACAATAATGAAAATAGTGAAAGAAAACCATGACACTAGTTGCGCACAAAATAAATAAAATAAAAGCAATCCTCATTAAATCAAATAATGGTGCATCAATAAACTGTGCCCAGAAAATAAGTCCACAATATGAATGTTGGATATAGAATCCAAAAAACTGAATATACTGTGAATAAATGTGAGTCCAAAAAATGAAGTCCAAAAAATAAATTCTATAAACGTGATAAACCAAATGATCTTGTGAGATTCCAGTGCTAATAAAAAGGTGACACCCAAATTAGATCCACCACCGATGTGCTCCACACATGTCAGATTAGCAACTCACCCTCATTTGTTGCCTACCACTCTCGTGGATTAGGCAAATTTCGCTGTGTATATTACTGTTAGCTGGGGTGTTTCACCAAGGCAATGCAGACAGCCGTCCTCATATAAACCAGAAGGTTGGGGGATATTTCTTAGCTCCAAACCATGTGGAAAAAACATATAACAGAGGGACCCCACTGGTGCAGTACCATTAAAGCACTTTATTAAATCCACAAAAACAATATATAATGCCCGTACATGTATTTAACTTGCCAAGCACATATATACATCCAATAAACAAATGAGAGGAATAGGGGAGCTCACTCTAGTCTGGGATGCCGCAGCGTGAAGTACATAATGTCCACGGGGCCAGATGAATCACCCTGCTCACCTCGATCACTCCTTCAGTCTGTCATGTAGCCACGCCCCTAATATTTTGTCACTTCCTGACTTTGACAAAAAGTCAGCACCATTTTGAGAGGAAGGAGGCCAGAAGTTAGGGAAGAATTTGGTAAGCTTTCCTGTGCGATTTTGTACCTTTTTCTTTCCCATTGTCATCCCTGGGTTCTCCTGAGCAGGAAGCAGTGTGCGGTGTGCTTATTCTGAGCTCTGTAGCGCTGTGGAATGGTCTGTAGGTTCTCTGCAGTGCGGAGCTGCTCTCCTATGCGGCCATCTCCGTCTCCGGCTAGCCACGCCCCCCCAAAGTATTCTTTTTACCTATTAAATAGGTAAGAGTAGTACAGAAGGAAGGGAGGTAGGGATTTGTTATGCCTGAAGATGGACTGTAACCATCAGGGCCATTTAAGGCCCACTGCACCTTAATACCCACCAAAAATTACCCAAAGTCTCCTAACAGAAGACTGAGGTGAACAGCGAATGCATCACATAGCTAGCCTTGGTGAACTGGACCCAAGTTTACCTGGGTGTTAAAAGACTGGGAAGCAGAAGAGAGAAGGAGGATAAGAAAATAAGAGTAGAAGTCTTATCAGTGCAACCAAAGCCATATAAAAACCCTCATAATTTATTATTGTATGAGAACTTTGTTGAAGGAAGGTGAAAGTAAGTGCTTGAAATCCGCTGTTCGAAAGGCTAGTCAATGAGCAGAAAAGCAAGGTAGATGTAAAGTTAACTGTTTATTAAACATAAATGGGTCACAGGTGTTATACAGTGAACACAGTGGAGCCAAGGAGCCAGATCACAAAAAGTTGGTAATATATGCAGATAAAGGTCACTAGCAGTAACGTAGCAATGCCTGAGAGCCAAACACCATACAGCCGGTACAGTGTGCAGAGTGGAACTCACTTGTATTAAGCACCAGTGTCAGGGAGCCGGAAAACATACAGGGTGAGAGATGGTAGGCTGAACATCTAGGGGTGGAGTCCTTCCTGACTCCCCACAGGTTATATTTAAAGGAGTACCCCCCTTTAAAACTTCATGTGGCACCAAATGTTTTTGATGCCCCTAATAGGGTTTCTTTCTTTCAAAAACTTAAAGGTTTTTTCCCATGCTGTGAATGTGCTGTTTGCCATCTTAATAAGTTTCAAGAACGTAAGATTGAACAGTTCAAATCATTTGCCAATTCAAAAACCTATGATATCAATACCTTCAGCACTTGTTCTTCACTCAATGTTGTTTACTTGCTTATCTGCCATTGTGGCTTACAGTATGTAGGCCACACTACCCGAGCCTTTAATGTAAGGATTAAAGAGCATGTGGCAAATATTAGGAAAGGCTTTCCCAAACATAGCGTTTCCAGGCATTATCTTGAATGCCATGGACAAGATCCAACAGGCACTTCTTTTATTGCCATAGATAGTTATACACCACATTGGCAAGGGGGTTATGTCAAAAGGGAGATATCCAAGATGGAGACCCGATGGATTTTTGAGATTAAAGATATACTCCTTTTGGGCTCAATGTGGACTGGGATGTTAATTGTTTCATTAATAATAGTTGAGTGTCCTGTTCAAAAAATATTTTTTCTTTTATGATTTGTATTATGGTTATCTGCAATTTATGTGTTGGTTTGTTATTCCTTAGTTAACCACTAGAGGGATACACCATGATCTACTAGTGAGTGGTGACTACTCCAAGTCGTTAAGGTTGGGGTTTTTGAATATGGTATTTTATTTATTCCCCTCCGAGCTTGTCCTCTTTTCTTAATTGTTTGTTGGGTCAGTACTTGGATGAGGATCACCACGTTTGATTGACCTACACTAGAGGGGGTATTCACTTTCGAGTGATGGGCACTGGAACGCATTATTAGCTTCCTCATGCTCTCGGTGAAGGATCAGAGCCTGACATTAGGTCATTTCCTGTTTACCGTGACGCATGGAATGAAGGCGTGCACTCCAGATGACCATTTCTGGTCACTGTCATTTTCAGTTTTATTGTTTATTTATGCGTACTGGCGTCATTCAGCCACGCTTCTGAAGTAATTCCATTGGATGAAACATGTCAGGTGGGATGCTGTATTACCGGTACGCTTTTGAGCCGAGGCCATGGACTTTTACTATTCGGATGTCTGTAATTCTTTTATCTTTGTAAGTACCTTTTTTTTCCACAAATAATTTTTATTGATCATAAAAGAAATAGTACAATTCAAACAGGAAGTATGTAACATCGTACAGAGAGCAGTCAAACAGGAATAATAATATAGAGGCCATGACATTTATAGGTACAATATCGAACAACTGCCTTTTTGGGTCATGGGTCCTGGAAAACATACACCTCACTCTGAGACATAAGGCATTATTAAAGGCGCAACAACGATACAGTGAATCAAATGGTGTACCAGAAAAACTTCAAGAAATGATACAATATCCTAACAACTGCAGGTAAATTTGCCTCCAGGGCAGGGTCTGTCAAGTGGCATGACATAGGAGTCATGTCCTGGGGAATTGCCAAAAGAGTAAGTTTATAGAAGAAGAAAAAGGAGAGCAGAAAAAGACAGTAAGAGAGAGAAGAGAGAAAAAAAGGGGTGGGGGAAGGGGAGGGGAAGGGGAGGGGAAGGGGAAAGAGGGGAGTGAGGGTTTGGGAGGGGGGCAGATTACTCTATCACTCTCTCCCGTGCATCGACCTGGAGAAAACACATCCATCCTCCCATGACAGGCACAGTCATACTGAGGTGGGTTATAAATCCAACTCGTCAAGGGATGTAAGATAGAAATTTCTCTGCGGTTTTGAAATGAGACCAGCAAGACCAAGTAGCAGCACATTTTTCAAGTCTGTCCTAAGAGATGTGAATCAATTCCTCCATCTCTTCCACCTTGGCAAGCCTGGTGTACCACTCTCTGATCGTGGGGGTGTTTGCAGTGCGCCAGTGAACAGGAATGCAAAGTCTTGCCGCATTCACCATATGCATGGCCAGTGTTTTGAAGTATTCTTTTTAGGTAAAGATGTATGGTGTAGTAGAAATTGATCGGGGATAAAATCTAGAGCGTATGTAGTGACGTGATTTATGAGCTGGTGTACTTCCTTCCAGTAGGGTTTAAGTAATGCACAATCACACCATGGTGCCCTCAGGTTGCCCACACTTCCAACACGTGTTGGGTATACTTTGTGAGAATTTATGTAAGAGAGAAGGGGTCTGGTACTATCTGGTTGCTACTAGAGATGTCCCAAACCTAAAATTTGCCGTTCGCGAACGGCGAACGCGAACCTCCGCAAATGTTCGCGAACGGGCGAACCGCCATAGACTTCAATAGGCAGGCGAATTTTAAAACCCACAGGGACTCTTTCTGGCCACAATAGTGATGGAAAAGTTGTTTCAAGGGGCCTAACACCTGGACTGTGGCATGCCGGAGGGGGCTCCATGGCAAAACTCCCATGGAAAATTACGTAGTTGACGCAGAGTTGGGTTTTAATCCATAAAGGGCATAAATCACCTAACATTCCTAAATTGTTTGGAATAACGTGCTTTAAAACATCCAGGCCTGCCTGCAAGTCGTGGCGGTGTCATCAACTCGTCTGCAGAGCCACGCATTCCATGCTTGGCAGCTGCCAGCAGGTTTACCCAATGCGCAGTGTAAGTGATATACCTGCCCTGACCGTGCTTTGCAGACCAGCTATCAGTGGTCAGATGGACCCTTGCCCCAACACTGTGTGCCAGACATGACATGACTTCCTTTTCCACAATAGAGTACAGTTTGGGGATTGCCATTTGTGAAAAAAAACTTCGGTCGGGTACCTTCCACTGCGGTGTCCCAATAGCGACAAATTTTTTGAAGGCCTCAGACTCCACCAGCTTGTATGGTAAAAGCTGGCGGGCTAAGAGTTCCGACAAGCCAGCTGTCAGACGCCGGGCAAGGGGGTGACTCTGTGACATTGGCTTCTTATGCTCAAACATTTCCTTGACAGACACCTGACTGTGGGCAGATTAGCAGGAACTGCTGAAGGTGAGAGGCGGAGGGGCGGGTTGTTGATAGGGGGCAAGGAGGACAGCAGTGGTTGACGTGGCTGAAGATGCTGGACCAGGAGGAGGATGGTGGCTTTGAGTTTGTGTGCTGCTTTTACTCACGTGTTGATCCCATAGGCGTTTGTGATGTGAGATCATGTGCCTTCGCAAAGCAGTTGTACCTAGGTGGGTGTTGGACTTCCCACGACTCAGTTTCTTTTGGCACAGGTTGCAATGCATCGCTGCTATCAGAGGCAGACACACAAAAAAAATGCCACACTGCTGAGCTTTGCAATGATGGCATTCTGGTGGTGGCAACAGCTTGCGTTGATTGGCGTGCTGTCTGGCTGACCGCGGGTGCCGATACATGCTTTCTGACTGTGCCACTAGCTCCTTGCGATGACCTCCCCCTGCTTCCAACTTGTCTCCTCCTCCTCTCTGTCTCCCCATCTGAACTTTCCCCCTCTTCTTCTGCTCTTTGAGCAGGCACCCAGGTGACATCCATGGACACATCGTCATCATCAGTAGGGATGATCGAACGGTTCGGGTCGACCATCGGTTCGACCCGAACATTGGCTGTTCGAGGTTCGTCCGACTCTGAATTTAGAACTTTTTGCCCAAAAAGTTCAGAATTTCGGCAACCAGAACCGACCAAAATGCAATGGTTCAGGAAATGGGCTTTAAAAGCCAGTGATTGGACCAGAACCATCAGTAAAAGCCAATTGAGGGGGCAGGAGAATGCTAGCAATGTGATTGGAGTGACTAGGGGGTCCATAGTCCAATCATTAGTGAATACGCCCCCCAGTATATAAGATAGCCCCCGCCAAATTCCTAGCATTCTTATACGGGACATGAAAGAGAGTGGAATGCTGTTCTGTTACTTCTGTTACAATGTGTTACAAAGTGTCATTTAGCAATTTTTAGTGTGAGGAAAGGGATATCTAGTGTAGTTAGGGTGCTATTTTTCACTATAGTTAGCTTTAATTTATTCAGTTTCTGTAGGGAAAGTGTTAAGTGTAAGGGGACCGTAGTGTAGTGTAGGGTTAACTGACTCTGACTGCTATTGCAGGGTGACAAAACCCTTCCATAGCAGGGTGACCGCTATAGAGAAAAGATCGTTTCTCTTGTGTCACTTCAGAGCAGGGATATGTCTTCGCTCCTGTCAGCATTCTTTATGCTGCAGGGGTTGCTAGTGCTTTTTTGAGGACATGTTTGGAGTCAGGCATGACATCTGAACATGTCTATAGGGGTATATATACACACCCATGTCTGTATATATACACCTGCACATATATAGGTGTTAAAGGAGCAGAACACTATACTTTTGCTAATGAAATAATTTGCTCTAATATCAACGCCTGCAGCAAAAAAAAAAATGCTGACGGGAGCGGAGCCATATTAGTGCTCTGAAAGTGACAAAATACAAAAGATCTCTTTTTTTCTGGTTCTGGACATGCTACAGAGCTGAAACTTCACAGGTACACTTTTTAGACCCCCCAGATACTAAATCCAAAATAAAAAAATCTCTTTTTTTAAAATTTTTTCAATAATTGGCTCTCTATCAAAAATGACAATTTTTAAGAACTTTGTTTTGTGTGATTAATAGTCCCTGTGGCATGACCCAGAACCATAGGCACTTTTTGGGGGCATTTATTAGGTTTTAGGGCTTCAAAATGGTGTTTTTTGATTACCGAAGTTCGGGTCCCATTGATTTCAATGGGGTTCTGAAATCCGGGCCGAACTTTCGGGTAGTTCGGATGTTCTGGCCGAACCGAACTTTTCAAAAGTTCGAACATCCCTAATCATCAGCCGCTTCACTTGACAACTCAGCAAAGGCAGCAGCAGCAGGTACAACATCATCATCATCATCATCACAATGTACGTCCATGTGTATAATGCTGCCTGACTGAGACATATCCCCGTTATCTACATCCTCTGGCACTAATGGCTGCGCATCACTCATTTCTTCCAACTGATGTGTAAATAACTCCTCTGACAGATCAAGTGAAGCGGCTGTGGTGCTAGTGTTGGTGGTGGTGCCGGCGGGCGGGCCAGTGGTAAATTGAGAGGTGCCCGAAGCTGAGCTGGAGGAGGATGGTGCATTAAGGTTCCGAGCGGAAGCTGTAAAAGATTGGGTGTCCTGTGTAAGAGAGTCAACTATGTCCTCAGAATTTTTTGAGTTCAGGGTACGTGGCTTCTGAACACTGGGCATTATGCTAGGGCCAAAGGAAATCACAGCACCATGACCACGACGGCTCCTGCGGGGTGGCCTGCCTCTGCCTGTCATTTTTTTTTAGATTTGTGGTACTATGCGTGCAAGCTGCTGTGCCACCCTATATGAGTGTTGGCCAGTGGGTACAGTACACACTGTGGACCTGACAGTTACTGGCAGGCCAGGCAACTGCAATTATAAAAAATATATATATTTTTAATTTGCAAGCTGCTGTGCCACCGTATATATGAGTGGTGGGCACTGCAGTGGGCACAGTACACTCTGTGGACCTGACAGTCACTGGCAGGCCAGGCAACTGCAATTATAAATAAATTTATATATTTTTAATTTGCAAGCTGCTGTGCCACCGTATATATGAGTGGTGGGCACTGCAGTGGGCACAGTACACTCTGTGGACCTGACAGTCACTGGCAGGCCAGGCAACTGCAATTATAAATAATTTTTTTTTTTTTTTTTTTTTTTTTTTTATTGGCACTATTTTTGGGTCTATTCATTTGAGTATAAGTATCCAATATTGTTGACAATTTTGTTCCTGAGATGGCTTTCTCAGTATACCTTATTTTTTATAGTATATATATATTTATTGAATGTTTTTTATACATACCTACAGACCCCGTCTCTTGGCTTACAATGTGCCTTTACCATCATATTCTCAAGCAATACACCCGGAGTCCTTTGAGTTGTTTTGGTTATTGTCCTCTCCTCTCCTCTCCCCCCCTGTTGTCCCCTTGCTGGACATATTCCGCGCCTCAGCCCCGGGTAAGGCTTTTTCCGGATCCCCTGTGGTCCCACATCCCCAGACTGGATAGCTCATGAATTCTGATATTGCTTAACGTAGTGTCTTTTTCTTATATACCTTCCAAATTATTTCATTATTTAAATCAATATATTAATACAATCCATATTCTCACTTTATAGACATATATCTAAGCTCCTGATGAATGGACGGAGGTCCATGAAACGCGTCGAGCCTACGATCACTCAGATATTTTAATGTATTATGACATATTTTAGATTGTGAGCACACAGATATTATGAGGTCTTATTGTACTTATTTACCTCAGAGAGATCCGCATGTGATCCGAGAAATATTGCATTATATTTTATATGTATTTGTTTGTACTAATATTGTACCATGCTATTTACTATATCTCTGTGTGTGTCTATGCAATAATATCCTCATATGTTTTTGCATTTTTGCAATAAACTTCCTTGTCTAGTCAACCTCATTTAAAGTCCCACACTCTTGCTTTTATTTTTATGTATAATTACAGGGATGGAGGCCACTAGACATGATATGTGGCAAGTCATAGACGAATTCTCTCCTTCGCATATAAATAAATATATATTTTTAATTTGCAAGCTGCTGTGCCACCGTATATATGAGTGGTGGGCACTGCAGTGGGCACAGTACACTCTGTGGACCTGACAGTCACTGGCAGGCCAGGCAACTGCAATTATAAAAAATATATTTTTTTCCAATTTGCAAGCTGTTGTGCCAGCGTATATATGAGTGGTGGGCACTGCAGTGGGCACAGTACACTCTGTGGACCTGACACTGACTGCAATTATGACAGAGGAAAAAAAAATATTTTTTAAACTGCAAGGTACTGTGCCACCCGATATGAGTGTGGTGTTCACACAGTACAGTCTGTGGTGGGTCTGTGGCATCTCACACACGGCAGGCAGGAAAATGCACAATAGATATATATATATATATATATATATATATATATATATATATATAAAAATTACTCAAATACCAGCCCTAAAAAGGGCTTTTTGGGGTGCTGTCAGGATGCTGTCCTTACAGCAGGAGTGGACCGAGAACACTGACTAACAAGACCGAGAACACTGACTAACAACTGTCCCTTAACAGCAGCAGTAGCAGCACTCTCCCTGCTCTCACTAACACACTGCTTCAGAATGATCTAAGATGGATGCTGCCCTTGCTTTTTTATAGGAGGTGGGAGGGTGTGGGAGGGAGGGTATGCTGATTGGTTGGAATGTGTCTGCTGACTGTGAGGTACAGGGTCAAAGTTTGCCTCAATGATGAAGTATAGGGGACGGACCGAACATCGCATATGTTCGCCCGCAGCGACGGACGCGAACAAGCGATGTTCGCCGGGAACTGTCCGCCGGCGAACAGTTCGGGACATCTCTACTAGGGATGATCGAACTTTTGAAAAGTTCGGTTCGGCCAGAACATCCGAACTTCCCGAAAGTTCGGCCCGGATTTCAGAACCCCATTGAAATCAATGGGACCCGAACTTCGGTAATCAAAAAACACAATTTTTAAGCCCTAAAACCCAATAAATGCCCCTAAAAAGTGCCTAGGGTTCTGGGTCATGCCCCATTAACTATTAATCACACAAAAAAAGTTCTTAAAAATTGTCATTTTTGATAAAAAAGCCAATTATTGAAAAAAAAGAGAGATTTTTTGGTCTAAAAAGTGTACATGTGAAGTTTCAGCTCTGTAGCATGTCCAGAACCACGAAAAAAAAAAAAGATAATTTTTCAGTAGAACAGGGATGTGGGACCCTCCTTTTACACCCATATGATCTTTTTTTTCTGGTTCTGGACATGCTACAGAGCTGAAACTTCACAGGTACACCTTTTAGACCCCCCAGGCACAAAATCACACAAAAAAAGTTCATAAAAATTGTCATTTTTGATAAAAAAAAGCCAATTATTGAAAAATGTAAAAAAAAAAAAAAAAAAAAAAAAAGATTTTTTGATTTTTATTGGATTTCGTATCTGGGGGGTCTAAAAAGTGTACATGTGAAGTTTCAGCTCTGTAGCATGTCCAGAACCATAAAAAAAAGATCATATGGGTGTAAAAGGAGGGTCCCACATCCCTGTTCTACTGAAAAATTATCTTTTTTTTTTTCGTGGTTCTGGACATGCTACAGAGCTGAAACTTCACATGTACACTTTTTAGACCAACTTAGAAAACTTTCAGCACAGGAGGTTGGCTTCGCTGCTGTAACCCCTTGCCGGGTTTAATAGCAGGCATTTTTTTGGGTTCTTTGCAGTCAGGAAAAACATCTGAACTTGTGTATAGTGGTACTGTGCACAAGTTCTGATGTTTTGCCTGCCTCCAAAAACCCCCAAAAAATGCCAGCAAAAACACACCTGGGCATTTTTTTTTTTGACGCTAGCGTTTTTTTGGCCATTTTTTGGGGTTCTTTTGAGGCAGGCAAAACATCTGAACTTGTGTATAGTGGTGTATATACACACATACATATATTTATATACACACCTAGACATATATAGGTGTGATAGTAGCAGAAATATATGCTTGCGCTAATGAAATCATTTACAGTAATATATTTCTGCTACTATCACACCTATATATGGCTAGGTGTCTATATACATATAATTATGTGTGTATATATATACCACTATACACAAGTTCAGATGTTTTGCCTGCCTCAAAAGAACCCCAAAAAATGCCAAAAAAAACGCTAGCGTCAAAAAAAAATGCCCAGGTGTGTTTTTGCTGGCATTTTTTGGGAATTTTTGGAGGCAGGCAAAACATCAGAACTTGTGCACAGTACCACTATACACAAGTTCAGATGTTTTTCCTGACTG
This sequence comes from Pelophylax lessonae, assembly GCF_965119305.1. Classification (NCBI taxonomy): domain Eukaryota; kingdom Metazoa; phylum Chordata; class Amphibia; order Anura; family Ranidae; genus Pelophylax; species Pelophylax lessonae. Next base: position 440,492,834 of record NC_138772.1, on the reverse strand, counting down.
CAAAGAACCCAAAAAAATGCCTGCTATTAAACCCGGCAAGGTGTGAAAACCGAGGAGAGAAGCTAACCCCCTGAGCTGAAAGTTTTCAAATACAAACGATCTTTTTTTATGGTTCTGGACATGCTACAGAGCTGAAATTTCACAGGTACACCTTTTAGACCCCCAAGACACAAAATCACACAAAAAAAGTTCTTAAAAATTGTCATTTTTGATAAAAAAAGCCAATTATTGAAAAAATTAAAAAAAAAAAGAGAGATTTTTTGATTTTTACTTTGGATTTCAGATCTGGGGGGTCTAAAAAGTGTACATGTGAAGTTTCAGCTCTTTAGCATGTCCAGAACAATAAAAAAAAAAGATTGTTTGTATTAGAAAACTTTCAGCACACGAGTATGGCTTCGCTGCTGTAACACCTTGCCGGTTTAATAGAAGGCATTTTTTTTTGGTTCTTTGCAGTCAGGAAAAACATCTGAACTTGTGTATAGTGGTACTGTGCACAAGTTCTGATGTTTTGCCTGCCTCCAAAAACCCCCAAAAAATGCCAGCAAAAACACACCTGGGCATTTTTTTTTTTGACGCTAGCGTTTTTTTTGGCATTTTTTGGGGTTCTTTTGAGGCAGGCAAAACATCTGAACTTGTGTATAGTGGTGTATATACACACATACATATATTTATATACACACCTAGACATATATAGGTGTGATAGTAGCAGAAATATATGCTTGCGCTAATTAAATCATTTACAGTAATATATTTCTGCTACTATCACACCTATATATGTCTAGGTGTGTATATAAATATATGTATGTGTGTATATACACCACTATACACAAGTTCAGATGTTTTGCCTGCCTCAAAAGAACCCCAAAAAATGCCAAAAAAAACGCTAGCGTCAAAAAAAAAATGCCCAGGTGTGTTTTTGCTGGCATTTTTTGGGGGTTTTTGGAGGCAGGCAAAACATCAGAACTTGTGCACAGTACCACTATACACAAGTTCAGATGTTTTTCCTGACTACAAAGAACCCAAAAAAATACCTTCTATTAAACCGGCAAGGTGTTACAGCAGCGAAGCCAACCCCCTGAGCTGAAAGTTTTCTAATACAAACGATCTTTTTTTTATGGTTCTGGACATGCTACAGAGCTGAAACTTCACGTGTACACTTTTTAGACCCCCCAGATCTGAAATCCAAAGTAAAAATCAAAAAATCTCTTTTTTTTTAAAATTTTTTCAATAATTGGCTTTTTTATCAAAAATGACAATTTTTAAGAACTTTTTTTGTGTGATTTTGTGTCTGGGGGGTCTAAAAGGTGTACCTGTGAAGTTTCAGCTCTGTAGCATGTCCAGAACCATAAAAAAAAGGATTGTTTGTATTAGAAAACTTTCAGCTCAGGGGTTAGCTTCTCTCCTCGGTTTTCACACCTTGCCGGTTTCAAAGCAGGCATTTTTTTGGGTTCTTTGCAGTCAGGAAAAACATCTGAACTTGTGTATAGTGGTACTGTGCACAAGTTCTGATGTTTTGCCTGCCTTCAAAAACTCCCAAAAAATGCCAGCAAAAACACACCTGGGCATTTTTTTTGACGCTAGCGTTTTTTTGGCATTTTTTGGGGTTCTTTTGAGGCAGGCAAAACATCTGAACTTGTGTATAGTGGTATATATACACACATAATTATATGTATATAGACACCTAGCCATATATAGGTGTGATAGTAGCAGAAATATATTACTGTAAATGATTTCATTAGCGCAAGCATATATTTCTGCTACTATCACACCTATATATGTCTAGGTGTGTATATAAATATATGTATGTGTGTATATACACCACTATACACAAGTTCAGATGTTTTGCCTGCCTCCAAATCCCCCCAAAAAATGCCAGCAAAAACACACCTGGGCATTTTTTTTTTTTGACGCTAGCGTTTTTTTTGGCATTTTTTGGGGTTCTTTTGAGGCAGGCAAAACATCTGAACTTGTGTATAGTGGTATATATACACACATAATTATATGTATATAGACACCTAGCCATATATAGGTGTGATAGTAGCAGAAATATATTACTGTAAATGATTTCATTAGTGCAAGCATATATTTCTGCTACTATCACACCTATATATGTCTAGGTGTGTATATAAATAAATGTATGTGTGTATATACACCACTATACACAAGTTCAGATATTTTGCCTGCCTCCAAAACCCCCCAAAAAATGCCAGCAAAAACACACCTGGGCATTTTTTTTTTGACGCTAGCGTTTTTTTGGCATTTTTTGGGGTTCTTTTGAGGCAGGCAAAACATCTGAACTTGTGTATAGTGGTATATATACACACATAATTATATGTATATAGACACCTAGCCATATATAGGTGTGATAGTAGCAGAAATATATAACTGTAAATGATTTCATTAGCGCAAGCATATATTTCTGCTACTATCACACCTATATATGTCTAGGGGTATATATACAGACATATATGTGTATATATACCCCCTAACACATGTTCAGATGTCATGTCTGACATCAAACATGTCCTCAAAAAAGCACTGGCAGTGGCAGCCCCTGCAGCATGAAAAATGCTTGCTGGTGAGAAGCCATATGCCTGTCCCGAAGCAACTCAGAGAAATGATAATTTCTCTATAGCGGTCACCCTGCTATGGAAGGGTTTTGTCACCCTTCCATAGCAGTCACTGTCAGTTAACCCTACACTACACTACGGTCCCTTTACACTTAACACTTTCCCTACAGAAACTAAATTTTTGAAGCTAACTTAAGTGTAAAGGAGCACTCTAACTACACTAGATATCCCTTTCCTCACACTAAAAATAGCTAAATGACACTTTTAAAGTAAAATTAACAGAACTGCTTCCACTCTCTTCCATGTCCAGTATAACAATGCTAGGAATATGGCGGGGGCGATCTTATATACTGGGGGGCGTATTCACTAATGATTGGTCTAGGGACCCCCTAGTCACTCCAATCACATTCCTAGCATTCTCCTGCCCCCTCAATTGGCTTTTGCTAATGGTTCTGGTCCAATCACAGGCTTTTAAAGCCCATTTCCTGAAGCATTGCATTTTGGTCGGTTCTGGTTGCCGAATTCCGAACTTTTTGGGCAAAAAGTTCTAAATTCGGCCGAACCTCGAACACAAAATGTTCGGGCCGAACCGATGGTGGACCCGAACCGTTCGATCATCCCTAATCTCTACTGATGGCTTCTACAGTGGATCACTGCAACTTCAGAGGGGGCCCATACTGCTTCCAAGAGTTTCAGTATTTCTGTCCCATACTTGATGCTCTTCCATCCAAATGTGATAAGACCTCTTTCCTTATACAGGGCTCCGTGAGCATGGCGAGTCAGAAAGGCATACTTTGAGTCCAAATAAACATTTAGTCTTAGCCCGGCAGCGAGTTGTAATGCCCTGGTTAGTGCAACTATTCCTGCTTTCTGAGCAGAGGTTCCCTGTGGCAAGGCTCCTGCCTCTATCACTGTCTCCTGTGTAACCACTGCATAGCTGGCATAGCAGATCCCATCCTTTACAAAACTGCTGCCATTAGTGAAGTATTCAACATCTGTCTTTTCCAAGAGGCTGTCTTTCAAGTCTGGCCGACTTGCATAGACTTTATCCATGGCCTTGGGGCAGTCATGTGCCAGAGGTTCTGGCAAGGTAGGAAACAGAGTGGCTGGGTATAGGGTATTACCAGTCTCTAAATGGATTCAAGGATTTTCACATGGCATGACCTGGTATTTGACTATCCGGCTGTTAGTGAACCAGTGATTTCCTTTGTAATCCATCAAAGCCTATACCTGGTGTGGGACCCGGACATAGGTTTCCAGACCTAGGGATAGCTTGTCAGTTTTGGCCACCAAGAGGGCTGTTGCAGTGATGGCCCGCAGGCAAGGTGGCCAACCCTGTGCTACAGTGTCCAGTTGTTTTGAGAGGTACGCCACAGGGCGTTGCCATGATCCCAGGTACTGTGTCAGGACTCCCACTGCTATTCCTCACTTTTCACTTACATGCAAATAGAAGGGTTTTTGGCTGTCTGGGAGGCCTAGGGCAGGTGCCTGCATTAAGGAACCCTTAATGTCTTGGAAGGCTTGTTCTAGCTATTTTTCACATAGGAAGGGCTCCCTTTCTTCCCCCTTTGTGGATTTATAGAGGTTCTGGTATCCAAATCTGGCAGAATCCTGCTGCTCCCATGTTAGGGCAGGGATCTGACAAACAACTTCTTTCTTGCCCTTTCCCAACACTCTCTGGTCTTGTAACACCCTGAATCCCAGGTATTTTACAGTCTCTTGGTACAATTGATATTTTATTCTAGAATCTAGATACCTTTTAACTTGAGTAACTGCAACAGTTAACTTGTTCAGATTACTTCCTGTTTCATTCTACGGTCAGATTCGCTCTTCGTTTCTGATCTGTAACCCACCCAATGGGGCCACAGCTGTTTTCCCTAATTCTTCAACATACTTTAAACCTGCTTGGCTTATTCTGTGTCTCTCCTCTGCTTTAAAAAGAGTCAGTAGGAGCTGCTGGCAGTCCACCAAAGTGGGACTATAAGTCTGAATTATTGTGCAGACAAAATCTATCATAGCTGAGTTGAAAGACTTTGGGGTGAAAGTGGACATTTGACCTGTGCGCCCATTGGTTGCTTTTATGGTCATTTTCATCCCACTTATGCTAAGTGTGTCAAATCCAGGGGTACAATTTGGGGTATATACACTGTGACTGAAGACTGACGGGGTCTGGTCATCTTCCTGTGCAACATAATGACTTAAACTTGATTCCCCCAGCCTACAGGGAGGGGCATCGAGACTTGCTCTCTGCTCATACCTGCCCGTGCCCTGTCCCTCTATGTATGGGGGAGGCTGTACAAATGATTTCTCAGTTAAACATACAAACAATTGCTACAAAGGCAAACATACAAAAGCTCACTTTTCTCATATGCCATTTTCTCAGTTTCAGTATCTACAATATAACCCTTCTGTATGTCTTACTTTTCTCATTTACAGCTTTACAGAACTTTTGCTTCAGTTTTAGACCCTTAAACATAAGTAACAAAACTTATGTTACAAATCAGCCATACTTAGCTTTACCTTTCTGTCTTTATTCAGGTAACATTTTAATTTAATAAAGACAATACAACACGCATTCAACATCTTCATACAAGCAACATGTTCTCAATATTAGCTAGCTGCAAGCAATTCAAACACACACACACACATCTTATCATTTTTGATATTTAATCAACTCTCATTGCTCTGAAACTTCTACTGTCCAGAGACCAATGTTATTACTATTACAAATTGAGGCTTCTTAAAGGTACAGCAGCTTCATTTGGATATCAGCCTATCACCCAATTTATCAAACAAAAACAAAATTGCAAGCTGGTGTCCAGTCATGGGCACCTTTGTCCAGTCAAACCCTGAGCCCAGGTCAGATCCCATGATTATGTCAATTATCATATCATTTAGTTCAGGTGTATCCATGGGTTTAATTACTACATCAATTTCTATTATAATATATAGAAATTACAATACTGGTCTTACTTTCTGCCCTGATCATAATGTAATAGGGGAATACACCACAGTGGAGTCAGGCGATAAAGTACTTGCCACACCATTATCGTCCCTTGGAATTTCTTCTCCTCTTGCTCCCTGTTCCCCTCCCGAACCATGCTGGCTATCTGGGAGTTGTTGACTGTTGTTCTACTTGCTGAACAGGGGCAGGACGTGCTTGTGTGGGCTTAGACGCAGTACGATTTAAATGATTCACTTTCTTTAGTGGGAGAGAGGAGTATACTGCATCATAACCAGCTGGGGATGGTCTAGGGGCTGGGGAAACATTAGAGAATACCTGTGGGGGCTCAGGAGTATATCCTGGGTAATACTGCAACCAATTTAGTCCTCCCGCACTCAAATAATTCATGCCTCACTCTGGATATCCTGAAAACAATGGGAGTGCTTCTCTGTCCTCCAAACACAATCCCTTTACCATTTTTATGTGGAACTAATCATTTGCTCCATCCCATGGAAAGGGACAATTTTTATTACTCCATGTTGCTAAATTATCAATCCATGGGTCTACAATATTAATCATACCAGGGAGAGATCCTCATAACATATTCTTTACATGCTAATTATTTTTTTTTTTTTTGAGGAAAAAACACAAGCGCCATCTAAGTGCAGCATCAGGTATTTATTATGGCAGAAGTATTACATGTACTCACACTTGATGCATCCCTCCCTCCAGGGGACTTATGACACATTGAGCCAGAAGCCTTATCCTTTACTCAAGTGTGAGTACATGTAATACTTCTGCCATAATAAATACCTGAGGCTGCACTTAGATGGCGCTTGTGTTTTTTCCTCAGTTACTGCACAAGCCCCTTCTTGAGCCGTTCATTAGAGCCAGCATACATCTCTAATCAACATATAACCATCACATTGACTTGTTTATCCTTTATCCTTTGATGGACTTTTATGTATTACATTTAGTAGTACTATTGGCTGGCCACTTATCCTGCCCCATCACCGAGAAGGGCTAGCTCCGATCCACTCTGCGCCAGTGTGATTTTATTTTATTGTAATTATTTTTTTAACTCCAATGTAATTTGCTCCACTCTCTTTATTTTTCTTCATGATATTCAAATATTTGTTGCGGAGGCATGATTTGGACAGGGATTGGATGTGTGCCTGAAAGGACAGTTCAGAGGCCAGAGTTACCCCTAGCACACTGGCATGTGTTGAAGGACTGATAGACTGATAGTTGTGCCATTGATCTTGACAGAGAATTCAGGGGAAGGGGCACGTAGGGGAGCAAATATTATGAGCTTGGTTTTAGATAGATTCAGTTTGAGGAGGTGGTGTGACATCCAGGCTGATATGTCTGTTAGTAGATCAGTGATGCGGGAGGAGACTGATGGGGTGAGCTGAGGGGTAGAGAGGTAGATTTGGTTGTCATCAGCATAGAAATGCTAGTGGAAGCCAAAGGAGGATATCAGCTGACCCAGGGAGGAGGTGTAGATCGAGAATAGTAGAGGTCCAAGGACAGAACCTTGGGGGACCCCAACGGTAAGAGGAGTTGGAGAGGAGTAAGTGGAGTTGTAAGTGACACTGAAGGTGCAGTGAGATAGGTAAGATTAGAATTGGGAGTAACCTAAACGCAAACTTTATGCTTTAGCTAACAGAATGTTCCTCTCTAGGAGTCTAATTTTAAACAGTAATTCATCAAAAGCTGTGTAAGATACTGAGGACAACTGCCCAGATATTTTATTGTTTAAATAGTCACTTTTAGGGAGATAAACGAAAGATAAATGATTCTGTAGGAATCTTCTTTTTTTGGAACTATGCCTAATGGTGATATTCTGAAATTAACAAAAGGGGCGGGGGGGGGGGGGGGCAAAGGAACCAGCAATTATACCTTCATATCATTTTTTAAAAAATTGTGAACCTTAACTATTTACAGCCTTCGAATTGTTAACAACGTCACAGCCATAACTTTTAAAACAAGGTAATAAAAAAGCCTTTAAAACCTTCAATTAGCAGCTGAGCTGTTTGCCTGTATGAATACTCCAGAAAACATAGCAACATTTTTTAAAGCCTTTCCGGGGATGTGACTTTTAAGAAAAAGCTTGCTTCCTTGCTGCCAATTAGCTAAAGTGTCAGGAGCTCGTAGCGCCTGCCCCATCACAGTTGCTGGTCTCATTCAGGTATCCTGAATTTGGCTGTGATGCTTCTCCCTGTTTGTTTGTTCACCTGTAAGGTGATTGATGTAGCCAGTCCCTGGGTGGAGACCAAACCTGATTTGAGCCAGCCAAGCCTGCAGTCTCATGACTGTGATATTGTATTTAACACATGCTCCAAGCTCCCTGTAGAGAAGCGAAACAAGATGGCTGCACATTAGTTTCACTCCTTTCAATCTGGACACATTATCAACACTCCAGGAGGGAATTCCAGACTCCTAAAACCCTCTGCCAACCCTCCACAGCTCCTGTGCACCTCATGGGGAGGAAAAAGATGGCGACTCGAACATCCAGCACCCAATTGGCAGACCGAGATCCAACTGAGGCCTCACCTCCAGACACCATCTTTGGAGCCCCAGCCTCAAGTCCAGATGCTTTCTCCCAGACTGCCTATGAAAACCTAGTGCAGTCCACTGTAATGAGCGCAGCCTCTGAGGTGGCCCAGCTCCAGCAGCCGCTGCTGTATGATGCGGACCTACTAGCCCCCTTTGAATCTACTGTATGCTGCAGACAGAGCTTTGGGCTGCTACAATTGCTACAATATTGTTCTGGAATCCCTTCATCTACTTCCATTCAGTGGAGACAATCAGAGCCTGGCTGGATCTTCTCCATCTAAGCCCTCTACCAACTTCCTGGGTCACACCTGTAAAACAGCAAAGGGGAGAAAGCGCTCCCTTCCTCACACTCCATCTGTTGCTGGCTCCCCATGCACTGATCCGGGATTAACTTTGGAACAGTAAGTTCTGTTTTGTCCGTTTGAGTCCCTTGGACCTCCCTGATTTTTATCCAGCATCCACCATGAGAGATGGTTCAAATTTACTTTCCTTTTTCTTTTTTTTTTACACAGTTGGAGTTTTGCCTGTCTCCCCTCCAGCCCCCTTCCCCCCCTTTTTTTATTGATTCTCCCACTCATCCCCCAAGGTTGACTGAATCCTGCATAGCATCCTGCTCCTTCTAAGGTCCACTGTCATGAGGTGTTTCTTCAGCCTGTATTCAACTCGTCAACTTAGCTTTACCACCGACCGCCGACTGACAATTGCAGGGGGGAGGAGATAGAGAAAGAAGAAAGAGAACATTTAATTTTTTTTCTTTTAATACTTACCTCTTGAAGTGGCAAGGGTGCCGACCCCCTTATTCCCATTTTTCCACACCTAGTTGGGCGTCTATTCTACTGCCCCAGGACCTCTACACACACTTTTTTGCCTTCCACAAAATAAATTTACTCTCAGAGCTTTCTCCAACCCTGTCTTTTTCTGTCTCCTTCTTCTTGGGCCTAAACACCGCAAACATACAAATGTTATACTTTGAACGTATGGTAAACTGAGAGCTTCCATGCAGGGCTCCTGAACTCACCTCACCTTCCCTGATTCCTACACCTCTCCTCCCATCCCCTCTCCCATCCCTTCTACCCTTGCTCTCCCTTTTCCCTCAAGCTCCCCCCCTCCGTTTGCTACCAAATGAGCTTCTGCCTGCGAGCCCTGCAGACAATTTGCATCACTGCTTGGCACTTCCTGTACATATTTCCCTCAGGTTTTCTGTGGGACCTGCTCTCTCCATCAACCACAGATTGTAGCTGGCCCGGGTGACTACCTGATGGTTGCCATTACCGTTACCTCCTTGTTCAGTCGGCTCGGGGTTTCACCTGTTTATTCAACTCCAGTTAGATTCTGACGAACCCTTTCAGATTGTTCATCTTGTTTGCTTATTGTTGACAAGCAATAAAATGTGATGAATGTTAATTTTGTTGTTTTCCTGTTCTGGCTAACCTGCAAACTGAATGTTGGGGCTTGTATTGACGGGCCTATCTTGCCCTGTTGACCAGGGGCTCCTCTCTCAATACCTCTGCTGACCCCTCTGGGAGTACATTTTTCTTTCTCTTCCCCCCACCCTGTCTCCCCCTATTTCCATATATCTATAGCCCAGAACAGCTATGTGTCCGGCGGCAGAGCCACCCTGCCTTGCAAGTCTTGCTCAAGATGTGGTCTGCGCTTAGCGTGGCGTACTTAGTACAAACTTTTTTTTTTCTTTTTCTTTTTTCTATTAATATTTTATTGTAAATGAAAAGAACAGTTTACAAGTCGTTCGGCCAATTAAGCCAAGTGCAGAGAAAGGCGAAACGTACATGGTGAGGAACGGGAACATGTTAGCTGAAGAGAGAGGTACCTCATCACATCCCCCCTCCTTCCCACCCAACCCACAGACAGCCACCTCAAGATACCAAACCAGCTCTTATTGACCTAGGGACACATCTCTGCCCCCAAACTCTGCATACTTAACAGAGGTCTTAAAGTTAGACCAGCACATCCAAGTAGTTGAAAACCTATGTATTTTATCTTGAGAGATGAGTATGAGCTCTTCCATCTCTTCTGCTTTGTTTATTTTAGCAAACCGCTTTGCTGCAGTTGGGATGGGCGTCGATTTCCAATGGATAGCAATGCATAGTTTTGTGGCATTAACCATGTGCATCGCGAGAGATTTATAATAATCCCTTTTGGGCACAGGGGTTTGGTGTAATAGGTATTGAGCAGGAGAGAATTCTAAAGAGTACAAAGTCACTTGAGAGGTTATCTTGTGGACCATTTTCCAGAACGTCTGGAGAAGACTGCAACTCCACCAAATATGTAGCATAGATTACTCCTCCTGATTGCATCTCCAACATTTCTTGGAGCTAGTGGGATAGAATTTGTGTATGAGGGACGAAGTCCTGTACCATCTGCTTCTAATTTTGTATGAATTTTCCCTGACCGAGGTATTCAAGGATCCTTTATAAACAAATTCATTGATCATCTCCCAATCTGCATCTGACAGAGAGCTGAAAATCTGACTCCCAATCAAATCTAGCTTTGTCTGTTGGTTGGGGAACACCTCCCATAAGGAAGGCATAAATTTGGGAAATCAAGTGGCTTTGGGGGGATTGCCAAGTGCATATTGCCTCAAAAGGAATCAAAGGTCTGGCCCATAGTTCATGGGTGGGGACGTGAGAAAATTATGAATTTGCCTGTAGGTCCAAGAGGGGAATGATTTTGTCAAGGATTTAAATTCAAGTTGGGGAAGTGAGAGGAGTTTACCCTTTGTTGAAAAATGGTGGGTCAGTATTTCCTTGCAGGGCCATTCCTCCCAGAGGAAGGAATGCGACAGTCCTGGGCCAAAGTCAAGGTTGCACCGGATAGAGGTCAAGGGGCCAGGCACGGAGGAAAGAGAGGCTGTCCTGCAAGCTATCCTAAAGCATGATAATGTCGCTCCAATGAGAGGATGGTCTTGAGACTAGGGATGATCGAACTTTTCAAAAGTTCGATTCGACCAGAACACCCGAACTTCCCAAAAGTTCGGCCCGGATTTCAGAACCCCATTGAAATCAATGGGACCTGAACTTTGGTAATCAAAAAACCCAATTTTGAAGCCCTAAAACCCAATAAATGCCCCTAAAAAGGGCCTAGGGTTCTGGGTCATGCCCCAGGGACTATTAATCACACAAAAAAAGTTCTTTTTTGATAGAGAGCAAATTATTGAAAAAATTATTGAAAAAAAAAAATTTGATTTTTTGATTTTGACTTTGGATTTAGTGTCTGGGGGGTCTAAAAAGTGTACCTGTGAAGTTTCAGCTCTGTAGCATGTCCAGAACCAGAAAAAAAAAAGATTGTTTGTATTAGGTCACTTACAGAACAGGGATATGGCTCCGCTATTTTCACACCTTGCCGGTTTTGTAGCAAGCATTTTTTTGGGCATTTTTTGGGGGTTATTGGAGGCAGGCATAAGATCAGAACTTCTGTGTAGGGGTATTTATACACACACACATATATGTATATATACACCTACACATATATAGGTGTGAAAGTAGCAGAACACTATACTTGCGCTAATGAAATAATTAACACCAATATGTCTCCACTCCTATCACACCTATATATGTGTATGTGTATATATACATATAAGTGTGTGTGTATATATACCCCTACACAGAAGTTCAGATGTTTTGCTTGCCTCCAAAGACCCCAAAAAAATGCCCAAAAAAACCCCCTGCAATAACACACCTGGGCGCTTTTTTTGGCGCAGGCGTTTTTTTGGGCATTTTTTTGGGGTCTTTGGAGCCAGGCAAAACATCTGAACTTCTGTGTAGGGGTATATATACACACACACTTATATGTATATATACACATACACATATATAGGTATGATAGGAGCAGAGACATATGCCTGTTAATTATTTCATTAGCGCAAGCATAGTGTTCTGCTATTTTCACACCTATGTATGTGTAGGTGTATATATACATACATGTGTGTGTATATATACCCCTATACAGAAGTTCAGATTTCATGCCTGACTCCAAACTTGTCCTCAAAAAAGCCCTATGAACGCCTGCAGCAAAAAGCAGGCTGACCAGCGAGAAGCCATATCGCTGTTCTGTAAGTGACCTAAGAGAAACGATCGTTTCTTTATAGCGGTCACCCTGACATGGAAGGGTTTTGTCACCCTGCCATAGCAGTCAGAGTCAGTTAACCCTACACTACACTACGGTCCCCTTACACTTTAAACTTTCCCTACAGAAACTAGATTATTAAAGCTAACTAAAGTGGAAAATAGCACCCTAACTACACTAGATATCCCTTTCCTCACACTAAAAATTACTAAATGACACTTTGTATCAGAAGTCACAGAACTGCTTCCACTCTCTTCCATGTCCCTGTATTACAATGCTAGGAATTTTTCGGGGGGCTATCTTATGTACTGGGGGGTGTATTCACTAATGATTGGCCTCTGGACCCCCTAGTCACTCCAATCACACTCCTAGCATTCTCCTGCCCCCTCAATTGGTTTTTACTGATGGTTCTGGACCAATCACGGGCTTTTAAAGCCCATTTCCTATCCCATTGCATTTTGGTCGGTTCTGGTTGCCGAATTCCGAACTTTTTCAGCAAAAAGTTCGGAATTCGGCCGAACCTCGAACAGCCAATGTTCGGGTCGAACTGATGGTCGACCCGAACCGTTCGATCATCCCTACTTGAGACTGCTTAGGGTGATATTGAAATAGAAGCCAGAGCAGAGACCTCAATGCACTGTGAGATAAGTGGTTTTCCAATGACACCCATGCTTTTGATCAAGAGTGGAGCCTCCAATTCACAATTCTGATTAAGTGACAGGTCATGTAATATTTATATAAGTCAGGCAGATCAACCCCACCCCCTAATTTTGTAAGTGTAAGGTGTTCGTAATTAATGCGAGGTGGTAACTGCTTCCATATGAATTTAGTATAGGCCGTTTGTATTCGGAAAAAAAAAGCACCCGGGAGGGTAATCAGCACTGTCTGTATTAAATAGAGCAATCTTGGTAGCACATTCATTTTAAGGAGAGCAGTACGTCCAAACCAGGACTAGTTAAGCCACATCCATTTTTTAAGTTCCTCTTGAATTTTGACTATTAGTGGTTTAAAGCTCATCTCATATAAGTCCTTAAGGCATAAGGGGATTTGGATACCCAAATATTTTATAGCATTGGGTTACCAGATGAAGGAGACATTTTCCTCAAGCCGTTTTCAATTTAGCAGGGAGAGAGATGTTTAAAGCGTGAGACTTTGCGTGAGACTTTTTATTTTTAGATTTGACAGTGTTCTGAAGTGTTCCAAATCATGTAATAAGTTTGGCAAAGAGATTTGTGGGTGCGATAGGAATAAGAGGAGGTCGTCTGCAAATGCTGCCACTTTGTATTCTGTTGTGTGTATTGTAACTCCTCTTATGTCTGGATTGGAGCGAATTCTGTTAAGAAAAGGTTCTAGTGTCAGGACATATATTTGTGGGGCAAGGGGGCATCCCTGGCGTGTACCATTACTGATGTCGAAGGCGCCCGACAGGAGGCCATTGACCCTAACCCGTGCAGTGGGGTTAGAGTAAAGAGCCTGGATGCTTGCGAAAATACAAGGAGGCAAGCCAATCATCCGCAGTACCTCACTCATGTAGTCCCAGTCCACTCTGTCGAACGCCTTCTCTGCATCTTGGGAGAGGAGAAAGCCTTGTTCAGCACCCAAGGAAAGCCTATGGTGTACAGTATGTATAGGGCTTTGATGGTATTATCGCGAGCCTCCCTGCCCAGGACAAAGCCCACCTGGTCCGGGTTTATCAGAGAGGGAATTAGGGGAAGGAGCCTATTTGTAAGGATTTTTGCATATACTTTGACATCTACATTAAGGAGGGAGATCGGTCTGTATTTTTCTACCCGAGTTGCATCCTTACCCTCTTTCGGGATCACTTGTATATGTGCTTCTAAGAATCTTTTGGACAATATGGGATAATGAGGAAGGGCATTCAAAGTCACCAGGAGTTTAGGGGAGAGAATTTTTTGGAAACATTTGTAGTACTGGAGAGGTAAGCCGTCTGGTCCAAGACATTTTCCTGGTTTCATATGTTTTAATGCAAGGGCAAATTCGTCAGAGGCGATAGGGCGCTCCAAGCCCCTAACTTATTGGACCCGGATAGGTGTTGTGCTATATTTTGCTAAAAAGTTTTTGATCAGACTAATAGCTCTATCTCTAAAGGGGGAAATCCGTTTTTTGTGAGCGAATATTGTATCATTTCTGGTAATATTTTTCAAAGTGGCGAGGGATCTTTTAATTTCTTGAGAGGATTGCACCGCCTCGGCCCTGCAAATGGCGGATTTGATTAGGGGTTCTAGTTGTCTGAACAGCGAATGCCAGAAAATGGCTGCTTTTGTTCCCATGTTCAAAGAACAATCTCTGCTTCAAAATGAGCCTGCGTTTAGTTTGTTTGCCTAACTCCTCTAATCGTAATGAGCAGACCCAAATGAGTTCCATTAATGTTTTTTGGGCTTGCAGTCTTATATGTGACGCCTCTAAATATTTTAATTGGGTTACCAAGGAGTCAATCCTCCTTTGTTTTTCCCTTTTTAACCAACTGGAGAGATTGATGAGAGATCCTCTAATCACACCCTTGTGAGTTTCCCAGATGGTGATGGAGTTCATCCCCGGTGTGGGGTTATTGTGAAATAAACTGGTTAGGGTATTCTCTAACTGCTTAACCTCTGTGGGGTCTTTCAATAAGGAGGGGTTCAATCTCCAGGACTTGGACCCCAACAGTAGCTCTGGAAAAAGGTGACAGAGATTGGGTTATGATCCCAAAGGACCATTGGTTCAATAGTGGCATTGGAGAGGAAGATAAGATCTTTTTGTGAAAGGAAAAAAATAGTCCAACCTGGAGTATTTGTTATGCGGGTGGGAGAAGAAAGTGAAGTCCCTGTACCCCGGGAACAAAGTCCTCCAAGTGTCATGGAGCGATAGGGTTTGTAATTGTAAGTTTATTTGGCGTATGGCTTTGTAGGGCAAGGCCAAGTTGCCGGAAGATGTGTCAACCAGCGGATTCAGAGGGAAGTCCCCTCCAAGAATGAGTATGCCAGACTAGAAGGTCTGTTATCTTGCGAAAAAAGGAGACCTGGTGTTAATTCGGGCAGTAAATGTTAGCTTTTACATTTCTTTATTTAGGAAGATGTTGCAGTATAAACAGAGTTAAGGCACATCAGGAAAAATTACAGTACAATCTGACAACAACATCATAAACATTGTTTCGTCAAAACGGTTACATTAGTTGGAGGATGAACATGGTCAACTGGACCATAAAGATTGGGTCAAACCCCTCCCGGACGTGTATAGTAACCGACATATCAAATGAAACAAAGGCTTATGGATTTGGGGATAAGTAAACAACCTCAATTATACAAAACTTGTGAGTGTCAGGTACCAGGGTAGTACCGACGGACAGGCTCCTGTACAGGAGCAAGAAACCATGACTCCTAACCATGGAATCAGTCGGGGACTGAACAAGCAGGTGAGTATAAGTTACAGAAGACCCCAGACTTGGGGAGAAAGTGAGGATACATACAGATGTGAGAGTAGGGGAAGGTGACAGGAACCACAGGGTGTAGAGGAGAAAAGCACAAGAGGGAAGGAAGGAGGGAGGAAAGAAGCAGGAAGGAAGCTGAAGTGGCTGGCGTGACCCGATTCCCCAGGCCCATACCCACCGTGCCCTAGCCAGAGACAGAGAGCTCTCGCAGGTAGGCGTCTGTACACGTGAAGTCATCCCACGGTCTCCATTTGTCCCGAAAAGCCTGTTCCTGATTGTGCAGAGTAGCGTAACAAGTCTTCCATGTCCCGAAGCTCCTTCACCCTAGAAAACCATGAAGATCTCGTGGGTGCAGCAGGCGATCTCCAGCAGAGGGGGATGCAGGCTTTGGCAGTATTTAAAAGCTGAATAGTCAGAGAGGACTTGTATTTTTTAACTGGCCGTCGGGTGAGGTGCAGTAAACATGCTACAGGATCATCCACCACGTCCACGTTAGTAAGTTGTTTCATAATGCCGGCCACCGCTTGCCAAAACAGTTTCACCAGCGGGCATTCCCAAAAAATATGGCACATCGTCCCCGTGGCGTTGTTACAGCGCCAGCATTGATCCGATACCTGCAGGAAACAACGATGCAAGAAAGATGGCACCCTATACCAGCTTGTGAGGACCTTGTATCCCATTTCCTGTATCTTCGTGGCAATAGAGGATTTATGTGCAAAGAGAAAAATCTTGTCCCTTTGGGTTTTCGTGAAAGTGGTACGGAGGTCAGATTCCCAGTGGGCAAAAAATGGTGGGGGGGGGGAGTCAGTGGGGGGACTGTTCACTGCCACATAAGCGACAGAAAGGGTGTGTCGCATCTGTTCCCGTCTGTGGCAGATCCGTTCCAGGTCAGTCAGTGGTCGAGAGATACCGGGGAGGTGGAGGGCCCCCCGGAGGAAGTGCCGAAGCTGGAGACCCCCCCCCAAAAGTCCAATGGAGGGTCCACGGTCCTTATCCACGCCCCCGTGGAGAGTCCTCCGTCACTCCCCAAAAAGTCAACAAGGTGGACACGGCCCACGGCAGTCAAGCCGCGGAACCCACCACCATCCAGCCCCGGAGGGAAATCAGGGTTGCCCAACACGGGCATCATCGGTGAGGAGAGCGGAGAGACCACAGTGTATAGGAACATATCCCTGACAGCAGTGAGAGTACATCCCAAAGTGGGATGCCCCCACAACTCCCCTGGGAGAGGTGCAGAGATCCACGGCCAACTCTTAGCAGTACCACCTGAGTCTTCCCATTCCATGGCAACCCAGCGCTTCGCCGCTGAGTGGCAATGCCAATCAATCAATCTGGTGAGGTGGGCCACCCTAAAATAAGCTTTAATGTTGGGCAAACCCACCCCTCCACAAATCTTGGGAAGATATAGGAGCTGAAGTTTGATGCGGGGCTGGCAGTGGGACCAGACAAATTCCCAGGACAGAGCGTCCACTCGACGGAAGAAGCCAGCAGTTAGGCGCACCGGGAGGGCCTGCAGTAGGTACAGGATTCGTGGCAGAGTTGGCCTTTTTTAGGGCACTGCATCTGCCAAACCAAGTCAGGGTGAGAGAGTGCCAATGTGTCAAGTCAGCTTTAATTTGAGCAAGGAGAGGAGTGAAATTAGCCTGGTAGAGAGCCGCAGGGTCAGGCGTGATGGTGACGCCAAGGTACCTGATAGAGTCAGCGGCCCAGCTGAAGGAGCCAACGAAATGCAGGCTCTCCACAACCGCCGCTGGGATGGCAATAGGGAGGGCAAAGGACTTAGAGAAGTTGATGCGGAAGTAGGAGAGGACACTGTAACAGTGAACGGCCCGGATCAATGCTGGGAGCGACGTGTGGGGGTCAGTGAGAAAAAAGATCAAGTCATCGGAAAATGCTGCAACCTTATGAGTCCCGGAGGGTTTCTGATATCCCGCGACTTCCGACTCCTCCGTACCATACAGAGAAATGGCTCCAGGGTAAGGGTAAAGATTAGGGGTGAGAGAGGGCACCCCTGACGAGTCCCATTGGTGATGGGGAAGAAGTCGGAGCGGGTGTCATTGACCCTAACTGCCGCTGAGGGGCACGAATAGAGGGACAGGATCCAAGACATCATGGAAGGCCCAAAGTCCAATATGGGTCAAGACTGCCTGGATAAATTGCCAGTTGACCCTATCAAAAGCCTTCTGTGCATCTGTGGATAGCAGGAGAAGGGGAGTTTTGGTAGACCTGGCAGAATGAATCAAATTGAGGACCCGGATGGTGTTATCTCGTGGCTCCCTGAGAGGGACGAATCCCACTTGGTCAGTGTGGATCAAAGACGGGATATGATGTAGAAGCCTGTTGGCCAAGATTTTTGCAAACAATTTCAGGTCCACGTTGAGAAGTGCTATAGGGCGATAGTTACAGCATTGGGACGGGTCCTTACCCTCCTTGGGGATCAGGGAGATGTGAGCCCGCAGCGAGTCATGCGGGAAGGAGTGGCTGTCTTTGATTGCATTAAGAGCAGCTAGCAGGTGGGGGGAGAGAATGTCATGGAAGGTCCTGTTATAAGGCGGAGTGAAGCCATCCGGCCCGGGAGGAAGTCAGCATCACACCACCCGCCGAAACGATGGAGGAGAAGCAGGTCCTGGGGTGCGGGCCCCTGAGTGCTTGAGCCAGCATCGTGCTGGGTTTGTTTGAGAACTTGAATAGAGATCTGCGAGCCCAGGCCAATTTGCGTTTCATTTTATGAAATAAGTGGGAGCAGAGCTCCTCCCGCACCTTCACCAGTTCCTGGTACGTAGAGCGAGCCATGTAAGCCTTATGGGAACATTCCAGCACCCGCATGCGAGCAAACAGGTCATCCGTAAGCTTGGCACGCTCTCGTTTGAGATGGGCCCCCACCCGAATGAGTAACCCCCACCGTCTTGTGCGCCTCCCATACCACCAAGGGGTTATCCACGGATCCAGTATTGGTGGCGAAAAAATCAGAGAGCACCGAATGTAGGGCGGCACAAGTATCTGCCGATTGCAGAAAAGATTAATTGAGATGCCACGAAGGGGGGGCTAGGGTGAGACGGGTCCAAGTGGACAGTCAGATGTATCGGAGTGTGATCAGAGAGATAGACCGGGTTGATCTGGGCAGACACTACCCGGTGGAGGTCCCTATGCGGTAGCAAAAGATTGTCCGGGTGAGAATAGGTTTGGTGGACCTGAGAAAAATAGGTGTAATCACAGTCCTGCGGATGCAGCAGTCGCCATGGGTCAGTCAAGTGGAGGAGAGCCAGTTCAGACTTCAGTCCCCTGAGGCAGGCATAGGGCCAATGGGAGGCACCTCTCGACACGTCTAGGTGGGGTTCCATTGCAAAGTTTAGATCACCTCCGAAGATAAGTAACCCCTCGGAAAAATCCAGAAGAATCGGGAGGATGTCTCGTAGAAACGGCACATGGCCAGAATTGGGAAAATAGACATTAGCTAACGTGACCTGGACATCCAGGATCCGTCCCCTAAGAAAAAGAAAAGGCCCTGGTCATCCGAGCGCACCGCACCTAGGGCTCAGGGGACCGACTTGGCTATAAGGATGCTGACACCCTTCGCTTTAGAAATGGGAGAGGAGCTGTGGTACACCACTGGAAAGTCTCTATTAGAAAGCCTGGGGACACGGTCGGCACAAAAATGGGTTTCTTGAAAGAAGGCAACTTGTGTCCTGGAGCGGCGCAAGTCTGCCAGGAGATGGGAGCGCTTTTCAGGGACGTTAAGGCCCCTCACATTGGGGGAGGTAACCTTCAGGGTCCCCATAGGGGAGGCAGAACACGGGGACAGTAGGACACCCCAGGCAACAGGGGGAGGGGCAATGAGGGGGGTTGGCCCGGAGAAGCCCGACAACCCACGAGCAAAGTCCCGTGGAATGGGAGAAAGGAGAAAGAGGAGAGCAGGGGGGCCGAGGGAGGAAAGGGGGGTGGCAGGAGAGAGTGAAAGAGAAAAAGAAGAAAATACTAAAAGCAAACCAGCGTGTCCCTAGCCAGACGTCCCAACAGAACGACCAGGTAGGAAGACCGGGGGGGTGTCAATAGGAGAGCAATAAAAAACACCAAAAAAAAAAAAAAGAGCAAAAACGGAGATGCATCAGGTCAGGAACTATGAGACCGCGAAGCACCCCAGCCAGGGTGAACACGGTGGGGAACGGAGCATAAATAAACGAACATGCATAAACAAGCAAGGGCCCAGTTATAAATCATTCCATGAGACCAAACCCACCCCCGCAGGCCCCTCCGGAAGGGGCACATCAGTCCCTGGCCCAGCACCCCAACCGCTATGGCCACATGCCCCAAGGCCCAGGGTGTGGAAGCGAAAGTGGGGCCAGCCTGATTGCGGCCTATGGAGATGCAGGGGTCGGCACATGCAGCAACGGCGCGGGGGCCCAGCAGCCTGGCAAGAGGGGCGGAGAGTTCGAAGGAGAGGGGGCCCCACTAGACACAGGGGTAGAACCCCAGCAAAACCTATTGGCCTATTTAGGCTGTATGGTACAGGGAAGCAGAAAGTATCCGAGAGTGGAGGACTCTCAAGCATATGCTCTGGCAGTCTTTCCGAATTAACTTTCTCGGGGTAGGTGAGTATTGTGCTGACAGAGCTATAACCGAGAACGCCTAACAGAGGATGAACCGACCAGTGAAGTGCACCAAACATATTGTTGGTTGAACAGCAAAGTCCTGTATATGTAAATGTAGAAGAAGATAAAGATGAGCTCCTTCACAGGTATAGCTAGAGGTGTACTTAAGCTGGATGGAGGGGAAACTGGTATGCAATGCCAGCAACGTGTGACTAAAAGGGCACGGTACTGTACCAGACAAACAAAACATGTAACCCTCAAACCTGACAGTCTGGCTGGATTCAGTGTATCACCGGAAAAATTAAAGCCAGGGAAAAAGAAGACAAAAAACAGTTTATAATGTTGGAAGTTTGAACTTAGCTGTGGCTGTTTACTTGCAACGTGGAGTCCCCTCAGAACTGTCTGTGAGGAGTCAGGGCTCCAATGCTCCAAATCTCTACGGGAAGGGCTAAAAGCTGGTGATGTTGGATCCAGTCTCCTGCGGTGAGATCTCTGTCTTTGAGCCTTTGGAGAGGGATTGTGAGACACAGGCTTCCAAGGCTCCGCTGGAAAGTAAAAAGAGTACCACTCTGGTAAGTCAATAGGGGGGATGTCGAGTTGCTCACAGAAGGCCGGTATATCTTCTGGGATCCTCAGTATAGCTGTGCGGTCCCTAGAGGTGGCGGATAGCGAAAAGGTGAATTTCCACCTGTACGTGATCCCACGTATTCTGAGAACACCCACTAGGGGTCGCAGAGCCCTCCTGTTTTGCAAATCAATTAGGATAAATCTTGAACTAGCTTTATCTCTGTGGCATTAAACAGAATACGGCCTCTTTCTCTGGCCTTTTGCACAATTTCTTCCTTGAGAGGAAAATTAACAAGACAGCAAATATTGTCTCTCGGTGGTTCTGTGTCCCGGGCTTAGGCCTTAAAGCTCTGTGGGCTCTCCATCTCCTTCTGAGATTTGGGGGGCCTATTCACAAGTCATTAAAGATGGTGCAGAGTGCGGTTTGTATGTCTTCAGCCTCTACCACCTCGGAGATCCCTTCCCCGGTTATCTAGGTCCTCGATATGCCTATGGATATCTAGGAGGTGGGAGAGCTGGGAGTCATAGGTGTGCTGTACCTGTCGGATGGCTTCAGAGTGAAGGTGTGTAGTCTGCTCCGCATTGTCCAGCCTTGTGGTGATGGCCTGGATATCCGTTTTCTGGTCCAATATAGCCGCCGTTAGGGTGCTTTTGATGTCTGATGCGACCCTTTGGAGATCCAGCAGGCTTGGGGGGGTTGCCAGAAGATGAGGGAGGGTATGGGCCGCTCCCCCCACTCCCGTGGCTGCATCTGAATCACTGCCAGGCGAGCGCGGGGATGAGGCCTGTGACAGCGTGTGGTTGTCTGCCGTCTGGGAGTGGAACAGCTCCAGGATGTAGCAGCTCAGTTGTGTGCTCGGGTTTTTAGGGGTCCTGGAAGCCGAGTCTCTTCTTCCTAGTTTCCCCATGGTGTTTGCAGCGACGGACTCCAAAGTAAGCAAAGTTCTGTCCCTCGATATGCTGGAGCTCCATTACAGTGCGGCCATCTAGTTTCCCGTCAAGCCACGCCCCCTTTTCTCTTTTTTTTAACCTTTTTTTGGACCTCCTCCCATCATGTTCCTTCTCTCTTTCCTCTCTGTTCTTGTTTTCTCTTGTTCCCTCAGGCTCAAGTTCCTCAATGGTCGCAGACCCAGGACCCTATCTACGTTAGCTATCTCTGCTGCATCCCATCACATAAGCTAACCATCTTCTCCTCGCTATGGCTCAGACCTCAACTGAGGTTCTACTTACTCACACAATATCCATGGATTCAACTCACCTGTGAAATGGTCGAAGGTATTTCATCACCTAAAATCAAGTCATATTGAGATTGAATGCTTGCAAGAGACCAGGTTTTCTTCCACTTTTGCCGTAAATACCTCTCTTCCCACTTCTCTACCTTCTATCTAGCCTCCGCTCCAGAAAAACAGAGAGGGGTTCATATTGCCTTCCGCCGTAACCTCCTATTCTCATGCATCAAAGAAAACGCAGACCCGACTGGGAGATACAGTACATCTTGCTTCAAGGCACTTACAATGGCCAGGACGTAACCTTGGTTGCCTATTATGCCCCCAACCGCTTCCAACACAAGTTTTTTCCCAGCCCCTAAAGTAGTCTCCCAACACTGTTTTGGTACCCTAATTTTGAAGGGTGACACAAACGTAGCCCTGAACTCCTCGGTAGATAGGAGATACTTGTCAGGAACCTCACCCTCCCACGTCCCGGTCGTGGAAGAGCAAATTAGGTCCTCTATATAATCCGATGGTCAGGTGGATGCTTGGAGAGAGCTCCATCCACGCAAATGCAATTTTACCTTTTTACTCCAGCTCACACGACAGCTTCTGTAGGATCGAGCATGTCTGCATTCTAACTAGGAAAGCAAAGCACAAGGACAGCGCTCACAACAGGGAACACACCTTATAGATCAAGGGTGGAGTCCTTCACTGTGTGCTCTGGCTTAAATGGCCTCCAGCAGTTGAAAATGCAGCTCCAAGAAAGATGTAGCGGGCAACTCAAGAATCCCATGAAAATCTTTATTAGCTACATAAAGGTTAAAATAGAGTTACTAAGCCAGATTTGGCCAAGAGACAACAGGGAAGAGGGCAAATAGGATGGGAAAGGGAAATGGGGCAAGCAGGATTTTCTTGGTACCGTCAAAGAACATAACCAGTTAGATAAAATCAAAGATCTTTATTACAAATAGTATGAAAAATAGAAGAATAATAATCAATGGTACATTGCATATTCATAAAAAATTGGTTAGTTCAAGAGGCTCAATACCAAATACATACTAAAAAATGTTGAATGCTTATTTTGTTATGTATAAGCTTGCTTGTTACCTACTACAAGCTATAATATGTTATAACATACAACCGCTTTATAAACCTTTACAGATTTTAACCCTGTCTTTGGGACTTTTTTCACCTCGCCTAGCTCTGATTGGGCAATTGGGTTATTGTTTACAGTAGCCATATATTAAGAGACCCCCTGCCTGCAAAGTTAGTGTGGTATGTACAGAGTATATTCAGATTATCTTTTTTTGTATTTTTTTTATCTGAAACCATTATAACTATATATACACATATATGACATATAATTAATTATACTACCTTATCTGTATTACTCAGGTTGGCTAAATTTACCTGCTCCTGCACTCGCCCCCCAAGGAAAAGTATAATTGGTGGCCCTTTTGAATTCCATCTCTGGTGGTATTGTTACCCACTGCCAGGGTGAACATTTGTGGTCTTCTACAGCTACCAAACAATTTGAAACAAGATAATTGTCCCTTTTTGTTACTGTCTGTATATTGTAGACTCATGTATGTTTTGTCCTTGCAGGACTTTGGTCCTTTTATGTTCTCGAACTCCTGAAGAAGCGGTTTCGGGCCGCGAAACATGTTGAGTGTGGTCCAACTGCAGCCTTGAACCAGGAGACATGTTGTATTTTTACAACACGGGTAAAACCATGTTACTGCAATTGAGCCTCTTGAACTGACCAATTATGAATATGCAATGTACTGATTGTTATAATTCTATTTGTCATACTACTTGTAATAAAGATCTTTGATTTTATCTAACAGTTATTTGACGGTACCAGGAAAATCCTGCTTGCCCCATTTCCCTTTCCCATCCTATTCCCCCTCTTCCCTTTTGTCTCTTGGCCAAATCTGGCTTAGTAAGTCTATTATGATATAGGATGAAGTTACCTTGTGTTTATAATATTTTTAAGGAGCACTATACATAAAGGTCAAGATTAAAAACAGCTGACGCGTTTCGGCATACAGCCATGTGTATAGCATATTCACAAATAAAATGACACAACTATTATACTACATACCTCATATGAGGAAAAGCAGTGTCAATAAATTATTCAATTAAAATAAAAAAAGGCAGATGACAGAAAAAAGCGGCACTGGATTCTTTTCACATCGGATGTGGGCTTACGATACTATGAAAACATTCAGCAAAAATCAAAAAGACACCATGCATAACAATAGGTTAGTGCAAGCTGGTATCTAGATTGATGTTGTGCCCTACAACAAAAATAAAGCATTCCATTAATAGAAACAATAAGGTTGAAGCAGCAGAAATAAAACATCCAGTGCAATCAATACTTTATATTATTAGTTTAATTTAATTTTATAAATAAATCCAAATCCCACCTGGAATTCATACCTTCAGGGGTTCTAGTACCGAGAGTAATTATCCACCAGACTCTCAAGTAGTCTATGGTGGAGATCACCTCCCCGGGGAAGTTTATTTCCAGCATGCACACGTCTAAAGTGTTTCGATACATTAGAAAGATTCCTGTCATTGGAATAAGCTGCACCATTAGTGTTCTCTCATCCTGACGCTAAGAGATCTGGAGCTGCATCCTACATATTGCAGTGTGCATGCTGATTCTATTAACAACATACACAAGATTCTTTGTGCCACAATTAGTGATGGGCTGAAAACCCCCGTTTGGTTCACACCAGAACATCTCGAACAGGGAAAAAGTTCCAACAAACATGCAAACTCTTTAAAGTCTACGGGACATGAACATGAAAAATCCAAAGTCCTCATTTTAAAGGCGTATAGGCAAGTTATTGCCATTAAAAGTGTATGGGGGACCTGGGTACTGCCCTGGAGGACATGTATCAATGCAAATATTTTATTTTAAATGATCGTTTTTTACCGGAGCAGTGATTTTAATGTTGTTTAAAGTGAAAGAGTAAAAATGAAAAATTCCTTTAAATATCATACCTGGGGGGGGTCCCTTAATGTGTCTGTATAGTGACACATCTGTACAATGTATGGAGTCTGCTGCAGCAATACTGATGTTTGTAAAGAAAAACATGTCATTTAAACTTGGCAATGCAGATAAAAAAAAATTAAAAAATGGCGTGGGGTCCCCCCCCCCAGTCCATACAAGGCCCTTCGGGCACACACCAAAATGAAAAAAAAAAAAAAAAAAAACGGCATGGGCCCCCCCCCCCCCAAATCCATACTAGACACTTATCCGAGCATGCAGCCTGGCAGGCCAGGAAAGGGGGGACGAGTGAGAGCCCCCCCTTCTAAACCATACTAGGTCACATGCCCACAATATGGTGGGTGGGTGCTTGGCCCTTGATGCTTCCCAAAGCCAAGCATTGATCTACTCTTTTTTGGAGGAACTCTGAAATTCTAGCCACCGAAAAGAAACGGGGAGAGAACCCCTTGAGCCTCACCCCGCGCAATGTACGCCTTCCAGATGCAATGAGAAATCTTCCAAGAAGTAGATTTTCTAGCATTCAGCAGCGTGGGAATCACAGATTCCGACATCCCTCAGCACCTGGCTTTCAATAGCCACGCCGTTAAAGCCAGCGACTGTAAAGCAGGATGGAAGATCGGTCCTTGAGCCAGAAGATCTTATCTGAGAGGGAGTCTCCAAGGGACGTTGGTGACCAGCCGTACCAGCTCTGAGTACTAAGACCGACGAGGCCAGTCTGGGGCCACTAGTATGACAGGAATCCAATAAGTTAAAGAGTAGATAGATAGATAGATAGATAGATAGATAGATAGATAGATAGATAGATAGATAGATAGATAGATAGATAGATAGATAGATAGATAGATAGATAGATAGATAGATAGATAGATAGATAGACGTGTATATATCTATATAGATATACGTGTATGTATATATATTGTGACAGGAAGTCAGGTAAATCTATGGGTGTTGTCACCGACGGGAGATATATTTCTGCTTGGGTTAGACAATTCACCAATTACTATCAGGTGTCGGCTGCAGAGGTAGGCAGGAAGATGTACGGAAGTTGAGAAAACTTTCAGCTGTTCAGAATGAGGCAATTAAGACCTCTATAATTTGTCCAAAGGGAGTCTATTGATTGCTGTCTCCTTAGGCTGTGTAAGCTGGTGTCATGGTCTTACCTTCTTGCTGTTCTCCTTCGTTTGACATGTGCTGGCGGCCATCTTGGTTTCTGGGTTTCTTGTAGCCTCCCACCCTGCGGCTCCTCCTTCCCACTGGGAGGAGCTGGATGCCTAGCTCATATATATAGGAGGTCTGTGGCTTCAGTTCCTTGCTTGGTCCTCCTGTGTTCACATGCTTCTAAGACTACCCTGCTGGTTCCTGATCCTGGCTTCGTCTGACTACCCTGCTGGTTCCTGATCCTGGCTTCGTCTGACTACCCTGCTGGTTCCTGATCCTGGCTTCGTCTGACTACCCTCCTGGTTCCTGACCTCTGGCTTCGCAAGGACTCTGCCTCGGTTTCGCCATCCGTTTGGACTTTTGCTTTACAGCTTGATTTTCAATAAAGCCTTCTTATTTTCACTTATCTGTTGTTGTACGTCTGGTTCATGGTTCCGTGACATTAGGACCAAGCCATGAATTCTGACGGTACAGGGCCATCCTCGCTACCCACGCTGGTTGCCAGACTTGATCAGCAGGATCACCTGTTGGGTCGGTTCGCCGTGGCGTTGCAAACCCTGCTTGAATGCACGGCTCATTTCGCTCCCGTTGCTGATGGGTTGGTTGTCGCTCCTGGGCCCGCTCCTACTGCCGCTCCAGTTGTTGCGCCAGAGTCTACCCCGACACCTGTTGTTGCGCCTGCGGTGTTTCGGGGTATGACCGGTTCTGCCCCCCTTCCACAGCGCTTTGGGGGAGAGCCAACTCAGTGCCGAGGTTTCCTTAACCAGGTGGGCATTTATTTCGAGTTGCTGCCACATGCCTTTCCTACTGAGAGATCAAAGGTGGGCTTCTTGATTTCGCTGCTCTCGGACAAGGCCTTGGCCTGGGCCAGCCCTTTATGGGAGAACAACAATCCGGTGGTTGCCGAGTTTTCCGGTTTTGTTGCTTCTCTTCGGAGGGTATTCGATGTGCCGGCTCGTGCTGCCTCTGCTGCGAAGCTCCTTATGTCCATCAGACAGGGTTCACGATCCGTAGCTGAATACGCCATTGAGTTTCGTACCCTGGCAGCAGAGGTGGGCTGGAATAATGAGGCTCTGGTCGCTGCTTTCTCTCATGGTCTCTCGGATGCCTTGAAGGATGAGGTTGCAGCTAAGGACCTACCAGTGGAGCTCGAGTCTCTTATTTCTTTCTTGATTTTGATTGACACCAGACTCAGGGAGAGACCTTCCTTTAAGGAGAGTCTGCGGAGGCCTCCTAACAGATTGGCGCCTACCTTTGCTGTCCCACCCGTGCCTCCCTCTCCTCCCACGCCTCCTGGGGATGACTTGGCTGGGGGTGAACCCATGCAGCTGGGCTTTGCTCGCCTGTCCGAGGGGGAGAGGGTACTCCGAAGACGCGAGAGTCGATGCATGTATTGTGGTCTCGGTGGGCATTTTCGGTTGGCATGTCCGAACCGTCCGGGAAACGCTCGCACCTGAGATCCTGTCGGGGGCAGATCTTGGGTGGAGTCTCCTCGTCCCCGGTTTCCCGTGTTGACAAACCACTGATCACTGTTGTCCTCTCCTGGGTCGGGGGCTCTGTGACGACCCAGGCGTTGGTGGACTCTGGTGCTGGTGGTTTGTTCATTGATAGTATGTTCGCTGCCGCCAATTCCATTCCTCTGCAGGCCCGAGGTTCTCCACTGGCTCTTGAGGTGATAGACGGCAGACCCCTTCTGCCGCCACACGTGACTCATGAGACCCTTCCAGTGGGGATAGCCATTGGTGCCGTTCACAGAGAGTCGGTCTGCTTCCAGGTTATTTCGTCTCCACACTACTCGGTGGTCTTGGGGTACCCCCGGCTCCAGAAGCATAATCCGACTTTCGATTGGAGATCGGCCGAGATCCTCTCGTGGTCACCGCAGTGTGGGGCTAGTTGCATCCATGGGCCTGTCAAGTTGCTGTGTACTTCCTTGGACTCTCTGTTGCCTCCTGAATACGAGGAGTACCGGGATGTATTCGATAAGGTGCGCGCGGTTGCCCTACCTCCGCACCGCCCATACGATTGTGCCATCGAGTTACAACCTGGTGCCGTTCCTCCTCGTGGCAAGGTCTATCCACTGTCGGTAGCGGAGAATGAGGCCATGGAGGAGTACGTGAAGGAGGCGCTTTCACGCGGACACATTCGCAAATCCTCGTCCCCGGCAGGGGCTGGATTTTTCTTTGTGAAAAAGAGGGGCGGTGAGTTGAGGCCTTGCATCGATTACAGGGGTCTCAATCGCATCACGATCAAGAACGCTTACCCGATACCCTTGATTTCCGAGCTGTTCGATCGCCTTAAAGGGGCCACGGTCTTTACCAAACTCGACCTGAGGGCGGCATATAACCTTGTAAGGATCAAGGCGGGCGATGAGTGGAAGACCGCGTTTAACACCAGGACCGGTCATTATGAATCCTTGGTTATGCCCTTTGGGTTGTGCAATGCGCCCGCAGTCTTTCAGGAATTCATTAACGATGTTTTCCGTGACCTGTTGCAGCAGTGTGTGGTGGTCTATTTGGATGACATCTTGGTATATTCTGAATCCATGGAGACCCACATTCTGGATGTCAAACGAGTGTTGCAACGGTTACGAGAGAACAAGCTGTTCGGTAAGCTTGAGAAATGCGAATTTCACCGATCCCAGGTAACCTTCTTAGGTTACATCATTTCCGCTGAGGGGTTCTCCATGGATCCTGAGAAGGTTTCGGCTGTCTTACAGTGGCCCCAGCCCAGTGGTCTTCGCTCCCTGCAGCGCTTTTTGGGCTTCGCCAATTATTATCGGAAGTTCATCAGGGACTTTTCCATGCTAGCCAAGCCTCTCACGGATCTGACCAGGAAGGGCAGTAATTCCCAGGTCTGGCCGTTCGAGGCCATCCGAGCTTTTGAGGCTCTAAAGTCCGCCTTTGTGTCGGCTCCGATTCTGTCGCATCCCAACCCTGGGTTGCCCTTTGTCCTCGAGGTGGACGCGTCTGAGACGGGAGTAGGCGCCCTTCTGTCTCAGCGTAGAACACCAGAGGGTCCTCTGCTTCCTTGTGGGTTTTACTCCCGGAAACTGTCTTCCGCGGAGTGCAACTATCAGATTGGTGACAGGAAGTTATTGGCCATCGTGCAGGGCCTTAAAGAATGGAGGCACTTGCTCGAGGGTTCGGTGGTTCCGGTCCTCATCCTGACGGACCACAAGAATCTGACCTACCTTTCTGAGGCCAAGAGATTGACACCACGTCAGGCCAGATGGGCTCTGTTCTTGTCACGTTTTAATTACGTGGTCTCCTACCTACCCGGTTCCAAGAACATCAGGGCGGATGCCTTATCACGGCAGTACTCCGACCTGTCCAGGGAGGAGTCGATTCCGACTTCGGTCATACCTCCGAATCAGATCCTGGCCGCCATTCGCACCAGCCTGACCTCTTCCCTGGGTGAGCAGATTTTGGCGGCTCAATCTGGTGCTCCCTCTGGGAGACCCAACGGCAGATGTTTTGTGCCTGAGGAGTTGCGCACTCGGTTGTTGCGAACCTACCATAACTCCAAGACCGCGGGGCATCCTGGAAAGAATCAGCTGTCCTGGGCTGTTTCACGTCTGTTCTGGTAGCCTTCCCTACGTTCCGACATCGCCGCATATGTAGCGGCATGCTCCGTTTGTGCCCAGAGTAAGTCCCCTTGGCACCTTCCGTTGGGCCTTCTGCAACCCATAGCCACCGGGGAGCGCCCATGGTCACACCTGGGGATGGATTTCATTGTGGACCTCCCTGCATCCCGAGGCCATACGGTCATTCTCATGATTGTGGATCGATTTTCCAAAATGTGCCACTGTGTTCCTCTCAAGAAGTTACCCTCTGCACAGGAGTTGGCCACGATTTTTGCCAGGGAGGTCTTCCGGTTGCACGGTTTGCCCAAGGAGATTGTGTCGGATCGGGGGAGTCAGTTTGTGTCCAGGTTCTGGCGCGCCTTTTGCTCCCAGTTGGGGATTCATCTCTCCTTCTCCTCGGCCTACCACCCTCAGTCCAATGGGGCCGCAGAACGATCCAATCAGGCCTTGGAGCAATTCCTTCGTTGCTATGTCTCCGATCACCAAGACAATTGGGTTGACCTCCTGCCTTGGGCTGAGTTTGCCAGGAACACGGCGGTGAACTCTTCCTCTGGGACGTCTCCCTTCATGGCCAATTATGGGTTCCAACCTGCCGTGTTACCGGAGGTATTCTCTTCCCAGGATATTCCGGCTGTGGAGGATCACCTTTCCGTCCTACGTGCTTCTTGGGTACAGATCCAGAAGTCCCTTGAGGTCTCTGCGCAGCGCCAGAGACTCCAGGCTGATCGCAGACGAGCGCTTGCTCCTTCCTACCAGGCCGGAGACCGTGTATGGTTGTCCACCCGCAACCTCAACCTTCGAGTGCCCACTCCCAAGCTGGCGCCTCGCTTTGTTGGTCCCTTCCGAGTGCTTCGCAGGGTAAACCCGGTAGCCTATGCCCTTGCGCTTCCTCCTGGCATGCGGATCTCCAACGTGTTTCATGTTTCCCTGTTGAAGCCACTGGTGTGTAATCGTTTCACTTCCTCGGTTCCTCTGCCTCGTCCGGTCCAAGTGGGCAATCGTGAGGAGTATGAGGTGAGCAATATCCTGGACTCACGCCTGGTCCGTGGTCGGTTGCAGTTTTTGGTTCATTGGCGTGGTTATGGTCCAGAGGAGCGTTCCTGGGTTCCCTCCGCAGATGTCCATGCTCCTGCCTTGCTCCGAGCCTTCCACGCACGCTTCCCTCAGAGACCGTTCTTTACTCCGCGGAGGAGGGGCCCTTGAGGGGGAGGTTCTGTCATGGTCTTACCTTCTTGCTGTTCTCCTTCGTTTGACATGTGCTGGTGGCCATCTTGGTTTCTGGGTTTCTTGTAGCCTCCCACCCTGCGGCTCCTCCTTCCCACTGGGAGGAGCTGGATGCCTAGCTCATATATATAGGAGGTCTGTGGCTTCAGTTCCTTGCTTGGTCCTCCTGTGTTCACATGCTTCTAAGACTACCCTGCTGGTTCCTGATCCTGGCTTCGTCTGACTACCCTGCTGGTTCCTGATCCTGGCTTCGTCTGACTACCCTGCTGGTTCCTGATCCTGGCTTCGTCTGACTACCCTCCTGGTTCCTGACCTCTGGCTTCGCAAGGACTCTGCCTCGGTTTCGCCATCCGTTTGGACTTTTGCTTTACAGCTTGATTTTCAATAAAGCCTTCTTATTTTCACTTATCTGTTGTTGTACGTCTGGTTCATGGTTCCGTGACAGCTGGGGAGAGCAGTCAGATGAGAGACTTCTAAAGGTGAGCTGTTGAACTTTTTCTGTGTAAAGAAAACACAAATGGACATTTGAGTGTCTGCTTTAGGACCAGCAGTGTCTGCCCAACAATAGGTTGGGAAGACTTCTTAGGTAGGTTCCGGTGTGTGAGAAGGTAGACGCCCACAGCGGCCAGGATTTATTTTGTGTTTTATTTAGATTTTTTGATGTTTTTGCTGCATACACTTGTTTGACGAAATTGGAAGAATAAACCATAAACTGTTGTTTTCAATCACTCCTCGGCTATCTCCCTGTGTGACGAACCCCCCAAAAGGGGTTATCCACACCTGCTACCGAGCTAATCCCTCACATATGGTGGAGTGCAGCGGGCAGTTAAAGTAAACCCAAAATGGAGGAGATGCTGAAACAACTGATTATATCGAATGCAGCCCAACAGCAGGCAAATGCAGCTCAACAGCAAGCAAATGCAGCTCAACAGCAGGCAAATGCGGATTTTCAGCGGAGCTTTGCAGCTCAACAACAGGCTCACCAAGAGAGCATGGCAGCTCACCGAGAGGCCATTGTAGGCTTGGAACAGAGACAACAGCAGCAAATGGAGGCCATTGTGAAACAGCTTCAGAGACAGCAGACCGAGGCTGGGAGTCAGGCCAGTAACATACCGACTTTTCGGGTAAACCACTTATTGCCAAAGATGACTACAGATGAGGACCCTGAGATGTTTCTGACCACGTTTGAAAGAACAGCGGAGAAAGAGAGTTGGCCTAAAGAACAGTGGGCTGGACTAGTGGCCCCCCTATTAGCTGGAGAAGCCCAAAAAGCATATTTTGACTTGGAACTTGCAGATGCAAAAAACTATGATCGATTAAAAGTGGAAATATTGGCACGTTTTGGGGTAACCTTGGATGTCCGTGCTCAGCGGGTCCACAGTTGGAGTTATCAGCTGAAGAAACCACCCCGGTCGCAGATGTAGATAAAGGTAAGCCTGTGGATGTGGTGTATCTGGACTTTGCAAAGGCCTTTGACACCGTTCCCCCACAAACGCTTACTGTACAAACTAAGGAAGGTAGGTATGGACCATAAGGTGAGTACCTGGATAGAGAACTGGCTCCAGGGGAGAGTACAGAGGGTGGTGATTAATGGGGAGTACTCGGATTGGGTGGGTGTGGAAAGTGGGGTCCCCCAGGGTTCTGTCCTGGGACCAATCCTGTTTAATTTATTCATAAATGATCTAGAGGAGGGGATATCTAGTACAATCTCAGTATTTGCAGATGATACTAAATTAGGCATGCCAATATCTTCTATGCAGGATGTGGAAATCTTGCAAGCAGACCTGAACAAAATAACGGGGTGGGCAACTACATGGCAGATGAGATTTAATGTAGAAAAATGTAAAGTAATGCACTTGGGGGCCAGAAACCAGAAAGCAAGCTACTCACTAGGGGGGGAACCTCTGGGTGAGTCTAGGATGGAAAGGGACCTGGGGGTACTGGTAGACAACAGGCTTGGCAGTGGCATGCAATGCCAAGCCGCCGCAAGCAAAGCCAACAGAATACTGGGTTGTATAAAAAAGGGGATTCACTCCAGAAATAAAGAGATTATTCTTCCACTCTACAAGACTCTGGTCCGGCCACATCTGGAGTATGCTGTCCAGTTCTGGGCACCGGTCCTCAGGAAGGATGTGCTGGAACTGGAGAAAGTCCAGAGAAGGGCAACAAAAATAATTAGGGGAATGGAGGACATCAGCTATGAGGAAAGACTACAAGAACTGAACCTATTCTCTCTGGAGAAGAGACGATTGAGGGGGGATATGATATCAATGTACAAATACTGTACTGGCGACCCTAGCATAAGGAACAAACTATTCAGAGAAAGGAGATACAATAAGACACGTGGCCACTCACTAAAACTTGAGGAAAGGCGGTTTAACCTTAAAGTGCGTAGGGGGTTCTTCACTGTAAGAGCGGTAAGGATGTGGAATTCTCTTCCACAAGCAGTCGTATCAGCGGGGAGCATTGATAGTTTCAAAAAACTATTGGATGGACACCTTAAAGACCACAACATACAGGGGTATACAATGTACGGTTAAAAGCAAACACACACACACATCATAGGTTGAACTGGATGGACTTGTGTCTTTTTTCAGCCTCACTAACTATGTAACTATGTAACTATGTATGACCTCATCCATTTGGCTAAGAAATGGCTGCAGCCAGAAATTCTGTCCGGACCAGAAATTTTGGAGCGAGTAGTCATGGACAAATTTCTTAGGTCTCTTCCTAACACCCTGCAGAAATGGGTGAGCCATGGTGGTCCGGAAACCGCAGACAAATTAGTAGACCTGGTCGAAAGGTACCTAACAACTGAGAATTTGACCTCTTTTTCCAGAGATGCACAGACTTTTCACCCCAAGTCCAGACCCTCCCCACCTATAAGTAAGACTGCGTCAGGGGATGGGGGTGGAGAGAGGATCCAAAGAGCAACTAGAGGTATTAGCAGGACTACTACTAATGTTTGGCGAGAGCGGCCTGGAAGACCCATCCCACAGGAGAGGACCAGAAGGTTGATTTGTCACCGTTGCCGGGAAGAGGGACATGTAGCAGCGGTTTGCCCAGGGGATGATGAACCCATACATTGTGACTTTCTGACAGAGAGACGACAGTCCTTTTTTGCAACCACATACACTGCAGTAAAGGGGAATGAGAAACCTTTATAAAGGATGTGTTTAGATGGTAAAGATGTTGTGGTATTGTTGGATTCAGGTAGCTTGGTCACCTTAGTGAGAAGTGATCTAGTGGTGAAAAAAAACTTACATCCCAGGAAAATGCCTGTAGTTTGTGTGCACGGGGACACTCGAGAATATCCGATGACTTCAGTTACTTTTGAAACATCCCTCGGTATCCTGTGTCACCAAGTGGTTTTAGTTCCCAAACTGCCACATGACGCCATTGTGGGAAGGGATTTCCCAAAGTTCTGGGAACTCTGGGATTGCCCAGATTCCCGAGTAGGTGGTTCTTCTGAGCCTGAACCATCTACTCCAGAATCCTCTAACTGTGAGGATTATCCTGAGTTTCCGTGCTCAGTCTTAGCCGGGGAAACACCAGTCCCTAGGGAGGAGCCTGCTACCTCAGAAGAGGAACAGCGGCTGCTAGGGTTGGATGTCCTTAGGGTGCACCGAGAAAATTTTATCACGGAGCAATTGAGGGACCCCACATTGCTAAGAGCCCGGGAGAATGTAGTGAAGATAGATGGGGAGCTAGTTAACCCTGACGAGAGGAAATGCCCTCCCTTACTTCATTATTGAAAGGGACCTCTTATATCGAGTGCCACAGAGGATAGAGGACACCGTTGAGCAACTGGTAGTGCCTAAACCGTACCGCAAGATGGTTTTGGAACTGGCCCATGGGCACATTCTTGGGGGACATTTGGGAGCAGAAAAAACCCGGGAGAGAATCACCCAGAGGTTTTTTTGGCCTGGTATCACTAAGGAAGTGGAATTGTACTGCCCTTCCTGTCCAGTGTGTAAGATTAATGCACCCATGCCCCATTTCCACAGTCCGTTGGTACCCCTGCCCATTATCTAGGTCCCTTTTGAGAGGACCGCCATGGATTTGGTTGGGCCCTTACTGAAGTCCACTAGAGGGCACCAGCACATCTTGGTAATAATGGATTATGCCACCCGTTACCCAGAAGTGATTCCTCTCTGAAATACCTCTGCTAAAACCATAGCCAAGGAGTTATTTCAAGTTGTCACCCGGGTGGGTCTGCCTAAGGAAATCCTAACTGACCAGGGCACCCCGTTTATGTCTAGGGTGACAAGAGAACTTTGTAAACTCCTGAAAGTGACCCAGTTACGTACCTCAGTATATCACCCTCAAACAGATTGGTTAGTGGAGAGGTTTAATAAAACGTTAAAACAAATGTTGAGGAAGGTGGTGGATAAAGACGGAAAGAATTGGGATTATCTGCTCCCTTATCTGATGTTTGCCATAAGAGAGGTTCCCCAATGATCCACAGGGTTCTCTCCATTTGAGTTGCTGTATGGGAGGCACCCCCGGGGCCTACTGGACATTGCCAGGGAAACATGGGAGAGTGAGAGTTCCCCTCATCGAAGTGTGATTGAGCATGTGGCACAAATGCAAGATAGAATTGCCCAAGTGATGCCGATTGTGAAGGCACATTTAGCCCAAGCCCAGTTGGCTCAACAAAGGATTTACAATCGTGGGGCCCAGGTCCGTTCTTTTGCACCTGGTGATAGGGTGTTGGTGTTGGTCCCCACGGTCGAAAGTAAATTCCTAG
Organism: Pelophylax lessonae; assembly: GCF_965119305.1. Classification (NCBI taxonomy): domain Eukaryota; kingdom Metazoa; phylum Chordata; class Amphibia; order Anura; family Ranidae; genus Pelophylax; species Pelophylax lessonae. Next base: position 440,457,150 of record NC_138772.1, on the reverse strand, counting down.
CCAAATGGCAGGGGCCCTATGAAGTGTTGGAGAAAATAGGGATGGTGAATTATAAAATTAGCCAACCGGGAAGACGAAAACCTGAGCAGCTCTATCACGTGAACTTGTTAAAACCATGGAAGGATAGAGAGTCCTTGGTCGCTGAGACTACCCGAGTTTCTGCTCCAGTTAACCTGGCTGTCCCTGAAGTTGGGATAGCAGGAGGTTAAAGAATTTGTGCTCCGTAATAGGGAGAAGTTTTCAGACCTGCCAGGTTGGGTCTCTGGAGTTAAACATGACATCATCACCACACCAGGGGATAAGGTCAAGTTAAAGCCTTATAGAATTCCAGAAACCCGGCGAGAGGCCATTCGCCAGGAAATTAAAAAAATGCTTGAGTTGGGGGTGATAGAAGAGTCAAATAGTGATTGGTCCAGTCCCATTGTCTTAGTGCCCAAACCAGATGGAAGTTGGCGGTTTTGTAATGATTTTCGCCGCCTGAATAAAATCACTAAGTTTGACACCTATCCTATGCCCCGCATAGATGAACTAATTGATCGCCTAGGCACTGCCCGGTACATGACCACGTTAGACCTTACCAAGGGTTATTGGCAAATTCCTCTCTCGGGGTCGGCCAGGGAAAAAACAGCATTTGTAACTCCAGACGGATCTTTCCAATATCGGAGGATGCCTTTTGGGTTACAGAATGCTCTCGCCACATTTCAACGCACCATGGATAAGACCCTTCGGCCTCATCGAGCCTATGCTGCTGCATACCTCGATGACGTGGTCATCCACAGTGAGGATTGGGACTCACACTTACTAAAAGTTCAGGCTGTGTTGGATTCCATCTGGAAGGCTGGATTTACAGCCAATCCAAAAAAATGTACCATTGGGTTAGAAGAGGCGAAGTATCTGGGGTATACCGTTGGTAGAGGTATAATCAAGCCCCAAATAAATAAAGTTGAGGCTATTAAGGATTGGCCACGTCCCACCAACAAGAAACAGGTTCGTGCATTTTTGGGGATTGCAGGTTATTATTGCCGTTTTATTCCCCATTTTGCCTCACAGGCTGCTTCCCTGACCAATTTGACCAAAGGGAAGGAGTCTGTCATGATCAAATGGACTCCCGAGGCAGAAACAGCTTTTCAGGCTTCAAAACAGGCCTTATGTAGTCAGCCAGTTTTAAACTCGCCTGATTTTTCACGAGACTTTGTGGTCCAGACAGATGCATCAAATGTGGGTTTAGGAGCTGTACTGTCCCAGATTATCAATGGGGAAGAACACCCTGTTATGTACCACAGCCGAAAGTTGAAGGCCCATGAGGAGAATTATGCCACCATTGAGAAAGAGTGTTTGGCGGTGAAATGGGCCTTGGATTCTCTCCGGTACTACCTCCTGGGTAGACAGTTTGAACTGGTGACGGATCATGCCCCATTGAAGTGGATGGCACAGAACAAGGAGACCAATAGGAGAATAAATAGGTGGTTCCTGGCCCTTCAGGAATTTAGTTTTGTGGTAACGCATCGCCCTGGTGTTCAAATGGGGAATGCAGATGGTTTGTCCCGAGCACATACGTGCCTGGCAACCTGTGTCCCAACCCTAGGGTTGAAACAAGATATGACAGGAAGTCAGGTAAATCTATGGGTGTTGTCACCGACGGGAGATATATTTCTGCTTGGGTTAGACAATTCACCAATTACTATCAGGTGTCGGCTGCAGAGGTAGGCAGGAAGATATACGGAAGTTGAGAAAACTTTCAGCTGTTCAGAATGAGGCAATTAAGACCTCTATAATTTGTCCAAAGGGAGTCTATTGATTGCTGTCTCCTGAGGCTGTGTAAGCTGGGGAGAGCAGTCAGATGAGAGACTTCTAAAGGTGAGCTGTTGAACTTTTTCTGTGTAAAGAAAACACAAATGGACATTTGAGTGTCTGCTGTAGTACCAGCAGTATCTGCCCAACAATAGGTTGGGAAGACTTCTTAGGTAGGTTCCGGTGTGTGAGAAGGTAGACGCCCACAGCGGCCAGGATTTATTTTGTGTTTTATTTAGATTTTTTGATGTTTTTGCTGCATACACTTGTTTGACGAAATTGGAAGAATAAACCATAAACTGTTGTTTTCAATCACTCCTCGGCTATCTCCCTGTGTGACGAACCCCCCAAAAGGGGTTATCCACACCTGCTACCGAGCTAATCCCTCACAATATATATATATATACTGTGACAGGAAGTCAGGTAAATCTGTGGGTGTTGTCACAGATGGGAGATACATTTCTGCCTTGTTTAGACAATTCACCAATTACTATCAGGTGTCGGTTGCCGAGGTAGCCAGAAAGGTTTAGGGACGTTGGAAAGCTTCAGCTATTCAGAATGAGGCAATTAAGGCCTCTATAAGTTATCCAGAGGATGACTACTGATTGCTGCATCCTGAGGCTTTGTGCGTTAAGGAGAGCAGTGAGCTGAGAGACTTCTGAGCCCCCGTTCACACTGGGGCGACCTGTCAGGCGACCTGGTTCGTCTGACAGGTCGCCGTAGGTCACCCGCCATACAGAAGCTATGGACCCGTTCTAATAGGAGCGACACAAGTCGCTCCGACTTAGAAAAAGGGTCCGGAGCTTCTTTGGGGCGACCTGGAGTGACCTGCATAGACTTCAATGTTATGAAGTCCGTGCCGGCCGCTCCGGGGTCGCCCGGCGAAGTAGCGTCGCCCCAGTGTGAACGGGGGCTAAAGGTGAGGTGGTGTTGACTTTTTCTGTGTGAAAAGAGAAGCAAATAGACTATTGGGTTTCTGCTGTATGACCAGCAGTGTCTGCCCAGCATTAGGTTGTGACAGACTCCATAGGTAGGTTCCTGTGTTGTGAAGGTAGACGCCCCAAGTGGCCAGGGTTTATTTTATGTTTTGTTTGATTTATGCTGTTTGGATGCTTGCACTTGTTTCCAGCAAATTGGAAGAATAAACCATAGACCATTGTTTTTAACCATTCCTTGGCTGTCTCTCTGTGTAATGAGCCAACCCAGGGGGTCACCCACACCCGCTACCGAGCTAACCCCTTTCAATACATACACACATATATATATATATATATATATATATATATATACACACATGTATATATATAAAAAGTACAGTGAAACTGCAGGAAAGGGCACTGGGGGGCAAACTAATATCAGTTTATTTTATTTTGCAATGAAATCAGTGTGCTTGTAAGTATAACTTTTCAAATTTGCCACCGGTTCCACCCCCCTGCAAGCTTCACGTCGCAGGAGATGGAAGCCAGGGCTCTACAGCATCGGGCGGAAGATCCGGCTGCCGTATGCCGAAGGGACACATCGCTGGATCCCGGTGACAAGGTAAGTAACCTCTACAAGGATCCAGCGATGCTCCCTGGCGGTGCTCGGGGTTACCGCTTATGGCAGTGAAATCCCACCCCGAGCCACACTCTGGAATACCGCCAGGGAGGTTAACTGAATTTTAGGCCCCTGACACCCAGACAGAGGAGAGGTCATTTGACAGCAAAAAGAGGTTAATGTCACGCACCAAAGCAGCAGGCAATTAACTGAATTTTAGGCCCCTGACACCCAGACAGAGGAGAGGTTCATTCAACTTGGGGCTGCCCCCAAAATAATGGTACAATAAAAAAAAAAAGGATTCGATAAAGAAGTGCCCTGGAGTACAAGAATGTATGGTTGAGGGTGAGGCAGTTATAAATATCTATTCGGCACAAGGTACGGACAAGTCCCGTGGGATCCATGCCTGGTTCATTTTAATGAACGTGAGCTTGTCCACGTTGGCTGTGGACAGGTGGCTGCGTTTGTCTGTAATGATGCCCCCTGCATTGCTAAATACACGTTCAGACAATACACTTGCCGCAGGGCAGGCCAGCACCTCCAAGGCATAAAGGGCAAGCTCTGGCCATGTGGACAATTTGGAGACCCAGAAGTTGAATGGGGCAGAACCATCAGTCAGTACATGGAGGCGTGTGCACACGTACTGTTCCACCATGTTGTTGAAATGCTTCCTCCTGCTAACACGTTCCCTATAAGCTGGTGGTGCAGTTTGCTGTGGCGCGCTGACAAAACGTTTCCACATCTCGGCCATGCTAACCCTGCTGTCTGAGGAGCTGGCCGTGACACGGTTGCATTGGCGACCTCTTCCTCCTCCTCCTCCTCCGCCTCTGCCTTCGCCTTGTGCTTCCACTTGTCCCCCCGTGTCAGTTGGGAATGCCGCCAGGAGCGTGCCTACCAGCGTCAGCTGGTAGTCGCGCATCTTCCTATCACGCTCCAGTGCAGGAATTAAGGTGGGCACGTTGTCCTTGTACCGGGGATCCAGCAGGATGGCAACCCAGTAGTCAGCACTAGTTAAAATGTGGGCAACTCTGCTGTCGTTGCGCAGGCACTGCAGCATGTAGTTGCTCATGTGTGCCAGGCTGCCCAGAGGTAACGATAAGCTGTCCTCTGTAGGTGGTGTATCATCTGTGTCCTCCGTATCCTCCCAGCCACGCTCCAGTGATGGCCCTGAGCTGCATAGGGTGCCACCCTGCAGTGAAACTGGTTCCTCCTCCTCTACCTCATCCTCCTCATCCTCCATAAGTGTGCCCTGGCTGTCCACATGTGTACCTGGCCTCTGCTGGTGCAGGAACCCACCCTCTGAGCCACTTCTGTATGACCTGCCTGAAACCCTGTGAAATGGTCCCTCTTCCTCCTCCTCCTGTGCCGCAGCCTCTTCCATCATCGCCGTAATATTTTTTTCAAGGAGACATAGAAGGGGTATTGTCATGCTAACAATGGTGTCATCAGAACTGACCATGTTTGTTGAGTATTCCAAAGACCGCAACAAGGTACACAGGTGTCGCATGCAGGCCCAGTCACTGGTGGTGAAGTGGTGCTGATCTGAAGAGCGACTGACCCGTGCATACTGCATCTGGAACTCCACGATCGCCCGCTGCTGCTCGCACAGTCTCTCCAGCATATGTAAGGTGGAGTTCCACCTGGTGGGCATGTCGCATATGAGGCGGTGAGCAGGAAGACCGAAGTTAGGCTGCAGTGCAGACAGGCGAGCAGCAGCAGGGTGAGAACACCGAAAGCGTGCACATATGGACCGCACTTTTAACAGCAGCTCTGAGATGTCTGGGTAGTTTTTAAGAAACTTCTGCACCACCAGATTCAGCACATGTGCCAGGCAAGGGATGTGCGTCAAACCGGCTAGTCCCAGAGCTGCAACGAGATTTCGCCCATTATCGCACACCACCAGGCCGGGCTTGAGGCTCACCGGCAGGTACCATTTATTAGAGGTGTACCGAACTGTTCGCCGGCGGACAGTTCCCGGCGAACTTAGCATGTTCGCGTTCGCCGCTGCGGGCGAAAATATGCGATGTTCGGTCCGCCCCCTATAATACATCATTGAGGCAAACTTTGACCCTGAACTTCACAGTTAGCAGGCACATTTCCAGCCAATCAGCATACCTCCCTCCCACACCCTCCCACCTCCTATAAATAAGCAAGGGCAGCATCCATCTTAGATCATTCTGAAGCAGTGTGTGTTAGTGAGAGCAGGGAGAGCTGCTGATGCTGCTGCTGTTAATAGCTAGGGACAGTTGTCAGTGTTCCTGGTCTTGCAAGTCAGTGTTCTTGGTCCACTACTGCTGTAAGGACAGCATCCTGACAGCACCCCAAAAAGCCCTTCTAAGGGCTGGTATTTGTGTAATTTTTTTTATATATATATATATATATATATATATATATATATATATCTAGTGTCCCCAAAAGCCCTTTTAAGGGCTGGTAATTGAGGATTTTTTTTATTTATATATATATATTTATATATATATATATATATATATATATATATATATATATATATAGTGTCCCCAAAAGCCCTTTTAAGGGCTGGTAATTGAGTTTTTTCTTTATATATATATATATATATATATATATATATATATATATATATATATATATATATATATATATATATATATCTATAGTACACTGCAGTTGCCTGCCCACTGTGTGTGAGAGGCCACAGACCCACCACAGACTGTACTGTGTGCACACCACACTCATTTCGGGTGGCACAGGCACAGTACCTTGCATTTTAAAAAATATATATTTTTTTCCTCTGTCATAATTGCAGTGAGTGCTGTGTCAGGACCACAGAGTGTACTGTACCCACTGCAGTGCACTGCCCACCACTGATATATATACGGTGGCACAGCATCTTGTTGCAAATTAAAAAATATATATATATATATTTTTTATTATTGCAGTTGCCTGGGCTGCCAGTGACTGTCAGGTCCACAGAGTGTACTGTGCCCACTGTAGTGCCACTGCGTGCCCACCCACCACTGATATATATACGGTGGCACAGCAGCTTACAAAGAAAAATATATATATTTTTTTTATAATTGCAGTTGCCTGGGTGCCAGTGACTGTCAGGTCCACAGAGTGTACTGTGCCCACTGCAGTGCCACTGCGTGCCCACCCACCACTGATATATACGGTGGCACAGCAGCTTGCAAATTAAAAATATATATATTTTTTTTATAATTGCAGTTTTCTGGGCTGCCAGTGACTGTCAGGTCCACAGAGAGTGTACTGTGCCACTGCCCACCCACCACTGATATATACGGTGGCACAGCAGCTTGCAAAGTAAAAAAATATATATTTTTTTTATAATTGCAGTTGCCTGGGTGCCAGTGACTGTCAGGTCCACAGAGAGTGTACTGTGCCACTGCCCACCCACCACTGATATATACGGTGGCACAGCAGCTTGCAAATTAAAAATATATATATTTTTTTATAATTGCAGTTGCCTGGGCTGCCAGTGACTGTCAGGTCCACAGAGAGTGTACTGTGCCACTGCCCACCCACCACTGATATATACGGTCGCACAGCAGCTTGCAAATTAAAAATATATATATTTTTTTATAATTGCAGTTGCCTGGGCTGCCAGTGACTGTCAGGTCCACAGAGTGTACTGTACCCACTGCCCAACACTCCTATAGGGTGGCACAGCACCTTGCACTCATAGTACAACACATTAAAAAAAAAAAATGACAGGCAGAGGCAGGCCACCCCGCAAGGGCCGTCGTGGTGCTGTGATGTCCTTAGGCCCTAGAATAATGCCCAGTGTTCAGAGGCCACCACAGACCCTGAACTCAAAAAATTCTGAGGACATAGTTGACTGGCTTACACAGGACACCCAATCGTCTACAGCTTCCGCTCGGAACCTTAATGCACCATCCTCCTCCAGCTCAGCTTCGGGCACCTCTCAAGTTACCACTCGCCAGCCCGCCGGCACCACCACCAACACTAGCACCACAGCCGTTTCACTTGATCCGTCAGAGTTATTTTCACATCAGTTGGAAGAAATAAGTGATGCGCAACTATTAGTGCCAGAGGATGTAGATAACGGGGATATGTCTCAGTCAGGCAGCATTATACACATGGACGTACATTGTGATGATGATGTTGTACCTGCTGCTGCTGCCTTTGCTGAGTTGTCAAGTGAAGCGGCTGATGATGACGATGTGTCTGTGGATGTCACCTGGGTGCCTGCTCGAAGAGCAGAAGAAGAGGGGGAAAGTTCAGATGGGGAGACAGAGAGGAGGAGGAGACGAGTTGGAAGCAGGGGGAGGAGGTCATCGCAAGGAGCTAGTGGCGCAGTCAGACAGCATGTAGATTCGGCACCCGGGGTCAGCCAGACAGCACGCCAATCAACGCAAGCTGTTGCCACCACCAGAATGCCGTCCTTGCAAAGCTCAGCAGTGTGGCATTTTTTTTGTGTGTCTGCCTCTGATATCAGCGATGCCATTTGTAACCTGTGCCAAAAGAAACTGAGTCGTGGGAAGTCCAACACCCACCTAGGTACAACTGCTTTGCGAAGGCACATGATCTCACATCACAAATGTCTATGGGATCAACACATGAGTAAAAGCAGCACACAAACTGAAAGCCACCATCCTCCTCCTGGTCCAGCATCTTCAGCCACGTCAACAACTGCTGTCCTCCATGCCCCCTATCAACAACCCGCCCCTCCGCCTCTCACCTTCAGCAGTTCCTGCTCATCTGCCCACAGTCAGGTGTCTGTCAAGGAAATGTTTGAGCGTAAGAAGCCAATCTCACAGAGTCACCCCCTTGCCCGGCGTCTGACAGCTGGCTTGTCGGAACTCTTAGCCCGCCAGCTTTTACCATACAAGCTGGTGGAGTCTGAGGCCTTCAAAAAATTTGCCGCTATTGGGACACCGCAGTGGAAGGTACCCGGCCAAAATTATTTTTCACAAAAGGCAATCCCCAACCTGTACTCTATTGTGGAAAAGGAAATCATGTCACGTCTGGCACACAGTGTTGGGGCAAGGGTCCATCTGACCACTGATAGCTGGTCTGCAAAGCACGGTCAGGGCAGGTATATCACTTACACTGCGCATTGGGTAAACCTGCTGGCGGCTGCCAAGCATGGAATGCGTGGCTCTGCTGCAGAGGAGTTGGTGACACCGCCACGACTTGCAGGCAGGCCTGCTGCCACCTCCTCTACTCCTCCTACTCCATCCTCTTTGCTAACCTCCTCGGCTGAGTCCTCTTCTGCTGTTGCGTCTTGCTCCACACCAACTGCACCCCCCCCAGCTCCCCAGGGGCTATTCCACATGCCGGATACGACAGTGTCACGCTGTCTTGGGGTTGACTTGCCTGAAAGCAGAGAGTCACACCGGACCAGCACTACTGTCCGCCCTGAACGCACAGGTGGATCAGTGGCTGACCCCGCACCAACTGGAGATCGGCAAAGTGGTGTGTGACAACGGAAGCAATTTGTTGGCGGCATTGAATTTGGGCAAGTTGACACATGTGCCGTGCATGGCACATGTGTTGAATCTGATTGTACAACGCTTTGTGCAGAAGTACCCAGGCTTACAGGACGTCCTCAAGCAGGCCAGGAAGGTGTGTGGCCATTTCAGGCGTTCCTACACGGCCATGGCGCACTTTGCAGATATTCAGCGGCGAAACAACATGCCAGTGAGGCGCTTGATTTGCGACAGCCCGACACGTTGGAATTCAACACTGCTAATGTTCGACCGCCTGCTCCAACGAGAAAAAGCGGTCAACGAGTATTTGTATGACCGGGGTGCTAGGACAGCCTCTGCGGAGCTGGGTATTTTTTTGCCACGTTACTGGATGCTCATGCGCAATGCCTGTAGGCTCATGCGTCCTTTTGAGGAGGTGACAAACCTAGTCAGTCACACCGAAGGCACCATCAGCGACATCATCCCATATGTTTTCTTCCTGGAGCGTGCCCTGCGAAGAGTGCTGGATCAGGCCGTAGATGAGCGTGAAGAGGAAGAGGAAGAGTTGTGGTCACCATCACCACCAGAAACAGCCTTACCATCGCTTGCTGGACCTGCGGCAACACTGGAAGAGGAGTCTGAGGAAGAGGAGTCAGAGGAGGAATGTGGCTTTGAGGAGGAGGAACACCAACCACAGCAGGCATCCCAGGGTGCTCGTTGTCACCTATCTGGTACCCGTGGTGTTGTACGTGGCTGGGGGGAAGAACACACCTTCAATGACATCAGTGAGGACGAGGAATTGGACATGAGTAGCTCGGCATCCAACCTTGTGCAAATGGGGTCTTTCATGCTGTCATGCCTGTTGAGGGACCCTCGTATAAAAAGGCTGAAGGAGAACGACCTGTACTGGGTGGCCACACTACTAGACCCCCGGTATAAGCAGAAAGTCTCTGATATGTTACCTAATTACCGGCAGGCGCAAAGGATGCAGCAGCTACAAAATAAGTTGAAAAGTATGCTTTACACAGCATATAAGGGTGATGTCACAGCACAACGGGAATCCAACAGGGGAAGAGGTGAAAGTAATCCTCCTCCTACCACCACAACCACGCCGGCAAGGACAGGACGCTTTACAGACGTCTTGTTGATGGAGGACATGCGGAGCTTTTTTAGTCCTACGCATCGCCACAGCCCTTCGGGGTCCACCCTCAGAGAACGACTCGACCGACAGGTAGCAGACTACCTTGCCTTAACTGCAGATATCGACACTCTAAAGGAGCGATGAACCCCTTGACTACTGAGTGTGCAGGCTTGACCTGTGGCCTGAGCTATCCCAATTTGCCATTGAACTTCTGGCCTGCCCTGCTTCAAGTGTGCTGTCAGAAAGGACCTTCAGCGCAGCAGGAGGTATTGTCACTGAGAAGAGAAGTCGCCTAGGTCAAAAAAGTCTTGATTACCTCACGTTTATTAAGATGAATGAGGCATGGATCCTGAAGGGACTGACAGTGGGGGATGCATTTGACTAAAAAAGGCCTGGTGATGACATAGAAAAAACATTCATTTTCTTTCATTCTTTCTGCGGAGCTGGGTATTTTTTGGCCGCGTTACTGAATGCTCATGAACAATGGCCGTAGGCTCATGCGTCCTTTTGCGGAGGTGACAAACCTGGTGGTCAGTCGAACCCAAGGCAACATCATCGACCTCATCCCATATGCGTTTTTTCTGGAGCGTGCCCTGCGAAGAGTACTGGATCAGGCTGTAGATGAGCATGAAGAGGAAGAGTTGTGGTCCCCATAACCACCAATAGCAGCCTTGTCGTTGTCAATTGCTGGACCTGTGGCAAAGCAGAGAGAGGAGTCTGAGGAAGAGAAGTCAGAGGAGGAAGGTGGCTTTGAGGAGGTGGAATACCAGCCACAGCAGGCGTCCCAGGGGGCTTGTTGTCACCTTTCGGGGACCCTTGGTGTTGTACGTGGCTGGGTGGAGGAAGAGACCTTCAATGATGTTAGTGAGGACAAGGAATGGGACATGGCTAGCTTGGTATCCAACCTTGTGCAAATGGGGAGTTTGCGGTTGTGCAAATATACTGACTGACTGACTGTTAAACGGGGAGTTTGGTCTGTCAGAGTTTGGTCTGTCACTGTGAAGCGGGCGTAACCCTTACACTACTTGACCGATACAACATCATACCTGATCGTATTCACACACTGGATGTTTTAAAGCACGTTATTCCAAACAATTTAGGAATGTTAGGTGATTTATGCCCTTTATGGATCAAAACCCGACTCTGCGTCAACTACGTAATTTTCCATGGGAGTTTTGCCATGGATCCCCCTCCGGCATGCCACAGTCCAGGTGTTAGTCCCCTTGAAACAACTTTTCCCTCACTATTGTGGCCAGAAAGAGTCCCAATGTGTTTTAAAATTCGCCTGCCTATTGAAGTCTATGGCGGTTCGCCCGGTTCGCCGGTTCGCGACATCACTACCAGTCATCAGTCTGCTGTTCTATGCCCCTCCAAAGCTCGTGTGCGGTGTGGGGTTTGTCACCCAAACAAATGAGTTTTAAAATCGCCTGCTGACTTTTAACCCTGGGCTGTGCTGAAGTTGGGGGTGAGGTTCTTTTTCGATGACCGGATGTGGGGGTGGTAGAAGAGGAGTAGGAGGATGATGCGGAGTAGGAGGAGGCAATGAATAATGCCCTGCGATCCTCGGTGGTGGAAGGACATGCGCCAAACTGCTATATGCCTTGGGCCCAGCCGCCACTACATTTACCCAGTGTGCAGTTAGGGAGATATAGCGACTCTGGCTGTGCTTACTGGTCCATGTATCTGTGGTTATGTGGACCTTGCCACAGATGGCGTTGCGCAGCGCACACTTGATTTTATCCTCCACTTGGTTGTGCAGGGAAGGGAAGGCTCGCCTGGAAAAGTAGTGGCAGCTGGGAACAACGTACTGGGGGACAGCCACCACTATCAGCTGTTTGAAACGGTCCGTCTCCACCAGTATTTCAAAGGCCAGTAATTTTGAAAGGCTGGCATTCAGGGCCAGGGCTCGAGGGTGGGTAGGTGGGTATTTCCTCCTTCTCTCCAGTGTTTGGGAGATTGACAGCTGAATGCTGCCGTGTGACATGTTGGAGATGCTTGGTGATGGTGTCGTATGTGGTGGTGTTGGTGGAACATCCTCTGTTTGCTGGTCGCCAGATGCCACGGTGACGCCAGAGGTGGAGGGAGAGGCCGGGACAGCAGCAGAAGAGCGAGCAGGAGGAGCATGAGAGAGTTCCTTGTTTTTAAGGTGTTTACTCCAATGCAGTTCATGCTTTGCATGTAGATGCCTGGTCATGCAGGTTGTGCTCAGCTTAAGAACATTTATGCCTCGCTTCAGGCTCTGATGGCACAACATGCACTTGTCTCTTGTTGTCAGAACAGTGGCGGCTGGTGCTCAAATTTTTTTTGGGGGGGGGGGGGGCTCAAACAGAAAAATGTAATAGGCATTGCTTTGCGTCAAAAAACGCTGTAAAAAATTGTGTGATTCAATGCACATAGATCAGCGTGCCCCCTTTCAATGCAGAGATGCCAGCATGCTCCTTTTCAATGCAGAGATACCAGCGTGCCCCCTTCAATGCAGAGATCATCGTGCCCCCTTTCAATGCAGAGATGCCAGCGTGTCCCCTTTCAATGCAGAGATACCAGCGTGCCCTCTCTCAATGCACAGAGACCAGCGTGCCCCCTTTCAATGCACAGAGACCAGTGTGCCTCCTTTCAATGCAGAGTTTCCCTGCGTGCCCCCTTTCAATGCAGAGATGCCAGCGTGCCCCTTTCAATGCAGAGATGCAAGCGTGCCCGCGTTCAATGCAGAGATACCAGCGTGCCCCCTTTCAATGCAGAGATGCCAGCGTGCCCCCTTTAATGTAGAGATGCCAGTGTGCCCCTTTCAATGCAGGGATACCAGAGTGCCCCGTTTCAATGCAGAGATGCAATCGTGCCCCCTTTCAATGCAGAGATGCCAGCGTGCCCCCTTTCAATGCAGAGATGCCAGCGTGCCCTCTTTCAATGCAGAGATGCCAGCATGCCCCCTTTCAATGCAGAGATGCCAGCATGCCCTCTTTCAATGCAGAGATGCCATAGTGCCCCCTTTTAATGCAGAGTGACCAGCTTAAGCGTGCCCCCCCGCGAAACCAGTGCACTTACCTCAGGCAGCTTCTCCTCAGTCCCCCGGCGTCTCCTCGAGTACTCAGTCCTCCCGCCTCCTCCTCGGCCAATGTCATGGGGTTTGCCTTTCGGCCAATCAGGAAGCGGGAGGACCCGCTTCCTGATTGCCCAGTAGGAGGATCCGTGTGACAATAGCGAATTTTAATTCGCTATTGTCACACAATGGGTGGGCTCGGGGCGCACTGCTCTGCGCCCCAGGTCCACCCTTTGCTGAAGCCTATTAGAGCCTCTGGCTTTAATCAGGTAATTAAAAAAAAAAGCCCCATTAAACTGCATTCGTCCGGCGCCCCACATGTAGATTAGGGGGCGGACGCATGGATAGGGTGGCCGGCGCCCCTGCGCCCCCAACGCACTGGCCACCACTGCGTCAGGACATTGTGTGAAGAACTGCCACGCCAATGAACTCCTTGGAGCAGGCCTTGGTGTGCTTGGTGCCTGGGTGTGGTGGACAGTAGCAGGCATACTGTCTCTGGAATGTCCTCTGCGCTTTTGCACCCTGCTCCCTCTTTTGCTGTGCTGTTGCCTCTGTGCGACCACCGCCTCTTCCTCATAGCTGCACGCCTCACTAGCACGACCTTTAGTCCAGTCTGGGACTTCATCATCCTCCACATCATCTTCCACCCATTCATGACCCCTCCCCTCCTCGTCGGTCTGCACATTGCAGAAAGCCACAGCAGTTGGCACCTGTGTTTCGTCATCATCAGAGACGTTTTGTGGCGATATTCCCATGTCCTCATCCTTCAACAAAAGTGGTTGAGCATCAGTGCATTCAAGGTCTTCCTCTTCTGGGGCAGGGCTAGGTGGATAGGCCGGAGAAACCCTGGCAACAGAGTCATCAAAAAGCATAAGACTTTCCTGCATGATTTGGGGCTCTGACTGCTTGGCTGATTTGAAAGGGGGTGAGGTGGAAGACTGATGGGCATGGGCTGCAGGTGCCAACTCTGAGCTTTCTGCAGAGGACTGGGTGTTAGATACATACTGTGAAGGAACTGGAGGCACTGTCAGCCACACAATCTACTATTGCGTGTACATGTTCTGGCTTCACCATCCGTAGAGCGCCATTTGGGCCTATCAAATAACGCTGCAGATTCTGTCGCCTACTCGCACCAGAGGAAGGTGTTTGAGCAGTAGTTGGAGCTGAACAGCCACGTCCTCTACCAGCAACAGGATCTCCACCAACACCACCACGACCATGACCACGTCCCTTATTTGATGTTCTCCACATTATTTGCGTTCACCCACCAAACTGAAAGATTGGTCTCCGGTGTCAATTTACCTGGCAGTAGTCGACAATTACGTTCGCTAAGGCAGTGCCTTTGTCATAAAAATGCTCTGTGGACCCAGAATAATGTTTTTAGTGCCCAAAATACACTGATTCTCAATTTCTATGCGGAAATGTAAAAAAAAAATTGGTACGCTGTATGAACAAGTGGTTTGTGGAATAAGAACAAGTATTTTTGTAATAAAATACAGAACATTTGTATTTTACTTCTGTAAATTGAAATGAATTATTTATACCCAGGATGCACAACTGTTTTTTCGGCCTAAAACATGGCTTTTTATTAATAACACCCCAAAATGCAGCTTTTTACTGCTTTGCATTAGCAGTATATATTTATACTATGTATGAACACCAGATTTGGGGACCCAGAGCACAGATTTGGTCACCACAATTCACAAATGCAGTAGTGAACTGCTATATATCGGAAATAATTATTTAAACGCTGGATGCACAACTGTTTTTTCGGCCTAAAATGCAGCTTTTTTCAATATTACCCCAAAATGCAGCTTTTAACTGCTGTACATTAACAGTATATATGTATGCTATGTATGGGCACCAGATTTGGGGACCCAGAGCACAGATTTGGTCACCAAAATTCACAAATGCAGTAGTGAACTGCTATATATCGGAAATAATTATTTAAACGATGGATGCACAACTGTTTTTTTGGCCTAAAATGCGTCTTTTTTCAATAACACCCCAAAATTCAGCTTTTAACTGCTGTACATTAACAGTATATATGTATGCTATGTATGAATACCAGATTTGGGGACCCAGAGCACAGATTTGGTCACCAAAATTCACAAATGCAGTAGTGAACTGCTATATATTGGAAATAATTACTTAAACGCCGAATGCACAATTGTGTTTTGGCCTAAAACACGGCTTTTTTCAATAACACCCCAAAATGCAGCTTTTAACTGCTGTACATAAACAGTATATATTTATACTATGTATGGACACCTGATTTGGGGACCCAGAGCACAGATTTGGTAACCAAAATTAACAAATGTAGTAGTGAACTGCTATATATTGGAAATAATTATTTAAATGCCAGATGCACCACTGTTTTTTCGGCCTAAAACACAGCTTTTTTCAATAACACCCAAAATGCAGCTTTTAAAGCGGAGTTCCGGGCACAGATCTCATTTTTTGCTGAACATACCCCCGGGACAGTCAGGGCTAGCACATTCCACAATGGCTAGCCTCTGATCTGTCCTGGTTCGCACTTACCTGCAAGAAGAAATACTTACTTTGAAAATTTCTTCCACAGCGTTTCCATCTCTCTTGTGGGCAGCTGAAGCCGGCGCGGTCCTCTTCGGTGTCTTCTTCCGCATCTTCTTCTCCCAGAATGCGCCGCAGCGGCCCCTCTCGTCACTTCCGGTGCGGCGCCGCATTCCTAAACAGCTTCTGGGCATGCCCAGAAGGTGTTTAGCAGGGGAATGCGGCGTCGCCCGGAAGTGACGTGCGGGGCCGGTGCCGTCGCATTGATTCCTGGGAGCGATGACGTTCAGCTCCCAGGAATCATCGCGAGGCAGGAAGTGACGGGATGAGCCGCGGCGCTGGAGGAGGAAGTACCCTGAGGTGAGTATTTACGATCTTCGATTACAAGGTGAGTGTACAAAAAAAAAAAAAATAACTATCCAATTCCTTTTCAGGTTATGTGTAGCTAGCGGAGGGGCACAAAAAAAAAAATACCGATTTTGTGCCCGGAACTCCGCTTTAACTGCTGTACATAAACAGTATATATTTATACTATGTATGGACACCTGATTTGGGGACCCAGAGCACAGATTTGGTCACCAAAATTCACAAATGCCGTAGTGAACTGCTATATATTGGAAATGATTATTTAAATGCCGGATGCACAAAGTTTTTTTCGGCCTAAAACGCTGCTTTTTTCAATAACACCCCAAAATGCAGCTTTTAACTGCTATACATTAACAGTATATATTTATACTATGTATGGACACCAGATTTGGGGACCCAGAGCACAGATTTGGTCACCAAAATTCACAAATGCAATAGTGAACTGTTATATATATATTGGAAATAATTATTTAAACGCCGGATGCACAACTTTTTTTTTGGCCTAAAACGCGGCTTTTTTCAATAACACCCTAAAATACAGCTTTTAACTGTTGTACATTAACAATATATATCTATACTATGTATGGACACCAGATTTGGGGACCCAGAGCACAGATTTGGTCACCAAAATTAACAAATGCAGTAGTGAACTGCTATATATTGGAAATAATTATTTAAACGCCGGATGTACAACTGTTTTTTTTTGGCCTAAAATGCGTCTTTTTTCAATAACACCTCAAAATGCAGCTTTTAACTTTTAACTGCTGTACAACAAACATCAGCCGGGGCAGTTCGCGAATGTCAGCTGCAAATTTTCTCAAAAGTCCGCAAACTGCAAGTTTGCGGCGGGCCCCATTGACTTTAATGGGAGGCGAACTTTAAAAACCTTTAGGTCATATTTGCAGCCACAAAATACTTACTAGCTGTGCACAAATAGTCCAAGCACATGGACAATGTCATAACAGAAGTATTACAATTGGAAAATTTGCCCTAAACATTTTTATTTTTTTCACAAATCAGCCAGAACTGACAGCAGTCGGTAAATACATATAGGGTCCATTCACACATCTGTAAAATGGGTCCGCATCCATTCTACAATTTGGCGGAACCTTTACAGACCCATAGATTTTCAATTCTATTCTGAAAAACTAGGCATTCACAGGACAAAGAAGTAAGTGTCGGCCATTTTAGGCCCCAAAAATTAGCCCACATGTGTTTACCTGACAGCTAAGAACATTGTATTCTGTGGCTGAAGGTACATTAGGCATTCAGAGGATACAGAAGTAAGTGTCGGCCATGAAAGGCCCCAAAAATTAGCCCACATGGGTTTACCTGACACCTAAGAACGTAGTATTTGGTGGCTGGAGGTACATTAGGCATTCACAGGATACAGAAATAAGTGTCGGCCACTATAAGCCCCAAAAATTAGCCCACATGGGTTTATCTGACGGTTAAGAACGTAGTATTCTGTAGCTGGAGGTACATTAGGAATTCACAGGATGCAGAAGTAAGTGTCGGCCAGTATAGGCCCCAAAAATTAGCCCACATGGGTTTACCTGACAGCTAAGAACGTAGTATTTGGTGGCTGAAGGTTCATTAGGCATTCACAGGATACAGAAGTAAGTGTCGGCCTGTATAGTCCCCAAAAATTAGCCCACATGGGTTTACCTGACAGCAAAGAAAGTTTTATTCTGTGGCTGGAGGTACATTAGGCATTCACAGAAAAAATAATTGTCGGCCTTCAAAGGCAAAAATTTGGCATTCAATGGACATGAAATTCCTTTTATGCCGCTGTATTTAGCGAAGACAAGAACCAGGAATTGTTGTGGGTGAATGGCGGTCTGGTGGATATTTCAATGAAACATGGTCTACTGGTCACATGTGTTGAATTCCTCAGAGATCCATTTTTATAAATGTAAGGTAGTCTACACTGTCATGAGCTAAGCGAGTGCGCTTATCGGTCACGATCCCCCCTGCTGCGCTGAACGTCCTTTCGGACAGGACACTGGATGGAGGGCAAGCCAACAGTTCCATTGCAAATTGTGCAAGCTCTGGCCAGAGGTCAAGCCTGCCCACCCAGTAGTCCAGGGGTTCATCACTCCTCAGAGCGTCCACATCGGCCGTTAACCCGATGTAGTCAGAAATCTGTCGGTCTAGGCATTCCCTGATGCTGGATCCGCAGTACAGCTGTCGATGGTTCGGCTGAAAGAAGGATCTCATATCTGAAGTGACCAAGACATCTTCAAAACGCCCTCTTCTTGCAGGCGCTGTTGGATTGCTACCCGCAACTGTCTCTCTGTGACTGGAAATTCATCTGCCAGTGCACGCAAAAGCAGAATGCAGCAAGGCCTGGAAGTTCTGCATTCTGATCGCCCTCTGTGATTGTGATAACATTTCCGCCATTTTTTGTTTGTACCGGGGGTCTAAGTACGTTGCCACCCAGTACTGGTCCTTGGCCTTTATGCTTTTTATACGGGGGTCCCCCTTAAAACACTGGAGCATGAAGGCCCCCATTCGCACTAAACTGAAAGCGGTGTAGGTTCCTGCTTCAAGCTCATCATCCAGGATAATGTCGTCCTCGTTCTCCTCCCCCATCCACGGATAACACCAGGGATCCCAGAAAGGTTTAAAGCATGCTCTTCTTGCTCTTCCTCACCCCCCCCCCCCCCGGCACCATCCTCCTCTGACTCCTCTTCAGACTCCTGCTGTTAACTTCTGAGGATCTGATCGGATGCCCCATTCAGCCCTATGGAGCAGCGGATGTCAGCGGTGACATGTCCGCTCACACCCGCTGCCATCCGCATCCGATCCTGTCCGTGAAATCCGGACGGATGGAAACCCTATTTATAATGTTCAATAAAGAAATGGGTCTGAAGTTGGCCGGAGTGGTAGGTGGCTTTCCAGGTTTAGGGAGGGTGGTAATATTGGCCTGTAGCATTTCGTTGGGCAGGGAGCCTACAGCGACGGCTTGAGAGAAAAGGTCCAACATATGGGGGGAAAGTATTTCTTGCATGGTAGTGTAATATTCATTGGTCAAGCCGTCAGGGCCTGGGGACTTATTTAGGGGCAGAGTTTTAGATAATTCTGAAAGGGTATTGGGACCATTGAGATAAGATAACGACTCAGCCGACAGGGACGGAAGATGAAGATGTTGAAGGAAGGTTTGGATGTCATTGTCGGTGGGTTGGGGGGTGGAACTATCTTGGTTCAGATTATAAAGAGCACTATAATAATCTGCGAAAGCATCTGCGATTTTTTGGGGGTGCGTGTGTTTCTCGTTAGTGTGCGGGTGTATAATAGAGTCTATTTTGGTCTTGATTCTTCTAGCTATTAGGCGGGAGGCTAGGAATTTGCCTGCCTTGTTGTGTGAGGAATAGTATTTTAAGCGGAGGCGCGCTAGCATTTTATCATGCTGTTCAACTAACAGTCTGCGTAGGTCTGCACGAAGAGCCGTGAGTTTAGAAGCTTGCGCTGGGGAAGGGGAAGTTTTGTTTAGCTCATCAAGGGAATGAATCTCTGTAGTGAGGTTTTGAAGTGCACTATTTCGCCTTTTTTTAAGGCGAGAGCCTAACTGAATAAGAATGCCCCTGATGAATGCCTTATGTGTATTCCATAGGGTGGATGGGGAGGTTTCCGGGGTAATATTAAAGTGGAAGAAGTCTTGTAAGCATTTCCGCAGGTGTGTCAAAGAGTCAGGGTCGGACAGTAGCGAGTTATTACATCTCCAGATAAAGGAGGATGTGGCGGGTGGGCCAGAAGATATTGTCATATGGGCCGCAGAGTGGTCTGACCATGTAATAGTGGAAATGGAGGTGCCAACAAGAAGTGGTAACGTAACGGAGTCTACTAGGAACATGTCAATTCTTGTATAGGTATTGTGGCTTGCTGAGAAGAAAGAATAGCCTCTCTCCTCCGCGTGTTGATATCTCCATACATTGTGGAGCCCCTCAGAGTGTAGGAGTGCAGCTAGGGAGGGCAAGTTGGATTTGGTTCTAGCTGAGGAATCTAGGGCATGATTGGCTACCAGATTAAAGTCACCACACAAGATCAGTTTGCCTACTTTCAGTTTCCTAATCTTCGAACAGAGCTTTCGCATAAAGCGAAGTTGGTGAACATTAGGGGCATACACATTAACTATCGTGTAAAGACATTGATCAATAGAGCAATTGATAATGAGAAAGCGGCCTTCTGCATCTTCCACCACCCTAGAGTAGGAGAAAGACGCAGAATTCCAAAATGCCAACATCACACCTCTCTTTTTAGCAGTGAAAGAAGCTTGAAAAACATGCGGGTAATCAGGATGAGTACATCGGGGAGTATTTCCTTGTTGAAAATGAGTCTCTTGTATTGCCAAAACGTCTGCCTTGGCTGAACTAGCTTCCTTCCACATCGAGTAACACTTTGCGTTGTGGTTGAGCCCCTTAACATTCAGGGAGAGAAATTTAAGAGACATGGTCGTACAAGAAAGAAGCTAATGTGCGTTACTGGCCCAAAAAGGGGACAATTGGTCTGCTCTATTGGAACTATGATCCAGGCAGTGGTTGCGAAGCTGAAGAAGATGTAACATACTGTAGATGGATCAAGAAAAATAAATAAAGCATGTACGGCAAGACTGGGGAAGACTAAACCAAAAAAAGGGAAAGAAAAAACAACAAAACAGTCAAGAGATAAAAAAAGACATGGTCCTCCAGGACCAGGTGAGTAGCTGGATCTACAAAGGCAGCGGGGGGTAAGGAGCACGGTGGGTTGTGCTTCTTCAGAGCAGCGAGGGCCGGGCACACCCGGGAAAATCCTGCGGTGATTGTCATTTAGGACGATTGGAGGATCTTGAAGATCTGGACGCCACCTGCCATTCTGGTTGTACACGATGCGGTAGTGGAGGCATCTCTCTACCATTGGGAGGGTCAGAGACATCTGGAACAATACCCCACTGTCGGAGCATATGCATCCCTTGGTCTATGTTAGTGATTTAAGTTGAGGAGCCCTGGTGAGTTACACAAAGTTTCGCGGGATACTTCCACTTGTAGATTATTTTGTTATTGCGAAGCGACTGTAATGTTCTGGTACCTTTGGGTACCCTAATTACTCTTTCATAAGTGTATGCGCCCCACCATTCTCTTTTGGTAAGGTGCACATACACCTTTAAGACTGATGCTGTCATCACTGAGCGTCGGACTGGATGGCTATTTAGATCGCCGGCTCTCACTCACATGTGTTCGTTCAAACTGCTTTGTGCCTTGATGCTAACCTGTCTTGAAGCTCTCATGCTTGCAAGCATACCTCGCTGTCGGAACCACGCTGCGCTGATCCCTGTATCCCGCTACCGGATCATCCGCTCTTGCCGAACCTCTCCTCTGCTACATTGCTATTAGTGATAAGTACCCCACAGGGGAAACCTCTATAACTTTCATACTAAAGCTTACACTATCTAGCTCTGCATACTAAGGACTATTACTACATCTGCATTATCTAAGATTGCTAGCTCTTGAGCCTACTACCACCTGTTCTTGCACTGGGTTGATCTCTCTTGTATGTCCACCTGCTACTCTGTCATCTGCTACCATACATGATTGCTAAACCTATCTGCATCCTATCTGCTACTATCTTACTTTCAAGAACATTTCCTTTCAAGTGTCTGTCATCTACCATCTCTACCCAACCTGTCTCTTCAGCCTATCATCACTGTGTTACTATATACATATGTCACTCTAGGAAACATCTTATAGAGTGTGTGTATTTACTTGCTGAATTGAGATCATCCACACATGATGAGTCATTGAGAGTTGGGAATGGTGTCTCAGCGTTTCTCTACATGACTACTGAAGTGGAATATTTCTGCAGCTGAAAATCCACATCATACATAAAACGCAGGAGCGTTACAGCGCCTTGGTTACGGTATTAAGGTTGCTCCGTTGTTGTAGGGTATACTGAGAGTAGTCTGGTAAGACTTGAATTGTTGTGGCTTGTTCTGGGAGGTGGTCCCTACATCTGAAGGTATCCAAAATGTTTTCCTTCGCTTGGAAGAAGTGGATCCTAAAGGCCCGTACACACGTACCGATTGTCGGCCATAAATATTCGGCCAACGTCCGATCGGCCGTTTGTCGGCTTGTTAGTATGATGCTTCCGACAACCGACTGCGACTTTTCGGCCGAACAAAATCTGGTGTGCAGGCTATAAAATTTTTGTAGGCCAACAAAGAACGGCCGATTGTTCGTCAGTCAGTACAGATTTCGGCCGACAAAAAGCAGATGAGCAAGACTGGGCATGCTCAGAGAAGAAAAAACACACGGAAAGTTAACCATCACATGACATCACTTCTAAAATCAAATCATCCTACAGGCTTCACTATTTTCGGCTCCTTCCCCTTTTGTCTGAGATTCTAAGCATGGAGGAATTTTAGAGGTGATCGAAGGTACATTGGAGGCTCATTCCTAGTGATATCCTGGAGGACACCAAGGCTGTTTAGTATCCCGCATCTGAGGCTGGAGGCTGATTTGGAGGTGTAGCTGGATATATATATAAGGCTCATAATTCTCCTAAGTCTGGTGAGTGGATCCCCAAAAGGGTTCTTTGGAAGCACTGGGCACTTTTGTGTGGAGCACGATATTCAGCACTTTATATCCAAGTGGACTATATACTACTTTTGGATTGCGCTATATATTTATATTATTTTTTGCCCTTTTTTCACATTTGGCACCTTATATTTAATATTTTTAATATACATTTTTCTGCACTTTAATCAATCATATGGTATATGTTTTTGCATTTTAATAATTCATGTGGTTATGTGATTATATATATTTTTTAGCACTGATGCGCTTTTTTGATATTATCATTATATAGAGTTTACACCATTTCTAGTGCACTTTATATATATTTATTCCTATATGCCTGGTAGTGCTGTTTTAAATTGTATCCCATTCTTCTTAGTTTTATTCTAATGGTGCTTTTCCACTGCATGGAACCGAACGGTTCAGGTCGCTTTTGTGCTTTTCCACTGCTGGTACCGCATGGTACGGCGTAGGAACGGTTCGGTACGGTACGGTATGGCGGCGCTTTTCCATTGCATTGCCGTACGGTACGGCTCTCTAAAACAGTACCACCTCGATTGTGGTTCCAAGAGGTACCATACTGGTACCATATCCCACAATCCTTTGCATGCAGCTGACTGTTTGTCACTACTAGCCACTGATTGGTCAGAGAATCGTTGTTATCCCACCCACTATCCCACCCACTTACTTTAGTACTACTTTAGTGGAAAAGCAAACCATACCAAACCGTACCGAAGCGTTCCAACACCGTACCATGCAGTACCATGCAGTGGAAAACCAAACAGGGCCAAGTAGAGCCGAGCCGGTACTTGCAGTGGAAAAGTGCCATAAGTGAACAGCAGCTGCGGGTAGGACTAGTACACATTAATTTAGCGCGGGTTTTAATAAATATTATTTTTGTTCACGTATGAAGATTTGGATCACTGTTATGATTTGGGACTTGGGATTTTTATACTTTTTTTGCATTTATTACAATTTATTCATAAAGTTTGTTTATACTTAGATTTTTTTTTTTAAAGAGACAATTTAATATTTGTTATACTTTTTCTAATCCATCTGATTGTGTATGCATGCCTGTAAAAGTGGGAAAGAAGGTGGACCCCTTTAGCGAGGACAGAAAAGCAGTATCTAGTCAAATGAAGCATAAAAGTTAAGTGTATAATCTACTCTTTAAAATTTTACCTCTGATAATGCCTCTTTTCTAGATGTACAGAGTGCAAAGAGTTTCCAAACGTTTTACCTGTGTGGGTGTATGTAAGTAGTATTAGGTGGCAGAGAAGGGATTATCCTTTTATAATCTAAATCCAAGTTTAAATGGGGATATACAGTACTGTGCAAAAATTGTAGACAGGTGTAAAAACATGTTGTACATTAGGAATGCTTTTCAGAAATAGGTGTTAGTTTATTTTTTACCAATTAACAAAATGGAAAATAAATGAACAGAAGAAAAATCCAAATCAAATTTGGCATGCCAACCTTTTGTCAAAACAGCCGGCAGGTAGGTTGTTTCAAACCTCTTGGAGAACTAACCACAGATCTTCTCTGGATGTAGGCTGCCTCAAATTCTTCTGTCTCTTCATGTAATCACAGACAGACTTAACGATGTCAGCACAACAGTGAATGATATGGCAAAATAAAGTCCACTTTGGGGTTGATTTGCTAAAGACAAATCCACTGCGCGCAACAAGTGCACTTGGATGTGCAGTCACTGTAGATCTGAGGGGAATATCTGAAATGAGGGGAAGCTTTGCTGATTTCTATCATCCAATCATGTGCAAGCAAAAATGCTGTTTTTTATTTTCCTTGCATGCCCCCTCAGATCTATAGCGGGTGCACTTGTAGTGCACAGTGGATTTGCCTTTGGTAAATAAACCCCCATGTGTTTAAAATTAAGTCTACTTTAGAACATAAGAAAATGTGTCCATGTGTATCTTGCACCAATCAGAAAATAAAACACCACATGTTACACGCCTTGCCTACACCTCTATGCCCTCACCGACTCACAGGATGAAAAGAGTGCAACATCCGTTCATATATTAACCACTTCTGGACCGGAAGGCTTTACCCCCTTAATGGCTAGGTCATTTTTTTTGCGATACGGCACTGCATCATTTTAACTGGCAATTGCGCGGTCATGCAACGCTGTACGCAAATAAAATGAATGTCCTTTTTTTCCCCACAAATGGAGCTTATTTTTGGTGGTATTTGATCACCTCTTGGATTTTTATTTTTTTAGCACTAAAAACAAAGAAAGAGCGACAATTCTGAAAAAAAAAAAAATATATATATATATTTTTTCACTTTCTGTTATATACCAATCCCAATAAAAAATTTAAAAATCTAATTTTTTCATCATTTTAGGCCAATCTGTATTCTGCTATATATTTTTGGTAAAAAAAAAATCCCAATAGGTGTATATTGATTGGTTTGCGCAAAGGTTATCACGTCTACAAACTAGGGGAAAGATTTATGTAATTTTTATTTATTTATTTTTTACTAGTAATGATGGCGATCAGCGATTTTTAGTGGGACTGCGACATTGCGGCGGACAGATTGGACACCTAACTGACATTTTTGACACTTTTGGGGGGACCAGTGACATTACTACAATAATCAGTGTTAAAAATATGCACTGTTACTGTACTAATGACACTGGCAGGGAAGGAGTTAACACCAGGGGCGATCAAAGGGTAAAGGTGTCCCTAGGGGGTGCTTTCTAACTGTATGGGGGATGGGCTTGCTGAATGAACACAGACACCGGTGTCCAGACTTTAACGGTGTCTGGTGTTCCAGACTTTAACAGACAATGACACTCATCACCACCAGAGGGAAATGCACATCTATGTCTTAATACTGCATAAAATCGCTCACAATATGGAGCCACAAAGGATGCATATAGTGTAGTATTTTATTTCTAAAAAAAAGGCTCAAAGCTAAGCATTTACACTAAAATTATACTGTACATCCGTCCAAAAAATAAAATTGATTGTTTTGTGTAAAACAGTAAGAACGTATTTCACCAGCATAACTGCTGATTACAATAGCAAATGCACTTACTGAGATGTTTGGAACAACCTACCTGCCGAGCTCCTTCAAAAACGATATGCATGTGCACCTAGAAGAATTGATGCTGTTTTGAAGCCAAAGGGAAGTCACACCAAAATATTGTTTTGATTTTGATTTTTCTTTTGTTCTCTCACTTTGCATTTTGTAAATTGATCAAAATAAACAATTAAAATATATATTTTTGAAAGCATTCTTACTTTACAGCATATATATTACAGATTACCAGTGCTATATGTGTAGGCTACATAGTGGATTTTTTTTTTTTTTTCTTTTATCGCTCTATCTTTATCAGGACAACAGAAACAAACTATGACCATTTTTTCATAACAGAGGGTTTTGGTTTTGTAGTCCACAGAGAATAATATAATATAAAAAGATCAGCACAGATAGCATAGGAAGTTATCTGTTCACAAGATTTCTGGCAAAATCAGATGGTATTTTTTAACTTATGAAACAGATATAACAAAATGCTTTCAATGGTTTATTTAACAGATGGAAAGATACCAAAAAAAGGAAAAGTTTATTAAGGTTTGCATACACTTTAAATACAGTAAAAACCAAAAAACAAAAGTTCAGCCTCCCCGTGTCCACCACACTCTAAAAATAATTTGCATAGTATAAAGTGCATGTACCACAGTTGGCCACTAGATGGATTAAAATGATTGTAAACAATCACCTTGTAAAACAACACACAGTTTAAAATAGAAGCAAAAAGTAAAACATTTGTGTATACTGTAGTCATAATAATAATAATAAAAAAAAATATAAACACCTTTTTTTTTTTAATCACATTTAATTTAATGATCACATTTCCTCTGTTCACTTTGTTCTCAGTCTCATAAGAGCTGGGGGGAAGAGACGCAACAGTACACTGAGCTTCCCAGTGAATGGCCATGCGGGGAGGGGGGGGGGGGCTGTCAGGACAAGTCTGATCAATGGAACAGAGCAGACTAAGTTCCCAGCATAGCTAGAGAATTGAGCTCAGTTCGTTCTCCTGCCTAGTGGGGTCAGTTTTTAATAGGAAAGCAAAGGGGCTGACAGGAACACCAGGGATTTCACACAAATGAAGCAATACAAAGAGAACAGGACACTTTTTCGTACAAGTATATAGTACAGCAGGCACATATTAGGAACAGTGTTGGGCGAACTGTTTAGGCCGAGAAAAAGTTCGGCCCGAGCATTACCTGTTCGGGTGTTTGCCAAACACCTGAATTTTCTGTGCGTTCGGCGGGATGTTCGCCCGCTGAGCACACAGTCAATATTTTGTTAAGGAGCGGGGCCGACAACTAATTAGTCATCAGCTGTCTGATGGCTTCCCTGCTGACAGCTGAAAGAAAAAAAATATTATTGCTGGCAATAAAAAAAAAACAGCCCCACAAAAATGTAAAAAAAAAAAAAAACGGTGTGGGGTTCCCCCCAAAAGCCATACCAGACTCTTATTAGAGCCGGCAGCCTGGCAGGCCAGGAAAGGTGGGGGGATAAGCGGGGGCCCCCCTCCTCAACCATATCAGGTCACATGCCCCCAACATAGGGGTGGTGGGTGCTTTGGGGCAGGGTGCCCCACTTTAAAGCACCAGTGGGGTTATCAGAATCTGGAAGCCCCTTTTAACAAGAGTGCCCCCAGATCCTGCCCCGTCCCCCATGTAAATGAGTATGGGGTACATTGTAGCCCTATTAATTCACAAAAACAACTGTCAAAACATATAAATAAAAACACTGCAAGGGTTTTTTAACAAGTCCTTTATTAAAAAAAAAAAAAAAAAATGTCCCTCTGCCTCAAAGCACCCCCCCCCAAGTTGAGGGTATGTGGCCTGGTATGGTTCAGGGGAGGGGCGCTTGCTCCTCCCCCTTTCTTGGCCTGCCAGGCTGTGTGCTCGGAGAAGGGTCTGGTATGAAATTTTGGTGGGGGGGAATTTTTTTATTTTTTATTTTGACATGGGGTTACCCTTAAAATCTTTACCAGACTCAGAGGGCCAGATATGGATGGGGGGGGGGTGTTTAAATGTTATTTTTGCTGCAGCATGTTCTATACACGGTACAGATGCGCCACTTTACAGACAGACTAAGGGAACCCCCCAGGCACTATATTTAAATTAATTTTTCATTTTTGTTGTTTCACTTTAAGCATCAATAAATTCACTGCTCCTTTAAAAATGATTATTAAAAAAAAAAAAACATTTTTGCAATAGTACATGTCCCTCGGGGCAGTACCCAGCCCCCCATATAGTCAATTACTTGCATATAAGCCTTCAAAATGGGGACTTTTGATTTCTCATGTTCGGCTCCCATAGAGTTCAATAGAGTTTGCGGTTAAGGGCCAAACATTTCCCCTATTCTACTTAGCTCCATCTAGTGGCCAAATGTCACATTTTCTGTTTACAATAAACGATTTACTATAGAAAAACACAAGATACAGCCTGGTTACATTTGATTTCTGTCCCATTCACACAAAACTAATGTACACACACTTTCACTGGGTGAGTGTACTGTTTATGCAGTTTTTTTTATAAATGAACCCTTCTGGGTTTGCTTACACTCTCAGTGTCATTATAGTCAATCAGATAAAAAGTGAAGCACTCCATCCTACAAACCTAAACTTAAATAAGAGACAGCAAAAAAATACAATAATGTAACTAAAAATAAGTCCTAAATAAAGTTCCAAATGCCACATATGTGAAGTATGAAGTGACTAAGGCTGGCCATTCATGTTCAGTTTCCTTGTACAATTTTCCTTTAGATTTACCATAAACTAAGTAGTGCAAGGGCCTGCCTAATTTGATACAATTGAAAGTTGTTTCGTTTTGACCTCATATTATATGGTTTTTGGTAAATCTAAAGGAAAATTGTACAAGAGGATTGAACATGCATTGCCAGCTTTTTTGTCTTTTATTGGTTAAGCAAGATGGACTTGTGTCTTTTTTCAACCTGACTAACTAATACGAAGAGTAGAAAAACTAAGCTATTGTATGGCCATATGGACGTGCAATGGGCCTCGTTTGAGGTCCACTGTATATTTTATGTTAACCACTTAAGCCCCGGAAGATTTTACCCCCTTCCTGACCAGGGGGTATTTTGCGATTCGGCACTGCGTGAGTTTAACGGACAATTGCGCGGTCGTGCGATGCTGTACCTAAACAAATTTGACATCCCTTTTTTCTCACAAACAGAGCTTTCTTTTGGTGGTATTTGATCACCTGTGCGATTTTTTGATCATGCGCTATAAACAAAAAAAGAGCGTCAATTTTGCAAAAATAACAATATTTTTCACATTTTTTTATCTGAAATTCCCCCCCAAAAAAATGTAAAAATCAAAATTTTTTAACATTTTCGGCCAATTTCTTTTATGCTACATATGTTTGGTAAAAAAAATCGCAAAAAGCGTATTTTGATTGGTTTGCGCAAAAGTTATAACGTTTACTAACAAAGGGAAAGATTTTTGTCATTTTTGTTGTTTTTTTTTTTAACGCGTAATGGCGGCGATCTGCGATTTTTTTTGCGGGACTGCGACATTGCAGCGGACAGATCGGACCCTTGACTGACATTTTTGACACTTTTGGGGTTACCAGTGACATTTCTACAGTAATTAGTGCTATACATATGCACTGTTACTGTAAAATTACACTGGCAGTGAAGGGGTTAACTTTATTTGAGAGGGAGGGGTGGTGTGTGTCCCTAGGGGCGTGATTCTATATAGTGTAGTATTTTTTGCTACTGTAGGCGCGCTCGCTCCCCAGAGCCTCACAGGCTAGCGACGTAGACCTACGTCGCTCTGCCTGTGAGGGGCTGACTGCCGCAGTAAATATACTGTGAGCAGTCGGCAAGCGGTTAACCACCTTTGATATACAGTAGATACTACTTTCTTATATATCACAACTGAAATTCAAATACATTACTGTCTCTAATCCACCTTTTCAGAACTTCATGAGTCTGGTTTACAAAAGGAGTTGGGAAGATTCACACAATAGATTGTGTAAGATTAAAGCGGAGTTCCACCCAAAAGTGGAAGCTCTTCTTATCTGTTTCCCCCACCCCCTCCGGTGCCACAGTGGTGGAACTCTGCTTTAATTTTAGTTAACCAATCGTATTAAAAGAAAATGTCTGTTTACTAATTTAATCTGCACAGGATTTGATAATTGAAGTAAATAGTCACAAACAATATTTATAGGTGATCAGCCCAAATGTGCATTTCCAAAGGAAATCCTGTTCCCTATGGATAGAGAAATGATCATTTCAGGGCTGCAAGCTTCTGTACAAGACTCAATGTGCACACCCACTGAATAGCATTTCCAAATGTAATTTTTGTTTCTCAGTTCTTTTTTATTCAAAAAGATTTTACAGATGAAAATGCACATACCTGATCATCACATATTAAACAACAACAACAACAAAAATCAATCTAAAAATAAAACTTGTTTAAATGAATCATATTGTATTTTGTATAGTTGGCTAACAAATGTAGGTCATCAGCATTTGAACTTCATTCCTTATTACTGTTTCTGGAGGGTGAATTGCATTTGAATCAAATGCATTGGTCATATCCCATCCATTGACAAAACCCACATTTAGGTCAGTGAAAATGATTTCCATTATGTAATAATGGATAGAAGCATGAAAATCGCTCATAGTTTCAAAGTTTGTTTTCATTTCACCCGTATTCTCAGTCTTAATTATAACTTTGGTTTGTGGACTTCTAAGAAATAGGCGTTCAATAGCACGTCGTGTATTAAGCAACCGTCTAATAAAGTAATAAATAGGATATGCTCTAAAATGTACACCTATATTTAGTATAATCACAGTACGCTGATCACCTCTAATTAAGTCAATTTCTCGAGCAATAGTGCGCTCCTCCTTCCAGGACTGATATGAGCTAGTGATGAATGGAAAGGTGTGCCTTTTCCATGTTATCTTCATATTCTTTTTCAGGTCCAAATATAAAATCTGATATGCCCAATTGTCTTCATAAAGATGGAACGGTGTTAATGCTGAGGAAAGAAAATTATTTAAATTGAGGGCATGCACATAATTAAGTTACCTTTGCATACCTTATATACAGTATACAGTCATTTCTTCTTGGTGATCATTATATATACAGTGTGTGTATGTGTATTATATATATATATATATATATATATATATATATATATATATATATATATATATATATATATATATATATATATATATATATATATATATATACACATACTAGCTCAAAAAATTAAAGGAACACTTTGAAAACACATCAGATCTCAATGGGGGAAAATATCATGCTTGATATCTATATTGATATCAACTGGGTAATGTGTTAGGAACAAAGGAATGCTACATCATTTGATGGAAATTAAAGTGATCAACCTACAGAGGGCTGAATTAAAAGATACCCAGAAAATCAAAGTGAAAAAATGATGCAGCAAGCTAGTTCATTTTGCTAAAATGTCATTGCAGCAACTCAAAATGGTACTCAGTAGTTTGTATGACCCCCACGTGCTTGTATGCATTCCTGACAATGTCGAGGCAACGGATTGTGTCCTGTGATATTTCCTCCCAGATCTGGACCAGGACATCACTGAGCTTCTGAAAAGACTGAGGTGCAGCCTGGTGGCGTCGGATGGACTGAATCATAATGTCCCAGAGGTGTTCTATTGGATTTAGATCAGGAGAGCGCGGGGGCCATTCAATGGTATCAATTCCTTCATCCTCCAGGAACTGACTGCATACTTTTGCCACATGAGGCCGGGCATTGTCGTGCAAAAGGAGGAACCCAGGACCTTCTGCACCAGCATAGGGTCTGACAATGGGTCCAAGAATTTCATAGCGTTACTTAATGGCATTCAGGGTGCCATTGTCTAGCCCAGTGTTTCTCAACCTTTTTCCAGTCAGGTGACCTTAAAAAGTATTTTCAGTCTTGAGGCAACCCTGTCCAAGGCTTGGTTCACGTTACTGCGTGTCGCAGAACACACGCAAAATCGTGCTCATTCCTGACACACATACATACATACATACATACAGACATACAGATGTAAACCAAGGGCTTGTTTACATTTGGTTTAGCTGTTTTTACCACCCCCAACTTCTCCCCCTTTAGCTGCAGAGGCAGCAGCTGGGGGCGTACAAATTCTGTGGCTGCAGCTGGAGGTATACCCAGGGTGAATGGGGCTGCACTGCAACCACCCCGCAACTCTGTGCATTGCATGGTTGCGGGTTGATAATGCTGCATTTACGGGCATCAAACAGGTGGGTGAGGGAGCAAAATATTGCCTCTTTACTACCTGTTAAATGCCTCTGAAAAGCAATCTGAGCATGGATTGCTTTTCAGAGGAACAGCACTCCTTGCTGCTATCACAAACAAGCCCCACAAAAGCAGTTCTGATGGTACAGGAACAGGGGGGGTCAGGATTAAAAGTAACATACATACATACACACACTCAAACACACAAATAGACACATGTACACACACACAGTCACACATACATTATATATATATATATATATACATATATATATATATATATATATATATATATATACACATATACATACATACATACATACAAGTGTTCACTAGTGTTGAGCGAACACGGACTATATTATTCGGGTCCGTACCAGATAATTGGATTTTTGTTACACGGACCCGAAAACTTTACTGTATATTCGGGTTTAAAATCCGTGTTCGGTAATTTTATTTCCTGTTTTGTATGTAATGGCGCGCTTTTAACCACTTGCCGCCCGCCCGCCCGCCGTCAATTGACGGCGGGACGGTGCGACCATTGTTCTGGGAAGACGTCATATGACGTGATCCCAGAAAAGCAGGGCAGGCGCGCGATCGTGTGTGCGCCGCCCTGCACTGCCGGTGTCGGGGTGTCCCCGGGACACCCCCCGTCACCGGCAGGGGGGAAACAGCCAATGGGCATGGCTGTTTCCCACGTGATCGGCTGTGTTCCAATGACACAGCCGATCACAATACAGGAGCCCGGAAGATGACCGCGCATGTGCGATCAGGAGCGCGCAGCGCGGTCATGTCGGTGGCGCTGTGTTCCGTAGGAACACAGCTGTCACCGGCAGTAGTAAACAGTCACTGACAGTGACTGTTTACTAAGTGATCGGCTGTGAATCCATTCACAGCCGATCACAAAATGTAAACAAAGAGCAGTAACTCACTGTTACTAGCTCTTCTCCCCTCACACAGTTTCCAGTGTGAGGAGAGCAGAGCTAAAAATAGTGAGTTACTGCTCTGTACACCTGTCAAATGTAAAAGCACACAAATAAAGGTCCCCACACAGTCCTCAGCCCCCCCAATTGCACCTGTCACCCAACAGTCCCCTCATCAGTGCCCAGAAATTGACACCCATAAGGCTACGTTCACATGTGAGCGTAGCGATCACGGGCAGAATCACAGCGATTCTGCCCGCGATCCGGAAATCATTGCAAATTGCGGGACGCCTGTGCGTTGCCCGTGATTTGCAATAGCACCCCAAACGCTGTGCGATGCCGCGATTTCCACCTGCCGAATCGCGGTAACATCGCGCAAACAACGCCTGACGCCCAAAAAAGGTACAAGAGCTTCTTTGGGGCGTCATGCGTTGTTTGCATGATGTTACCTCGATTCGGCAGGCGGAAATCGCAGCAAAATCGCACAGCGTTTGGGGTGCTATTGCAATGCCGCGATTTCCACCTGCCGAATAGCGGTAACATCGCGCAAACAACGCATGACGCCCAAAAAAGGTACAAGAGCTTCTTTGGGGCGTCATGCGTTGTTTGCGTGATGTTACCTCGATTCGGCAGGCGGAAATCGCAGCAACATCGCACAGCGTTTGGGGTGCTATTGCAAATCACGGGCAACGCACAGGCATCCCGCGATTTGCAATGATTTCTGGAGATCGCGGGCAGAATCGCAGTGATTCTGCCCGCGATCGCTACGCTCACATGTTGACATAGCCTAAAGTTCACCGGTCACCAGAGACTGCCATCAGTACCGCCGTGCACCATCGCCCGTCACCTGTCACCCATCAGTGACCATAGCCCGTCACCTGTCACCCCATCAATCACCGTCACCTGTCACCCCATCAGTCATCGTCATCTGTCACCCTATCAATCATCGTCACTTGTCACCCCATCAGTGATCGTCACTTGTCACCCCATCAATCATCGTCACTTGTCATCCCGTCAGTGATTGTCATCTGTCACCCCATCAATCATCGTCACTTGTCACCTCATCAATCATCGTCACCTGTCACCTCATCAATCATCGTCACCTGTCACCCCATCAGTCATCGTCACCTGTCACCCCATCAGTCATCGTCACCTGTCACCCCATCAGTCATTGTCACCTGTCACCCCATCAGTCATCGTCACCTGTCACCCCATCAGTCATCGTCACCTGTTTGCCATATACATGCAATCACTTACCGACCACCTAACGACTATATGCATCGGCCATTAAAAGCTAAATACTGGGGTTATGGCAGCAGATAGCTGCCATAACCCTGGTATTTTTTGAAACGGCGGGCGGTCAGCTTTCAGATAAGGGTGGACCCAGTGGACCGGAGCTACGTCATAAGACGTTGCCTAGCAACCGATTTAAAAGGCCGCTTTTTATTTATTTATTTTTTTCCTTTTTCAACAATTTTTTTTTTCTTTTTTAGTGTAGTTGTGAGGTGTGAGGTCTTTTTGACCCCAGATCTCACAATAAAGAGGACCTGTCATGCCTATTTCTATTACAAGGGATGTTTACATTCCTTGTAATAGGAATAAAAACGATCAAAACATTTTTTTTTTTTAACTGTGTAAAAATAAAAAAATAATAAATAAAATAAATAGGAAAAAAAAAAAATTAAAGCGCCCTGTCCCCTTTAGCTCGCGCGCAGAAGCAAACGCATACGCAAGTCCCGCCCACATATGTAAACGGTGTTCAAACCATACATGTGAGGTATCTCCGCGATCGTTAGAGCGAGAGCAATAATTTGAGCCCTAGACCTCCTCTGTAACTCTAAGCTGGTAACCTGCAGCAATTTGTAAAATGTTGCCTATGGGGATTTTTAAGTACCAATGTTTGGCGCCATTCTGTGAGCATGAATTTACTTATTATTACTTATTATTTATATTTCTTATTTTTTAGTTAAAAAAAGTGAATTTTTTTCAAAACAAATTGCATTTGGAAGACTCCTGCGCAAATATGGTGTGATAAAAAATATTGCAACGATATCCATTTTATTCTCTAGGGTCTCTGCTAAAAAAAAATATATAATGTTTGGGGGTTCTAAGTAGTTTTCTAGCAAAAAAAAATGATTTTAGCTTGTAAACACCAAGTGTCAAAAATAGGCCCAGTCTTAAAGTGGATAAATGGACAACTTTGTGAAAAGTGCTACTTGGATGTTAGGCCTATGTATGTGGCCAGGCTGGGAAAAAGTGTTACACATGTGGTATCGCCATACTCAGGAGGAATAGCAGAATGTATTTTGGGGTGCAATTTTTGCTATGTACATGCTATGTGTTAGAAATATTGCATAAATGGACAGCTTTGTGTAAAAAAAATGTGTTTTCATTTTCTTTGCACATTTTCCAAAAACTTGTGGAAAAAAATGACATATTCAAAAGACTCATTATGCCTCAAAAATTATATGTTGGGCTGTTTGCTTTCCAAAATTGGGTCATTTTATGGGGGTTTCCATTGTCCTGGTGCTCCAGGGCCTTCAAAAAAATGCATTTTTTCACAATATTTTCAGTCTTTTTTTATTTATAGCACAAAAAATAAAAAACACAGTAGTTATTAAATACCATCAAAAGAAAGCTCTATTTGTGTGAAAAAAGGACACAATATTTTTATGGGTACAGTGTTGCATGACTGAGTAATTGTCATTCAAAGTGTGAGAGTGCTGAAAGCTGAAAATCAGTCTGGGCAGGAAGGGGGTGAAAGTGCACTGTAGGCAAGTGGTTAATGGCCCGGTTTCAACAGCCAATCAACAAGCGTTTAACTGGTGTGCCATAGAAGCCATCACAGCCATGCCTACTAATGGCATGGCTGTGATTGGCCAGCTGAAGCATGTGACCCAGGTCTTTATAAGCTAGAGACACATCGCGGTGTGCGTCAGTCTGTTCTAGTGTAGGGAGAGAGCACACACAACGGTGCTGGCTGCTGCTGATTAGGGACAGAGACAGGAAAAAAAACACATTGTGGCTGAAAAGAATGTAGGGACAGGTCGGAGTGTAGGCAGGGAAAGATAGAAAAGCATTTTAGGGACAGGCTGGAGAGAGTAGGCAGGGAGAGATTAGGAGACACAGGACAGAACAATCGTCCGTTAGCGATCTACATCGATTTGGCTGTGTGGGGGGTGGTGCAGTGAACGATCTTTTTGCCCTCACTTGAGCCCACTGAGGAGGAGGAGGAGGGAGAAAAAAAAATATTTTTATCAGTCTGTTGTGTGCAGCTTTCAGCTATATTTTACAACACAGTACTGTTCTAATCTGCTATTTTAAAATTACAAATTTAAAGGGGAATTTTTTTTTTTTTTCATTTCATAGCCTGCTGCTGACCGTGACATAAAATATAAGACACTGCTGTGTTCACATCTGCTATTGAAAAATCACCAATTAAAGTGAAAAAAAAATTATTCTTTTTTTCATTCATACGTTACTGTGACATAAAGCCTTTACACACAGTGCTGTTCTAATCTGCTATTTAACCACTTACCGCCCGCCCGCCGTCATATGACGGCGGGACGGTGCGGCTATTATCCTGGGCGGACGTCATATGACGTGACCCAGTAAATGCACGGCAGGCGCGCGATCGCGGGCGCGCCGCCGTGCACTGCCGGTGTCGGCGTGTCCCCGGGACACAGCCGGTCACCGGCAGGGGGGAAACAGCCAATAGGCATGGCTGTTTCCCACGTGATCGGCTGTGTTCCAATGACACAGCCGATCACAATGGAGGCGCCCGGGAGATGACCGCGCATGCGCGATCGGGAGCGCGCAGCGCGGTCATGTCGGTGGCACTGTGTTCCGTAGGAACACAGCTGTCACCGGCGGTAGTAAACAGTCACTGACAGTGACTGTTTACTATGTGATCGGCTGTGAATCCATTCACAGCCGATCACAAAATGTAAACAAAGAGCAGTAACTCAGTGTTACTAGCTCTTCTACCCTCATACAGCTTCCAGTGTGAGGGGAGAAGAGCTAGAAACATTGAGTTACTGCTCTGTACCCCTGTAAAAAGTAAAATCACACAAATAAAGGTCCCCCACACACAGTCCTCAGCCCCCCCCAATGTCCCCTGTCACCCAACAGTCACCTCATCAGTGCCCAGAAATTGACACCCATAAGGCTACGTTCACATGTGAGCGCAGCGATCGCAGGCAGAATAACCGCGATTCTGCCCGCAATCCGGAAATCATTGCAAATTGCGGGACGCCTGTGCGTTGCCCGTGATTTGCAATAGCACCCCAAACGCTGTGCGATGTTGCCGCCATTTCCGCCTGCCGAATCGCGGTAACATCGCGCAAACATCGCATGACGCCCAAAAAAGGTACAAGAGTTTCTTTGGGGCGTCATGCGTTGTTTGCGTGATGTTACCTCGATTCGGCAGGCGGAAATCGCTGCAACATCGCACAGCGTTTGGGGTGCTATTGCAAATCACGGGCAACGCACAGGCGTCCCGCGATTTGCAATGATTTCTGGATCACGGGCAGAATCGCAGTGATTCTGCCCATGATCGCTACGCTCACATGTGAACATAGCCTAAAGTTCACCGGTCACCAGAGACTGCCATCAGTACCGCCGTGCACCATCGCCGTCACCTGTCACCCATCAGTGACCATCGCCCGTCACCTGTCACCCCATCAATCACCGTCACCTGTCACCCCATCAAACATCGTCACCTGTCACCCCATCAGTCACCGTCATCTGTCACCCTATCAATCATCGTCACTTGACACCCCATCAGTGATCGTCACTTGTCACCCCATCAATCATCGTCACATGTCACCCCGTCAGTGATTGTCATCTGTCACCCCATCAATCATCGTCACTTGTCACCTCATCAATCATCGTCGCCTGTCACCTCATCAATCATCATCACCTGTCACCCCATCAGTCATCGTCACCTGTCACCCCATCAGTCATCGTCACCTGTCACCCCATCAGTCATTGTCACCTGTCACCCCATCAGTCATCGTCACCTGTCACCCCATCAGTCATCGTCACCTGTTTGTCATATACATGCAATCACTTACTGACCGCCTAACGACTATATGCGTCGGCCATTAAAAGCTAAATACTGGAGTTATGGCAGCAGATAGCCCCCATAACCCCAGTATTTTTTGAAACGGCGGGCGGTCGGCTTTCAGATAAGGGTGGTCCCAGTGGCGGATTCACCGCGGAATTACCCTTACGGTGCAGGGGAAGAGGTGCCCCCCCCCCTCCTGCCGCGTCCCAGACGTTTTCCCAGCTTACCGGACCCGCCGGCAGCGGGGAAAACTATCCAGTCCCGGATCCGCAGAGACAGGAAGTCGAGTGAGGGCAAGATGGCCCTCACTCAACTCTATGGTCTTGGAGGACCGGAGCTACGTCAAAAGACGTTGCCTAGCAACCGGTTTAAAGGGCCGCTTTTTTTTTTGCTTTTTTTTTTTTTCCTCTTTCAACAATTTTTTTTTTTTTTCTTTTTTTAGTGTAGTTGTGAGGTGTGAGGTCTTTTTGACCCCAGATCTCACAATAAAGAGGACCTGTCATGCCTATTTATATTACAAGGGATGTTTACATTCCTTGCAATAGGAATAAAAATGATCAAAACATTTTTTTTTTAAACTGTGTAAAAATAAAAAAATAATAAATAAAATATATAGGAAAAAAAAAAAAAAAAAATTAAAGCGCCCTGCCTCCGTTAGCTCGCGCGCAGAAGCAAATGCATACGCAAGTCCCGCCCACATATGTAAACGGTGTTCAAACCATACATGTGAGGTATCGCCGCGATCGTTAGAGCGAGAGCAATAATTTGAGCCATAGACCTCCTCTGTAACTCTAAGCTAGTAACCTGCAGAAATTTTTAAAATGTTGCCTATGGGGATTTTTAAGTACCAATGTTTGGCGCCATTCTGTGAGCATGCACAATTTTGAAGCATGACATGTTGGGTATCTAATTACTCGGCGTAACATTATCTTTCATATTATGGAAAAAAATTGTGCTAAATTTACTGTTTTCTTATGTTTTAGTTCAAAAAAGTGAATTTTTTTCAAAAAAATCGCATTTGGAAGACTGCTGCGCAAATATGGTGTGATAAAAAATATTGCAACGATCTCCATTTTATTCTCTAGGGTCTCTGCTAAAAAAATATATATAATGTTTGGGGGTTCTAAGTAGTTTTCTAGCAAAAAAAAATGATTTTAGCTTGTAAACACCAAGTGTCAAAAATAGGCCCAGTCTTAAAGTGGATAAATGGACAACTTTGTGTAAAGCGCTACTTGGATGTTAGGCCTATGTATGTGGCCAGGCTGTGAAAAAGTGTTACACATGTGGTATCACCATACTCAGGAGGAATAGCAGAATGTATTTTGGGGTGCAATTTTTGCTATGTACATGCTATGTGTTAGAAATATTGCATAAATGGACAGCTTTGTGTAAAAAAAATGTGTTTTCATTTTCTTTCCATATTTTCCAAAAACTTGTGGAAAAAAAGGACATATTCAAAAGACTCATTATGCCTCAAAAATTATACGTTGGGCTGTTTGCTTTCCAAAATGGGGTAATTTTATGGGGGTTTCCATTGTCCTGGTGCTCCAGGGCCTTCAAAAGTGCGATAGGTTGTCAGGAAATTATATGTGTAATTTGTGCTCCTAGAATGCCGGACGGGGCTACTTGGATGTTAGGCCTCTGTATGTGGCCAGGCTGTGAAAAAGTCTCACACATGTGGTATCTCCATACTCAGGAAGAGTAGTAGAATGTGTTTTGGGGTGTAGTTGCAAGTATACATGTGCTGTGTGAGAGAAATAACCTGTTAATACGGCAATTTGTAAAAAAAATAAAATAAAAAAAAATAAATCTTCATTTTGCAAAGCATTGTGGGAAAAAATTACAACTTCAAAAAACTCACCATGCCCCTTATTAAATACCTTGGAATGTCTACTTTCCAAAAAGGGGTCATTTGGGGGGTATTTGTACTTTCCTGACTTTTTAGTGTCTCAAGAAATGAGATAGGCCTTCAGTACATCAGGTGTGATCAAGTGTGATCAATTTTCAATGATTCGCACCATAGCTTGTGGACTCTATAACTTTCACAAAGACCAAATAATATACACTTACTTGGGTTATTTTTACCAAAGATAAGTAGCAGTATAAATTTTGGCCAAAATTTGTGAAGAAAAATTACTAATTTGCAAAATTTTATGACAGAAACAAAGAAAAATGCGTTTTTTCACAATATTTTCAGTCTTTTTTTATTTATAGCACAAAAAATAAAAAACCCAGTATTGATCAAATACCATCAAAAGAAAGCTCTATTTGTGTGAAAAAAAGGACACAATTTTTGTATGGGTACAGTGTTGCATGACTGAGTAATTCTCAGTCAAAGTGTGAGAGCGCTGAAAGCTGAAAATCGGTCTGGGCAGGAAGGGGGTGAAAGTGCACTGTAGGCAAGTGGTTAAAAATTACAAATTTAAAGAGGAGTCTGTGTTTGTACGTGTGAGATACACCGTTTTATATACTTTTTTTCTATTCCACTATTCAATATACACCCTTTTGGGGTGAAAAAAATTAAATTGCAGCATAGTCTGTATGGGTACATGTGAGATACACCTTTTAAATTTGTTTGGCGCATCTCCTTCCACCGCCGAGGATTGCAGGGTGCTTCAGTTTGCCTCCTGTTCCGAAGTCCTCCTACTCCTCTTCCTCATCCTCCCTTTAGGGTACAAAAAATTGTAATTGGGGCCTAGTGTGTGTTTGTACGTGTGAGATACACCGTTTTATATACTTTTTTCTATTCTGCTATTCAATATACACCCTTTTGGGGTGAATAAAATTAAATTGCGGCATAGTCTGTATCGGTACGTGTGAGATACACCTTTTAAATTTGTTTGGCGCATCTCCTTCCACCGCCGAGGATTGCAGGGCGCTTCAGTTTGCCTCCTGTTCCGAAGTCCTCCTACTCCTCTTCCTCATCCTCCCTTTAGGGTACAAAAAATTGTAATTGGGGCCTAGTCTGTGTTTGTACGTGTGAGATACACCGCTTTATATACTTTTTTCTATTCCGCTATTCAATACACACCCTTTTGGGGTGAAAAAAATTAAATTGCGGCATAGTCTGTATCGGTATGTGTGAGATACACCTTTTAAATTTGTTTGGCGCATCTCCTTCCACCGCCGAGTATTGCAGGGCGCTTCAGTTTGCCTCCTGTTCCGAACTCCTCCTACTCCTCTTCCTCATCCTCATCCTCCCTTTAGGGTACAAAAAATTGTAATCGGGGCCTAGTCTGTGTTTGTAGGTGTGAGATACACCGTTTTTATATACTTTTTTCTATTCCGCTATTCAATATACACCCTTTTGGGGTGAAAACATTTAAATTGCGGCATAGTCTGTATCGGTACGTGTGAGATACACCTTTTAAATTTGTTTGGCGCATCTCCTTCCACCGCCGAGGATTGCAGGGTGCTTCAGTTTGCCTCCTGTTCCGAAGTCCTCCTACTCCTCTTCCTCATCCTCCCTTTAGGGTACAAAAAATTGTAATTGGGGCCTAGTGTGTGTTTGTACGTGTGAGATACACCGTTTTATATACTTTTTTCTATTCCGCTATTCAATATACACCCTTTTGGGGTGAATAAAATTAAATTGCGGCATAGTCTGTATCGGTACGTGTGAGATACACCTTTTAAATTTGTTTGGCGCATCTCCTTCCACCGCCGAGGATTGCAGGGCGCTTCAGTTTGCCTCCTGTTCCGAAGTCCTCCTACTCCTCTTCCTCATCCTCCCTTTAGGGTACAAAAAATTGTAATTGGGGCCTAGTCTGTGTTTGTACGTGTGAGATACACCGCTTTATATACTTTTTTCTATTCCGCTATTCAATATACACCCTTTTGGGGTGAAAAAAATTAAATTGCGGCATAGTCTGTATCGGTATGTGTGAGATACACCTTTTAAATTTGTTTGGCGCATCTCCTTCCACCGCCGAGGATTGCAGGGCGCTTCAGTTTGCCTCCTGTTCCTAACTCCTCCTACTCCGCTTCCTCATCCTCTACCGCCTCCTCATCCGGTCAGCGTAACACCTTCACCACCAACTTCAGCACAGCCAGGGGTAAACGACAGCAGGCAGTTTTAAAACTTGCCTGTTTGGGGGAAAAACCACACACCGCGCAGGAGTTGTGGAGGAGCATGAAACAGCAGACCGATGAGTGGTTGCTGCCAGCGAGCCTCAAGCCCGGCTTGGTGGTGTGCGATAATGGGCAAAATCTCATAGCAGCTCTGGGCCTAGCCGGTTTGACGCACATCCCTTGCCTGGCGCATGTGCTGAATTTGGTGGTGCAGAGGTTCTTTAAAAATTACCCTGATATGTCAGACCTGCTGCAGAAAGTGCGGGCCGTCTGTGCGCACTTTCGGCGTTCTCACCTTGCTGCTGCTCGCCTGTCAGCGCTGCAGCGTAACTTCGGCCTTCCCGCTCACCGCCTCATATGTGACGTGCCCACAAGGTGGAATTCCACCTTGCACATGCTGGGAAGACTGTGCGAGCAGCAGCAAAGCCATAGTGGAGTTTCAGCTGCAGCACGCACGCGTGAGTCACTCTGCGGAACAGCACCACTTCACCACCAATATCTGGGCCTCCATGCGAGACCTGTGTGCCTTGTTGCGCTGTTTTGAGTACTCCACCAACATGGCCAGTGCCGATGACGCCGTTGTCAGCTTAACTATCCCACTTCTATGCCTCCTTCAAACAATGATTCGGGCGATGATGGAAGAGGATGTGGCACAGGAGGAGGAGGAGGAAGAGGGATAATTTCCAAGGCTTTCAGGGCAGTCATTCACAAGTGGCTCCGAGGGTGGGTTCCTGCACCCACAAACGCCAGGTACACAATTGTCCAGCAGGGGCACAGTTCTGGAGGATGAGGATGATGAGGAGGAGGACATGGAGGAGGAGATGGAACCATGTTGACAGCAGGGTGGCACCCAGGCCAGCTCATGGCCATCACTGGTGCGTGGCTGGGAGGATACAGAGGACACAGACGATACACCTGTATTTAGCATTGCTGGGGGCGTTATCACAGAAAAGCGCAGCCGCCTGTCCAGAGACAATGTGGACAAGCTCACATTCATTAAAATGAACCAGGCATGGATCCCACAGGACTTTTCCGTACCTCGTGCAGAATAGAGATGGATACCGGCCTTACCCAGCCATTGTTATATTTTTGATTTTTCTCACTCTTTTGGGGTGTACCCTAATTTAAAATGACTAAAAAAAAGCAGTGCTGGCTACCTCGTCCCCCTCCACCGCCACTTCTACCTACACCGCCACATCCACCGCCACCTCAACCTCCCTCCTACTCCATATAGTTACATAGTTACATAGTTACATAGTTAGTGAGGTTGAAAAAAGACACAAGTCCATCCAGTTCAACCCATGATGCGTGTGTGTGTTTGCTTTTAACCGTACATTGTGTACCCCTGTATGTTGTGGTCTTTAAGGTGTACGTCTAATAGTTTTTTGAAACTATCTATGCTCCCCGCTGATACGACTGCTTGTGGAAGAGAATTCCACATCCTTACCGCTCTTACAGTGAAGAACCCCTTACGCACTTTAA
This sequence comes from Pelophylax lessonae, assembly GCF_965119305.1. Taxonomy (NCBI): domain Eukaryota; kingdom Metazoa; phylum Chordata; class Amphibia; order Anura; family Ranidae; genus Pelophylax; species Pelophylax lessonae. The sequence goes on along the minus strand of NC_138772.1, from coordinate 440,413,931 downwards.
GGTTAAACCGCCTTTCCTCAAGTTTTTAGTGAGTGGCCACGTGTCTTATTGTATTCCCTTTCTCTGAATAGTTTGTTCCTTATGCTAGGGTCGCCAGTACAGTATTTGTACATTGATATCATATCCCCCCTCAATCGTCTCTTCTCCAGAGAGAATAGGTTCAGTGCTTGTAGTCTTTCCTCATAGCCGATGTCCTCCATTCCCCTAATTATTTTTGTTGCCCTCCTCTGGACTTTCTCCAGTTCCAGCACATCCTTCCTGCGGACCGGTGCCCAGAACTGGACAGCATACTCCAGATGTGGCCAGACTAGAGTCTTGTAGAGCGGGAGAATAATCTCTTTATTTCTGGAGTGAATCCCCTTTTTTATACATCCCAGCATTCTGTTGGCTTTGCTTGCGGCGGCTTGGCATTGCATGCCACTGCCAAGCCTGTTGTCTACCAGTACCCCCAAGTCCTTTTCCATCCTAGACTCACCCAGAGGTTCACCCCCTAGTGAATAGCTTGCTTTCTGGTTTCTGGCACCCAAGTGCATTACTTTACATTTTTCTACATTAAACCTCATCTGCTCATAGTTGGGGGTATCAATACAAAGTTATGGGCCTCATCCTTCACAGATGAAGAAAATTGTTGTATTTTTCTGTTTTTTTTTTGTTGTTTTAGTTATTTCCCTATCCGCATTTGTTTGCAGAGCACTTGCCATGCTCTTAACTACATTTTGCTGCCATTTGCAGCACTCTAGCCCTTTCCATTGGTATTTTAGAGCCATTTTAGTGCCTGAAAGTTCGGGTCCCCATTGACTTCAATGGGGTTCGGTGTCCGAGTCAAGTTCGGAAAAAGTCCGGGTCACGGACCCGGACTTTTTTTTCAAGTTCGGCCGGACCCACTGAACACGGACATCCAGGTGTCCGCTCAACTCTAGTGTTCACATACAAAAAAAAAGTGTACAAATACACAAATATACAGATGTACACGTACACACACAGACACAAGTAAACACACGCACATGTCGACACACATGTACACATATACATACACACACATGTACACTCATACACACACAGATTCATGTATAAAAGCCTAAGTGCCAGTTCACACATATGGAATGTCAGACATCGCGTGTGATTCGCAGCGCACTGCTCTGCAAACCACATGCGATGTCAGTGCGTTGCAAATTCAGCCATACAGATTGTATGGCTGATTTCGCATCACATTCGACCAAAAGTGCACAGGACCCTTTTTTTGGTCCTCACCAGAATCAGATAGCATGGGTGTTCACAGCTATGCGATCCGATTCACGTCCAAACTGACAGTTCGCACTGCAATATGCAAACTGATTTGGTGTTGTTAACTTTGTATTGATACCCCCAACTATTCGCATATGACAGTGTAAACTGCCTGAGAGATGAGTGCGATGCGGGAACCCGCAGTGGATTTGCGGGGTTCCCGCATCTCATATGTGTGAACCAGCACTTAAAAACCTTCTAGCGCAGTACCTTTCTCATTTAGCTGGGTACTGCACTGTAGGGGGGAGCAGAGAGCACAGCACACTTCCCCTCCCTTTACTTTCACTTTTGAGGCTGATGGAGCTGACTCACAGTGCCAATGAGTTTGGCAGGGGATCCGGAGAACGGGCTTATCTGACAGCCCTTCTGATCCCATGATTCCGCGGCACACCTAAAGACCTCTGGTGGCACACTGGTTGAGAAAGGCTGGTCTAGCCTGCAGATGTATATGCATCCCTCCATGGATATGCCTCCCCAGACCATCACTGACCCACCACCAAAACATTCATGCTGAATGATGTTACAGGCAGCATAATGGTCTCAATGGCTTCTCCAGACCCTTTCAGATCTGTCACATGTGCTCAGGGGGAACCTGCTCTCATCTGTGAAAAGCACAGGGTGCCAGTGGCGGACCTGACAATTCTAGTGTTTAATGGCCAATGCCAATAGAGCTCCATGATGCCGGGCAGTGAGCACAGAGCCCACTAGGACGTCGGGCCCTCAGGCCACCCGCATGAAGTCTGTTTCTGATTGTTTGGTCAGAGACATTCACAACAGTGGCCTGTTGGAGGTCATTTTGTAGGGCTCTGGCAGTTCTCATTCTGTTCCTCCTTGCACAAAGAAGCAGATACCGGTCCTGCTGATGATTTAAGGACTTTCTATGGCCCTGTCCAGCTCTCCTATAGTAACTGTCTGTCTTCTGGAATTTCCTCCATGCTCTTGAGACTGAGCTGGGATACACAGCAAACCTTCTAGCGATTGCACATACTGATGTGCCACCCTGGAGGAGTTGGACTGCCTGTGCAACCTCTATAGGGTCCAGGAATCGCGTCATGCTACCAGTAGTAAAATTGACCCTAGCTAAATGCAACACTAGTGAAAAACAGTCAAAAAGATGAGTAGGGAAAAAATGTCAATGGCCTCCACCTGTAAAACTTTTCCTGTTTTGGAGGTCGTCTTATTGTTGCCCATCTAGTGCACCAAAGCAGCTGAAACTGATTAACAACCCCCTCTGCTACTTAAAGTGATTGTAAAGTCTTGTTTTTTTTTTTTTAAATTACAAACTTGTTATACTTACCTCCTCTGTGCAGTGGTTTTGCACAGGGCAGTCTGCATCCTCCTCTTCTTGTTAACTTGTCTCTCGTTGCTGCTCCTAGCCCCTCCCTCCTGTCAAGTGCCCCTACAGCAAGCAGCTTGCTGTGTGGGCACCCAAGCCAAGCTTCAGCTCCATGTGTTCATTCAGACACGGAGCCCGTAAATGCAGCATTAAAGGGGTTGTAAACTCAAATGGCTAAAATTGATCTAGCCTCTGTGGGTTTGTTCATTAACCTCTTCTGGACCGCCCCATGTACATTTACTGCAGTGGGATGGCCCCTCTGCGTGAAATCACTTACCTGTACATGATTTTGCTCTTCCTGGTACAATGGAGCACAACATGGGCCTATCGCCACACCCTGTACCTGGAAGTAGTGGGAGCCATCAATTGTGAACCCGTTTCTCATGAGTACAGTATATGCAGAAGAAGTGCCAGAATGAATTGACTATAAGCTCCTGAACTCTGTTCTCTTTCTCTCCGAAAACATTGTATTACTGCAAGGCCAGAAGAGTGAGGGATGCTACTATACAAGTCTTTGATGTCTATTGCCACCAGTATGGTGCCAGGAGGCACCAGTATCCCATCAAGGGAGTGTCCTAAATATAAGAAGGTAATGATATAACATAAGGGCATAAATAGGCATCAACCAGACGGCTTGCCAACTCCATCTTGGAGCCAATACCGGATATAATAGGCCTACCTGGTAGAAATTTAACACAGATTGCTTTATATGTATCCTTATTTAAAATGTGCCAATGGTAGGGTTGTATCATTAATGCAGACAACTCTTTGTAAAATCCCTCAACTATATCTTTAGATACTGGCCCATACCATTCCCAATTTTCTAACATTTTTGGAGACATCGGGCTCCATTCACAGAACCAGATTGCATGTGGTATGTAGGTGCCCAGACATATTTTCCCTAAATACGATGCGATCCTGAAACAGTCCATTCACTATACTGTTCTGCGGTATTTACCGCAAAATGCTAAAGATGCTTGGTAAATACCACATGTAGGCTCGGTTTCCACTACCGCGGCTACAAAGTCGTGCTACTTCTAGCGCGACTTCGTAGCTAAAGTTGTTTGCGGCTTTCAGTGAGACTTGTCCCTCATTATAGAGGGAAGTCGCACTGAAGCCGGCTCAAAAGTAGTGCACAAACTACTTTTGAAGTCGCCGCAACTCAAGTCGCGGCAGTGGAAACGGCCCGAATTGAAATCAATGGCTTTTGACTTGCTGTGCGACTTGACATGTGTCAAGTCGCACAGCCAGTCGCACTAGTGGAAACCGAGCCGTACAGGCATTAAACTCAATTAACGGAAGGGAAAAAATACTTGTATAATGTATGCAATAATTAACTAGCGATCAAGGCATACAGTATTTAGGGAATGGGCACTGGCACTGCCCCTTAGTTATTTAAGAACTGTCAGATGGCGGAGCTGTCAGATGGGTGGAGCCTTCGTCGGAAGCTTTTTTTTTTCTGGGTCGGTGGTGGCTGCTGCCATTGTGATTGATGATGGATCCACATCAGGGGACATTTATTTATTTATTTATTTATTTTAATAAAGGACTCCTGTGGTTTTTTTGCATCTACACTTCTTTTTTTTGGTGAGTAAGTAGGGGTACCATGTATCCCTACTCATCTACATAGCTGGGGGATGGGATCGGGGGGAACCCTTGTTAAAAGTGGCTTCCAGATTCCTAAAAAGCCCGCTGACAATAGACCCCCACAACCACTGGCCCTTGTGCCCATCAACGTGAGCAAAGTACTTTGGGGGCGGGCAAAACTCCCCCGCCCCAAAGCACCACCCCATGTTGAGGGCATGTGACCTAGTATGGTTCAGGAGGGGGGCGCTCGCTCTGTTTCCCCCCTTTCCTGACCCGACGGGCTGCATGCTTGGATAAGAGTATGGTATGGATTTTGGGGGGATTCCACGTCACTTTTTTAAAAATAGAATTGGCATGGGGGTTACCCTCAAAATTCATACCAGACCCGAAGGGCATTTTTTTTCCTAATTTTTTTCCTAATTTTTCATTGCCAGCAGTTTTTTTTTTTACATTCAGCTGTCAGCAGGGAACCCAGCTGGCAGCTGATGACCTACCACTTGTTAAGGACCCGGCCGCTGCCCGCTCCTTAACAACTATGACACTTACTGGTTGTTAAAGATGCCAATTCCTTCACAGCACGGTATTTGATTGATTGATCACCCGCATTTTTTCACTTCCAAAATACCGCATGGCTTTTTTTAGTGAATGTCAAAAAACCTTTTGAAAAATGCTGAGCGGTATCTTACGGCATACTTGGATGCCGTAAGATACCGCTTTGTGAATGGAGCCCATCATCCTGTACTGTGCTTATTTCCATAAGAACAATGTGTTCACACGTTATCAGAGGGTTATACTACTGTTTCCTCATTCTGACTTCCTTTTTGAAAAGCATGTGCAAGCAGTCTATGGTGTAGAGTTTTTTCTTCACAATGTAAGCGTCCAATGCACTGTGCTAAGATGCCTGTTGTATTCATGGATTATTGCTAACTATGTGTAATTGTATGTATTTTTTTGTTATACTGTAGCTAGTGCAAAATAAACCCAACTGTCCTGAAGAAGTGAAATCATTTGCAAAACAGGTTGACTTTTTGGATTTGGAGAAGTAATTGGGTACCAATATAAAGAAAAGTGCATTAAGATTTGTATGATCTTTAAGGTTGCCCTGCTCCACTTTGAGTATAATTCTTGCAATAGATGTCCCCTATTTGGGGGTAGTGTTTTAACAAATATGTTATGCTTTTATTGATTCTAATAAGCCTTATGGATTCATATATTACATCTGTGTCATATTAAGCCATTAAAGTTTGCCTTTTTGGAACAATTTATTTAATATGTTTTTGCTATACATGTGTAGCTCTACTCCCGTAGCAGCCACAGGATTTACTGTGCAGGTCTTCCCAACTTCTGTCTCTTTTAAGTATGAAAGTGTCGAGCTCTTCAGGATACCAACCAGTGTCCCCTTTAATAGACCTACATCTGACTATAACAGGGCACCAGAGGGGTAGCTAAAACACAAGCTCCCCAAGATCTTTCAATTTCTGTACTCACAAGGCCCAAAGACAGATAGACCCTTCTTCCAAGCGATGCCCTCTAGTGATACCAGACAGCTCTATGGCAGACAACCCCCCTCGGTCATCTTCTTCTCAAGTTTTCTGGATAAAGAGGGAGCTAGCCAGCAGCATATCACACAGATTAGACCCAGTGGCGGCTGGTGCATTGGGGGCGCAGGGGCGCCGCCCCCCATCCATGCATCCGGGCCCCCTAATCTACATACAGGGCGCCGGACGCATGGATTCCAATGGGGTTTTTTTTTTCCGGAAAACGTGATTAGAGACAGAGGCTCTAATAGGCTTCAAAAAAATGGTGGGCTCTGGGTGCAGAGCACTGCGCCCAGAGCCCACCCAGTTGTGTGACAATAGCGAATTAATATTTGCTATTGCCACACTGATTCTCCTCCTGGCAAATCAGGAAGCGGGTCCTGAGACCCGTTTCCCGATTGGCAGAAAGAAAAAGCCATGCTATTGGCCAAGGAGCAGAGGAGGAGGAGGGAGGAAACTGAGGGGGAAGCCGCTGCTGCCTGCCCAGGGTGAGTGAGCCGGCAACCTGGGGGGGAGACAGTTCGGGCTGGAGCTGGTGGGGGACAGTGCAGGCTGGAGCTGGTGGGGGATCGGGGACCAGCGGGCTGGAGCCGGTGGGGGACAGTAAGGGCTGGAGCTGGTGGGGGACCGGGGAGGGGGGGGCACAGTGAGGGCTGGAGCTGGTGTGGTTGGGGAGGTATAGTGTGGTCCATCTGTGGCCCCCCCTGCCCATGGAGCACCAGCCGCCACTGATTAGACCTACATAAACAATTACAGCTTGCTAGGTACAGTGAGCCAAACTATGCTTTTGTCCACAATGTGGCAGCTAAATTTACCTATCAAAAACACACTTTAACACTTGTATAACTATCCTAGCATCTACCTATGAGGGTGCTACACAGAATATTAGAACCACATACCAGGGTTGATTTACTAAAACTGGGGGGTACAAACTCTGGAGGAGCTCTGCATTGAAACCAATCAGCTTCCAGTTTTTTTAGTCTAAGCTTAATTGAACAAGCTGAAATTAGATGTGGAATTGCTACCATGCACAGCTGCACCATAGTTTTCACTCTGCAGTTTTAGACTGGGTTCACATATGCTGTGGCTTTGGTTCACAGCATGGGGTCTGGCGCGTTGTGTTCACCGATTCAGGTGCAAATCAGGTCCGAATTTTTGCATGAATTCGCACCTGAATTAGAACCAAAGATGCACAGGTCCCTTTTAAATCCAGACTGTAGGCACCATGGAGCTGTGTCTCCATTGGGAGCCAGTCACACTCTCCGGTCATGGGAATTGGATGTGCATATGTGTGAACCCAGTCTAAGTAAATCAACCCCATCATTCTCAGCTTTCTTTGTCCGCTCATGCATTGGGGGTCATTTTTAGCTAGTAAGCAGGTTTGTTGATTGGTTGGAATGGGGTTTCATCATGCCTGGATGTCCCTTTTTATACACTAGATACACAGATTCTTGCACTGAAAAGATTACACTTTGGACTCTTACTTATTGATACATTTGACATTTACACTGTGTACAGTTGTTCAAGTTTTGCACATTGATTTGTAGGCTTTTTTATTTGTTTACTGATCTGTTCGTAACAACCATTATTTGGATGTGTGTGTAAAATATATTGATTAGTTCAGCACTTTTGTGTTTTCGTGTTTTTATATTTGGTATCAGAATTTTTGTGCTAACTGCTTTTCACAGGGCTGTAATAAAAACAGATTTAACAACAAATTTAAGAACTCTCCATTCTGCATTCTTCCCAGCTGCCATATGATGTGTCATGAAGGAGCGACCCTGCGCATGCTTATCAGAGCACATGTGAATCTTCATGTGTACCTTGCCGCTGACATTTCAGTCCAGTGACACAGACGCATTACATTTCACATGCTCGAGAAGGGCAGGGATGGTCTTTTGGGCAAAATAATAATGACAAGCAGAGGCCTAACTAGAACCTTCAGAAAACCATGAAGGTCCCCCTGAACCCTGGCTGGGGGCCCTTCCGTCTGAGCCCGGGGCCTTTACCTTTATCTGGGTCCAGTCCGGTTCTTCCTACCAATGACACCCAAGGGTCTTCTGTACGGATACTGGTCTGTCTATACTTGCAAGTTTTTTAAATCTGTCGTGTCCAGCTTGTTCTAGACATACATGTTTGTGCAATCAATTTTTGTTATGTGTTCTAAATAAATTTGATTTTATACGTATATTTCTCGTATTCTTGTTCAGTGTGTGTGTGTGGCATATGAAATCCCATACCAATGGGGGATTTTTCCTATATCTATTTATCTGGATGATGGCCACCCACACTGGGTATTGAGTGATAGGTTCTACCAATCCAACCTTTATCTTTAGTTAGGCTTCATTTAGAATACCTTGTCGAGTTTTGGAGACCTCACTTGCAAAAATATATTGATAAAATAGAACAAGTCTAGATATGGGCAACAAGAATGATCAAAGGTCTGAGGGATAAAACATATCATTGGAGACTTCAGGAACTTAATATGTACAGTATGGAGGAAAGAAGGGGAAGGGCAGACATGTTTTAAACCTTTAAATCATCAAGTGGGTGAATATGGTTCAGTAGGACAGTATTTTTAATATGAAGTTGAGATAAAGAATATGGGGACATGACTTTACACTAGCAGGAGGAAAGTTCAAAACTAATCTTAGAAAGTATTATTTTATAGAAAGAGTAGTTCATGCTTGGAATAAAGTTTTGGGTCCCAGCAGGGGTAGTGATTCAGTAAACAGTAAGTGGATTTAAACATGCCAGGGACAAACATAGATAAAAATATACATATACATATATACTGTATATATATATATACACACTATATCCATATATAGATAGCTAGACAGATAGTGACAGTGCTGTTAGCTGTGAGCGGGTATGTCACCCAGGATTGTCCACCAGGCAGGTTGAGAGGCTCCAGGAGGATTGTTTTATTTGGAGGAACCTGGCTTTTAGGTTTCCTCATTGTTTTTTGTAAAGTTAAGTTGGGGACGTAGAGCCTGGAGATTTTGCGGCGAGCTAGGTGGAAGGAAATCTCCAATCCTGGGACCAGAATTTAGGAATAGCCGGAACACTGAAGTGCAGGTGTGGCTGGGTCTTTTAGGAAAGACAGGACCAAAGTTCTGGGCTCCACCCCAGGAGTCAGGAGGGCTCCACCCCAGAAGACAGGAGGTCTGGCCCAGGAGTCAGGAGTGCTCCATGTGGTAGTCAGTGCAGCACGGGGCTACTATTCGTGTGCACCCTGTTGGGTAAGCGAACAGTCTGTAGGAGACAAGAGCCTGAAGTGAAAGGCCAGAGCAGCAGTGCTCCACCCCAAGAGCCGGCAGGGGTGAATGACGTTTGTGTTGGGGAGCAAACGAATGCTGAAAACCCGTGTGAGGGAAACACATGTTTTGTTTTCTGAACTTTTCTTGTAAACAAAATTGGCGAGGAAAGCCATTAACCACTTGCCGACTGCCTAACGCCGATCTACGTCGGCAGTCAGCCCCTCACAGGCAAAGTGACGTAGGGCTACGTCACTAGCTTGTGAGGGTCTAGGGAGCGAGCGCGCGCCGCCGGAGGCGCGCTCCCGCTCCCGCGTGGTCACGAACCCCCCCGCGCGTGTGACCAGCGGACCCGATGTCCGCCGGTCACTCGGCGATCGGCGGGGGAGAGGGAGAATGTCAGGCAGCTTGTGTAAACAAGCCACCTGTCATTCTCCTCGCTGTAAAGACACTGATCACACGGATCTAGTATGTAGATCCGTTGATCAGTGTCCTTACAGCTCAAGCCACAGCCAATCACAGTAGAAAGCACGCCCCTAATAAAGTTAACCCCTTCACTACCAGTGTATTTTTACAGTAACAGTGCATATATATAGCACTGATTACTGTAGAAATGTCACTGGTAACCCCAAAAGTGTCACAAATGTCAGTCAAGGGTCCGATCTGTCCGCCCCAATGTCGCAGTACCGCAAAAAAAATCGCAGATCGCCGCCATTACGCGTTAAAAAAAAAAACAACAAAAATGACAAAAATCTTTCCCTTTGTTAGTAAACGCGATAACTTTTGCGCAAACAAATCAAAATACGCTTTTTGCGATTTTGTTTACCAAACATAGGTAGCATAAGACAAATTGGCCGAAAATGTTAAAAAATTTTGATTTTTACATTTTTTTGGGGGGAAATTTCATATAAAAAATGTGAAAAATATTGCTATTTTTGCAAAATTGACGCTCTTTTTTTGTTTATAGCGCGTGATCAAAAAATCGCACAGGTGATCAAATACCACCAAAAGAAAGCTCTGTTTGTGGGAAAAAAAGGACGCCAAATTTGTTTAGGTACAGCTTCGCACGACCGCGCAATTGTCCGTTAAAGTCACGCAGTGCCGAATCGCAAAATACCCCCTGGTCGGAATGGGGGTAAAATCTTCCGGGGCTTAAGTGGTTAAAGAAGAAACAGCGAGTGGTGGTGTCCTTAAAGCTCTACTTTTGATGCGAAACGCTATAATTGGTGGAGAATGCCGGCACAATCTGAGATCCCTGCAATAAAGTAAGCTCATCTGTGTTTTGGTTCAACTGTGTTTTGGTACATGAGACTGCACAATCTGTGTGTGCAGGTGAGGAGAACCTGCAAGAGAAAAGCAACTTGCTTTAAAGAGACAGTATAAAAGGTCCTAGCGCTTATGGATCTATTGGTATTTATAAAGAGGTGGCTGCTGCTTACTAATAAGGTCTGTGTGCCTTTAAATGTGGAAGTGTGGAAGTCAGCGCTGCTCAAAGTGCCAAAAAATCTTTCAATATAAATAAATGAATATTCAAATAAATAACATGTATGCATTAAATACATACATAAAGTGCTAAGTGCAAACCATGCTTGAAACTTATGTGCAAAGTATAAATACATAAATAAATAAATAAATCAATGTCCTCCAAAATTTGTGCATAAAGTTCATATAGCAAGAATAATTAAATGTCCTCCAATTTAGTGTACACATTTCATGAGGTGCCAGTGCTGTAAGGTGCTCCAGTGCTCCACTCTGTACAAAGTGCTGGTGCTCCCCCTAAGTGTCCCTTCTCACCGGAACACTGTGCATATAAGGCCTTATACACAGATGCCTTGCCCATCCAGTGTGTTCTCCAAGCCTGATTATCCACATGCTGGTCCTATGCCTAACTGTAGTAGGCTGCTGCAATGCGCTGTTGGCCGTATCTCCCCTCAGCAACAAAAGGAAATGATGCTCGCCATGGTGAAATACGTTCAAAGAGTTTATTAAATTAAAAAAGTATTACACTTACAGTATAACAGAGTAAAGTGGCGCTTTGCTGTCCAGTGGTTTTTAATTTATTTTTCCTCCTTGCAGTGATGAGACTCCGTAATTTCTGTTCACAGGTATTAAAGAAAGTATACCAAAGATCATTTAATTCCTCATTATCCATACCATCTTTGGGTGCTACGTTCCAGTGTAATCTTCTGGGTGTCACACCTTTTATGTACTGTTCTAGGGTGGTTATGTCCCAACAGGCTCTAACTTGTTTGTCTAACGTGTTCTTTAAACATTTCAAACTATGGTCGATATCAACATTAATAGCATTCTGGGAAAAAAAATTCTTCCGTATTGACTCTTCTGTTATTAATAAAATCAAAAACTTCCATAGCTGCTTAGGGATAAGACAAATAATAGCTCAAGAATGTATGAAAGGTCCTAGCGCTTATGGATCTATTGGTATTTTAAATTAATTTAATTCATAGTATAAAATGTAATCTTATAGTGGGTGAAGAGTTAACATATGCCCACTAAGGGTCACTGGTTTTCAATGTTTGGTATTTTATGAAAAAAGTATAGAACCACTGCATACAAAGGTGTTTGATATGGCCCATTTATTCCTATAATAAGAGAGTAATATAAGAAAATTAGTGGTTAAATAAGGGCCGACACGATACATAACATATCTATGCACTTCCGGCATGAACGGCGGGTGTATTGCATGCCATAAGGTGTATTGGGAGGAGCGTTCTGTTATTTAAGCATATGATACTATTGACAATGCCCAGGGGGAGGGTGAAACACGTCTAGCGAGGCAGAGAACGTACAACGTCACCTTCTGTCATTTCCGATCGGTGGAACGCACGCTGCAGGAGCAGCCAGCAACCACCGGACCGCAAAGCGCCACTTTACTCGGTTATACTGTAAGTGTAATACTTTTTTAATTGAATAAACTCTTTGAACGTATTTCACCATGGTGAGCATTATTTCCTTTTGTTGCTGAGGGGAGATACGGCCAACAGCGCATTCCAGCAGCCTACTACAGTTAAGCATAGGACCAGAGTGTGGATAATCAGGCTTGGAGAACACACTGGATGGGCAAGGAATCTGTGTATAAGGCCTTATATGCACAGTGTTCCGGTGAGAAGGAACACTTAGGGGGAGCACCAGCACTTTGTGCAGAGTGGAGCACTGGCACCTCATGAATTGTGTACACTAAATTGGAGGACATTTAATTATTCTTGCTAATTTTTTCATGCCTGAACAGAGTTTGCCAAGGAGAAAGGCTGTTGCTGCTGTTGTCCCTAGCAACACTGGTGCCAATAGACCAGTTATGGAGATGCAATGTTCTAAACTGGAAAGAAGATGCAGTTGCTGTTTGCGGTGCAGTGAGCAGGGGCACACAGTCTCCAAGTGCCCTTTGTCCCAGCCTCCAGTGCAAAGCCACCTAGCAAAACAAAAAGTCTCCGTCTGTGTTTAGGAAGCCTGCTCTGAGTGCCAGGAGTGAGCAACAGGTCTACCAGAAGTTTGAGAGGAGTGCAGTTCCCCTTAGCAATGCTGTGATGTCAGGTCTGTGGACCGCAAGACAAAGGGATTGCCTGCAGAGGAATATGGCAAGTTGAAAACAATGATGCTTCGTGGAGAGAGAAGTCATCATGTTTGGGAAAGCCAGCAAAATGCAGCGGAGAGAGTGCTATCTCCCACTCGGAAGGAGGAGCTACAGAGGTGAGGTGGCCCACCATGTTCCCCGAGATGCATGTTGAGAAAGTGAGATCTCCTTTAGCAACGGAGAAAGTCGCCAATTACCATGCCTGGAATTTGGTCAACTGGGGCATGGCATATTTTCTTGTCCTGGGTTATGGAATACAGCGGGAGATAATGTTGCTGGGTTTAACTATATGTCTGCAAGCTCAGATTCCTGTTTTAAAAGGTTTGCAGTCACCCCTGGCAACAGAGAGCAAATTCCTGTTGTGCCTACAGGGGGTGCTAAACAGCAGGAGATGCCTGCTGTAATTTCATCCCGTGGCCACCAGAGGGAGTTGGCCAGTGAAAGTGCAGCAGAGGACTGGTTCATGAGAGGTCGTACTCAAATGAAGATGGTGACCCCTACTACTGCGGATGGTAAGACTGTGTTTAAAAAAATTATGGCTGAAACCGCTGATTTCATGTCGAAAAGTACTGCTTATGAGACTGTCCATGATGATATGAGAGTGACCTCAGTTAGTGGGACCACTGAAGGTGCCCTTGAGAGTTACTGTGCCCTGTGCAGTGGGGAGGCAGGGGTTAAAGTCAAGCCTGCACCTGTGTGTAGTTCCCAAGAGGGAAATATTGAGTTAATACAACCTGTGCAAAATGCAATGATGTGTGAGGTTTGTGAAGCGCCACCTGAGCAGGGTGGTGGATGTGTGGTATTGCAGCCTGCTATAGTTAAAAATGTATTGCCACAGTCTAGGTTGAACAAAAGTGACATGTGCAGTGTGTCTGTTGCTGAGCCACTCTGTCCCTCTGGGTCTCCTTGGGCAGTTGGAACGGCACTGCGGGGTACCTCTGAGGGGAGCACAGAGGTAACAGACTGGGACAGATGGGCAAAAAGCCTGTCGGCTTTATTGGAAAAGGCCTCTGTTAGTAACAGGGGAACGGACATGATCTCTGCAGTAGTACAAACAAAGGTGAATCAAACAAAACTTGTGTTTAAGGAGAACCACAAGTCCCAGCACGCAGATGAAATATGTCAATCCTTCCACGACAGACGAGAGGAAGCCACCAGTGGGATAACAGAAAAGGGGATTGGCTGCTTACCAGAGGCTGTTGGCTACCCAAATTAATGGAGAAGCCAAAACGCTTATGAATAATTATAAACCACCGGATATAAAAGGTCTGTCATGGCTGTTCAGTTCAACCTGCAGGAGGGCACATAGGATCCACATATATGAAGGAGTAACAATAGCACATAGCGTAATATTGTTTAAAAACGTTGCATTTATTAAAAAAAGGTTGTGCACTTACATGAAACAAAAAACAATCAAGCATAGTAGATATCTCCACTTATCAATGGAAACGCAAACACCACAGCGTTTGTTTGCTGAAGCCATCTTGGGGGCATGGTGTCATGGCGTCTGGTCCCACCCAACGCATGCTTCGTCACAAGAGGGACGTCGTCAGATTCCGGTTGATATGGCAATAGGGACTGTTCACAGGGAGTCGACCTGTTTCCAGGTTATATCGTCCCCATACTACCCCGTTGTTTTGGGTTACCCGTGGCTTCAGAAACACAATCCGATCTTTGATTGGCAGCAGGTCGAGTTCCTCTCTTGGTCTCCACAGTGTGGTGCTGTTTGTATCCATGGGCCTGTTAAGGTACTTTGTACCTCCTCGGATTCAATGCTGCCTACTGAATATCGTGAGTAACAGGATGTGTTTGACAAGGTGCGCGCTGGAACTCTTCCTCCCCGTCGTCCATATGATTGTGCCATAGACTTGCAACCTGGTGCCATTCTCCCTCGTGGCAGGGTTTATCCTCAGTTGCAGAGAATAAGGCCATGAGGGAGTACATTGTGGATGCGCTTGCCCGGAGGCACATTTGCAAGTCAACTTCTCCAGCGGGTGCCAGTATCTTCTTCGTAAAGAAAAAGGGAGGTGTGTTGAGACCTTGCATTGATTATGGGGGGCCTCAATCGCATCACTGTCAAGAACTGAGTTGTCCAGGAAGGACACCGGTCATACCTTCAGATCATATCCTGGCTGCCATGCATACCAATCTAACCTGTCCTCATGGGGAACAGATTTTGGCTGCCCAACCTGATGCTACCACAGAGAGACCTGCTGACAAATGTTTTGTACCTGAGGGGTTACGCATCAGACTGTTGCACACATACCATAATTCCAAGACTGCCAGTCATCCTGGTAAGAACCAGATGTCCTGGACTATTTCTTGTCAGTTCTGGTGGCCATTTCTCCGTACTGATGTTGCTGCGTATGTGGCTGCTTGTTCTGTCTGTGCCCAGAACAAATCTCCTTGGCACCTTCCCTTGGGCCTATTGCATCCCATTCCCAATGGTCCCTGGTCTCACCTGGCAATGGATTGTGGGACTTCCCGCATCTTGAGGTTACACGGTTATCTTCATGGTTGTTGACTGGATCTCCAATATGTGCCACTGTGTTCTGTTTAAGCGGCTGCCTACCACCCAGGAGCTTGCCTTGGTGTTGGCCAGGGAGGTCTTTCATTTACACGGGTTGCCTAAGGAGTCTCAGACCGTGGGAGCCAGTTTGTCTCCAGGTTCTGGTGCGCCTTTTACTCCCAGTTGGGTATTCAACTCTTCTTCTCTGCCTACGTTCCGCAGTCCAATGGTGCCGCTGAGTGTTCCAACCAAGCTCTGGAGCAATTTCTCCGCTGCTATATCTCTGACCATTATGACAATTGGGTTGATCTACTACCCTGGGCGGAGTTTGCCAGGAACTCTGCCATCAACTCATCTGCCGGAATGTTTCCGTTCATGGCCAATTATGGGTTCCAACCTGCTGTGTTGCCAGAGTCTTTCTCGGCACAGGACATCCCGGCTGTGGAGGATCATCTTCGTGCTCTCTGTTCCTCTTGGGTGCAGATTCAAGAGTCTTTACGGGTCTCTGCACAGTGTCAGAAGCTCCAGGCTGACCGGAGACATTTATCTGCTCCTTTGTACCAGGTCGGGGAGAGGGTGTGGTTGTCGACCCGTAAACTCACCCTCAGGGTGCCTACTCCAAAACTAGCAGCCTGTCTTGTTGGGCCTTATCGCATCCTCCATAAGTTGAACCTGGTGGCCTATGCCCTCGATCTTCCCCCTGGCATGTGTATCTCCAATGTCTTTTACATGTCACTTTTGAAGCCACTGGTATACAATCGCTATACTAATTCACTTCCCTGTCCTCATCCCATTCCTGTGGGCAATCATGAGGAGTATGAGGTTAGCAGCATCTTCGATTCTCATCTGTTCCGAGGTCAGTGTCAGGGTACTACCAACATCCTGGCCAATCAGCGAATTTGCGCATTGGCGCGAATGCGCATGCGCGCCCAAACACGGACAAACGTAGTCAGGAATGTGTGTGCGCCAATGCATACGCCGTGCGTAATGGCGCTTGGCGCCAAAGGGCCTATTTAAAGCCAGCAGCCACAACAACTAGTTGCTGGAGGATCAACAGCCTCCTGTGTTCCCTGTGCCTTGTACAGTTCTATTCAAAATTATTCAACCCCCACTGAAATTCATTGTTTTGGCCAGTTTGACATTGATTTTGATCATTCAGTCATCCTGCTTACAATTAAATCAAAGAGGCACGTGTAGGTCAGACAAATATAACATAACATTTATAATGAAATAACCACAAATGTCTTTTCTGTGCTCACATCATTATCCGTTTTATTCAACCCCCAAGTGACATTCAATCTTAGTACTTAGTACAACATCCTTTTACAGTTATAACAGCTTTTAAACGTGAAGCATAGTGTGACGGTATCAGTGTATCTCACCGCCTTGTAATTCCTTAATCCCTAATAGTTGAAGAATCCCCAATTCGCCAAATAAGAAATCGCTGGTATCGCTGAATAATTCCACACATGAGCCAAAGCTGAATGTTCGAACGCCTTTACTGGAAGCTACCACAGGCATTTAAAACTACAATTTATTTTATCCCCTGCCCCCATGCAAGGGAGACACCCACAACAAATACACATTAACCAATAACACAAAGGTTACAATCCACATAAAATCCCCCCCCCCCCCCCTCTGTCTGTGAGGTAATTATGGTAAACAATGGTTAACATAATTATCACAGGCAGGAAAAATGCAGTTTTATCCACATGCTGTAACTTTAAAACTATACATGCAATCTTTATACAAATACATATTCACAATCAATCCATTCAGGGGAACAACATATTAAAAAATGGCACGAATCAGGCCAGGGGTTCCAAAGTTAGTACAAGTCTCTTTGGCCTGGCTGTACAAGTCTCTTTGGCCTGATTTGTCTGCCCAAAACTGGTTCTACTCAGTCTTTTGTCCTGGAGACAATTGAGGAGTGATCCACTCATCTCCCAAGGACAGCAAAATACATGAAACTATATAACTATGTAGCTTATTGCATAACACAGGTAAATTCAACATATCCCCAGAGAGCTTAGATCTGAGCGCACATTATTACTGAATGGCAGATCACATACGTACAGATTCAACAGCAGGGGAAAAACAAGTGTTCCAACATGGGACCATAATCACATGGTAAGAGGCTGACAAGTAGTCCTCTCCAGGTATTCGTGGCAAACTCAAAAGAGGGGAATTTGTCACAGACATATGAACGAATACTCCATATGGTCTTTTAAGCAGGGAGAGGAAACATGCGAACAGACATAGAAGGACATCCTTCACAATGGCCCCCCTTTTTCTCCCTGCTCCGGCAGACCCCGTTAGACCTTTCCTGGACTAATAGGGGCTGGCGGTGCTCCAGGCCTAGTCAGATAGTAAGTCAGTTTGCCTTGACAGCCCATCCGCGTTGCCGTTTTGCTTTCCAGGGCAGTAATGAATGGTGAAATCATACAGCTGGAGGGGAAGGCTCCACCGTAACAATGAGCATTGTCTCCAGCGACCCGGTTGAGCCAGACCAAGGGGTTGTGGTCAGTCAGGAGAGTGAAGGCATGGCCATACAGATGGGGGGTGAGTTTTTTGAGGGCCCAGACCAGCGGCAGGCACTCTTTCTCAATTTCTGCATAACTGACTTCCCTTGGCAACAATTTCCGACTCAGGTAGATCACCGGGTGCTCTCCTCCATCCTCACTGACCTGGCTTAGTACTTAATCCAAACATTGAGGCATCTGGGTCTCAGTCGGTTGTGGGTGGCTCTCGGCAGCACGACTTTGGGCTCGGGTGGTCACGGCTTGTACTTCTTGTGGAAAAGTGGTTGCAAAAGCGGAAGGGCCAATATCATTGCCCAACACTACCTCGGCGGGCAAATCTCTCATTACCCCAACCTGTACGTTGCCCGCTCCGGCACCCCAGTCCAGATGTACCTGAGCCGTAGGAATCCGGTACACTGCCCCCCCTGCCACTCACACCGCAATTGATTTCCCCGGTCTCTCTTTGTTGTCAATGAGGTGCCTTTGTACCAAAGTTATGGTAGCGCCACTGTCTTGTAGTCCTTGGGCAGTTTTCCCATTAATCATCACCAGCTGACAATGATGTTTGCGGTTGTCCGTGATGGCGGATTGAACACTAAGGGCTTCATACAAGTTACCCAGGGGTTCTTCCCGGAATTCTTTGGCATCCCAAACAGAGGGTACTGGATGATCCACACAGTGAACTGCTGACCGGGGTTGAGGGAAACCAGGTCGGGTCCAGCTGGTTCTGGGAGGCTCCAATGGACAGTTGTTCCGAATATGCCCCACTTGGTTACACCGATAACAAATGATACCGTTGTTGGGTGGCCGGGAATAGCGAGGTGTAGCCGTCACCGGCCTGCTGGACTGTTGGTACCAGGGGAGCGCTGAAGCTGTGGGTACTGTGAGACATGGAGGTTGGGTTCTTGGAGTAGGTGCTGTAGCTTTCCGAGTATCTGCATACTCGTCTGCCAATTTGGCAGCCTCTGGTAGGGAAAGGGGCTTGCAATCTCTTACCCATTCTTTCACCTCTGCTTGGATGTGGTCGTAAAACTGCTCCAGTAGTGCCAACTGCAGGACGTCATCCAGGGTTGAAGCTTGGCAGCTGGTAATCCAATGGGTAGCTGATTGTTGCAGGCGACAGGCCCATTCTGCGTAAGAGTCCTTTTCCAGCTTACGGGAATCTCTGAACTTTTGCCGGTATGCCTCTGGAGTTATTGCATACCAGGCAAGGAGAGCTTCCTTAACCTGGGCATAGCTGTGAACGTCTTCCCAGGGTACCGCTCGGAAGGCATCTGCTGCTTTGCCAGATAGCTTCCCTGCGAGTATGGAAACCCGGTCTTCTGATGGTACTCGATGTAGGATACACTGGCGCTCAAAGTCTGCCAGGTAACCATCAATTTCACAGTCCTTTTCGTCAAATGATTTAAATGCACTGAGGGGAACCTTTCTGGAGTCCCCAGTGCTGCTGGGTCCGCTTGGGAAACTTACGGCTGCTTGCTGTGTCTCTGCCAGTTTTAACTGTAGCTCCAGCTGTGCTTTTTGCTTATTTTCCCCCGCTATGATTTTCATCACCTGCATGATGATCTTCCGGCGTTGGGTTCGGTCCAAACCATGCCAGTCTCTCTCGCATCTCCCGGTTTGTGGGAGATTCAGTTTCCCGAACCGTCGGTATATCCATCTCCCGAACGGCCGGTATTTCAGTTTCCTGTCCGATCGTTACTGCCTCAGCCATGCTACCTCAATCTAGCTCCATCAATTCGGCTATAATGACCCGCTTAGCCTTGCAGCCTGCACTTTTCCCCCGAACTTCCAATAGTTCCTTTAATGTGCTGCGCTCGAGCCTCTTCCTTTGGATTCTTCTTTTAGGGAAAAAAAGGAAAATCCCACATCTGCCAACCAGTTGTAACGGTATCACTGTATCTCACCGCCTTGTAATTCCTTAATCCCCAATAGTTGAAGAATCCCCAATTCACCAAATAAGAAATCGCTGGTATCGCTGAATAATTCCACACATGAGCCAAAGCTGAATGCTCGAACGCCTTTACTGGAAGCTACCACAGGCATTTAAAACTACAATTTATTTTATCCCCTGCCCCCATGCAAGGGAGACACCCACAACAAATACACATTAACCAATAACACAAAGGTTACAATCCACATAAAATCCCCCCCCCCCCTCTGTCTGTGAGGTAATTATGGTAAACAATGGTTAACATAATTATCACAGGCAGGAAAAATGCAGTTTTATCCACATGCTGTAACTTTAAAACTATACATCCAATCTTTATACAAATACATATTCACAATCAATCCATTCAGGGGAACAACATATTAAAAAATGGCACAAATCAGGCCAGGGGTTCCAAAGTTAACACAAGTCTCTTTGGCCTGGCTGTACAAGTCTCTTTGGCCTGACTTGTCTGCCCAAAACTGGTTCTACACAGTCTTTTGTCCTGGAGACAATTGAGGAGTGATCCACTCATCTCCCAAGGACAGCAAAATACATGAAACTATACAACTATGCAGCTTATTGCATAACACAGGTAAATTCAACATATCCCCAGAGAGCTTAGATCTGAGCGCACATTATTACTGAATGGCAGATCACATATGTACAGATTCAACAGCAGGGGAAAAACAAGTGTTCCAACATGGGACCATAATCACATGGTAAGAGGCTGACAAGTAGTCCTCTCCAGGTATTCGTGGCAAACTCAAAAGAGGGGAATTTGTCACAGACATATGAACGAATACTCCATATGGTCTTTTAAGCAGGGAGAGGAAACATGCGAACAGACATAGAAGGGCATCCTTCACACATAGCTTGACACAAGTGTCTTGCAGCGATCTACGGGTATCTTCGCCCATTCGTCATGGGCAAAAGCCTCCAGTTCAGTCACATTCTTAGGCTTGTGCACTGCAACTGCTTTCTTTAAGTCCCACCAGAGGTTCTCAATCGGATTTAAGTCTGGTGACTGTGATGGCCACTCCAAAATGTTCCAGCCTTTAATCTGCAACCATGCTCTAGTGGACTTGGAGGTATGCTTGGGATCATTGTCCTGTTGAAAGGTCCAACGTCTCCCAAGCCTCAGGTTTGTGACGGACTGCATCACATTGTCATCCAATATCTTCTGGTACTGAAGAGAATTCATGGTACCTTGCACACGCAGAAGCAAAACAGCCCCAAAGCATGATTGACCCCTCGCCATGCTTCACAGTAGGCAAGGTGTACTTTTCTTCATAGGCCTTGTTCTTCCTCCTCCAAACATAGCGTTGATCCATGGGCCCAAACAGTTCTAATTTTGTTTCATCAGTCCACAGAACACTATACCAAAACTTCTGTGGTTTGTCCACATGACTTTTGGCATACTGCAGTCAACTCTTCTTATTCTTTGGAGACAGCAAGGGGGTGCGCCTGGGAGTTCTGGCATGGAGGCCTTCATTACGCAGTGTGCACCGTATTGTCTGAGCAGAAACTTCAGTACCGACATCTGACAAATCTTTTCTCAGTTCCTCAGCAGTCACACGGGGACTTTTCTCCACTCTACGCTTCAGGTAGCGCACAGCAGTCAAAGTCAGCATCTTCTTTCTGCCACGACCAGGTAGCGTTTCAACAGTGCCCTTTGCCTTGAATTTGTGAATGATGCTTCCTATGGTGTCTCTTGGTAAGTTTAACATCTTTGCAATCTTCGTATAGCCATTGCCCTTCCTGTGAAGAGTAATCACCTCTTCTCTTGTCTTCCTGGACCATTCTCTTGACTTCACCATGTTTGTAACCACACCAGTAAATGTCTAGAAGGAGCTGAGTATCACAGTCATTTTAAAGCTGCCTAATTGATGCTTATTAGGCTTTATTGCTGCTCCCTGACATCCACAGGTGTTTTCAATACCTGATTGAAAACACTTCAATGAACCTCTGTTCTTCAGAGTGGTAGTCTTTAAGGGGTTGAATAATTGTGTCAATGAAGAATTCACAAAAGAAACATTTACTACTGTATTACAAAACGAATTGATGTCATTTTAGTTGCATATGGTTCTTTAAGAAGTCCTTGTAGGATTTCATTCTGAATACAATTACAAATGTACACTAAATTCCCTAAAACCCTTTACAGCATTGGGGGTTGAATAATTTTGAACACAACTGTATGTCTCAAGTCAAAGTCAAGTCTCAAGTCATGAATACCAAGTCAAAGTCAAGTCGAGACTTTTATTAATTTTAGTCAAGCAAGTCTCAAGTCCTCAAACTGGTGACTTAAGTCTGACTTAAGTCAAGTCATGTGACTCAAGTCCCCCACCTCTGCCAATTTTCTCTCAGAACCACATGGAACAGGCTGACTAACGCTGCTGGCTCTCACTCTGTGATGGTGTGGGGAGTCTTCAGGGGTGTATACGACCTCTCCTTCCTGCTGTAGCATTAGCTTGGACCTGTAGTGCCATACCTAAAGTGGTGGGACACGTTTTTAAAAAAAAAACATAACTTTTTTTTTTTAATTTTGTGATCCCAGGCGTTTTTAATGGAACCTTCAGAGCATGTGTCACCGCCGAGTCCACTCTCAGAGGCCGCAGGACCCTCCAAATCTACATTCGCCCAGGCGGCCATGACAGCAGTCCTGCAGTCACTGGTATCAAAAGTGGATTTAGCCCTGCTGAAAAGACAGGGAAAGAAGCGCCCTCAGCCCTCACCTGCCCCCTCTGGGTCCTCAGATTCTGAGGATTAAGTAGCCGCCGTGGATGCCAGCAACCCCAGGGGGACTGCCTCCACGCAACTGGAGGGCTCTGATAATGATGAGCTCTCTTCCTCGTCTGCTGTGCAAGAAAAGGCACTTGTGGAGGCACTGATTGTAACTCAAAAAATGGAGGATACTACTAGTGCTGCGTCGGTAACCCCGGTACAGTTTGGTACCCGCAAACTGTCAAAGGCGCTTAAGGTGTTTCCCTTTCCTGCCATTTTGATGAGAATTTGTCACTAGTCAGTGGGGTTCCCCGTAAACGCATGGTTGGGATACCTAAGCGTTTTGCTCGGAGGTCCCCCTTTGAGGAGTCCCTTATTAAGAAACTGACGGTCCCACCGGTGGTAGATTCGCAAGCTTCCAAGCTGAATAAGGCCACCTGGCTACCGGTAGAGGACGCTCCATCCTTTAAAGATCCTGCAGACAAGAAAGCTGAGGCTCTGGTCCGCCATCTTTTCACGGTGACAGGTTCCATTTTGAGGCCCGTGTTCACCATTACCCTGTTCTCTGAGACCTTAACGGAATGGGCTAGAATCCTGCGTCAGAATTTGGAAGGGGGTCAACGTCCTTCTGAGCTGGGGGAATTGACGGACCAGTTCATACAGGGGTTGCAGTATATCTGTGATGCCTCCTTGCTACTGAATAGTTTTTTTTTTTATGCTGAGATCACTATTGAGGTATTTGTAAATTGTTATCATGTCCCCTCTCAGGCATCTCTTCTCAAGGGAGAATAAATCAAGCTCCTCATAATTAAGGTCCTCTAATCCCCTAATTAGTTTTGTTGCCCTTCTCTGGACTCTCTCCAGTTTCAACACATCCTTTCTGAGGATTGCCGACCAGAACTAGACAGAATACTCCAGATGTGGCCAGACCAGAGTTTTATAAAGTGGCAGGATTATAGCTTTATCTCTGGAGTAGATCCCCTTCCTTATGCATGATAATATTCTGCCGGCTTTGGCAGCTGCAGCTTGACATTGCATGTTATTGCTTAGTCTATCTTCTACTAAGACTCCCAGATCTTTCTCTATTCTTGATTCACCCAGAGGTCCCCCCCCCTAAAGCGTATTTTGCATTTATGTTTTTAGTCCCCACGTGCAGTATCTTACATTTCTCCACACTAAAACTCATTTGCCATGTAGTTGCCCATTCTGTTATTTTGTTCAGGTCATTCTGTAAAATTTCTATTTCTTGATTTGAAGTTATTGCCCTGCTAATTTTTGAGCCTTCTGCAAAAACTGAGATTGAACGAATGATCCCGTCCTCAATGCTATTTATGAATAAATTGAACGCAATTGGTCCCAGGGCTGAGCCTTGGGGGGACCCCACTTACCACTCCAGACCAGTCTGAGTATGCATTATTTATCACCACCCTTTGGACACACCCCTTTAACCAGTTTTCTATCCAAGAACAAACCTTGTGGTCTATGCCTTCAGACCTTAGTTTGTAGATTAAGCATTTGTGGGGAACTGTATTGAATGCCTTAGCAAAATCCAGATACACCACATCCACAGGTCTCCCCTATCTAGCTAACAGCTCACCTCCTCGTAGAATGTTAACAGATTGATTTGACAAGAACGTCCTTTTGTAAACCCATGCTGACTACTGCTGATGATACTGTTGACTTTAGCAAATTCTTGAAAATAGTCCCTTATCATCCCTTCCAGTAGTTTACATACTATTGACGTCAGGCTGACTGGCCTATAATTTCCCGGGACATGCCTCTGCCCTTTTTTGAAAATTGGTATCACATTAGCTTTCCTCCAGTCACCTGGTACAGTTCCTGTCAAAATACTATCTGCAAAGATCAGGAACAGTGGTCTAGATAAAACCTTACTGAGTTCTTTTAGTACTCTCGGATGCACGCCATCCGACCCTGGTGATTTATTTGTGTTAATGTTATCAAGCCTTTCCATGATTTCATTCTCTGTTAGCCATAGCGGCAAGTCCTGTGATGTTCTGCTAACCATACAGTCATGGTCAGTATACCCCTCCTTTTCCTGTGTAAAGACTGAGGAGAAGAAAGCATTTAGCACAGTTGCCTTCTCTGTCTCCTCAGTAACCATCCTCCCATCATCGTTAATTATGCGTGCCATGTGCTCTGACCTTGCTTTTTTGCTATTGATATGTTTAAATAATTTTTTAGGGTTCCTTTTACTTTCCTCTGCTATTTGTCTCTCAGAATCGATTTTGTTTTTACATTTCTTATTCGATTCCTTGTATTAGTGGAAAGCCAATAATGTCCCCTCCGATTTATATTTCTCAAAGAATATTTTTTTTTCCTAATAAGCTTTTTTACATTATGCTTTAGCCACCATGGTTTGACCTTGGCTCTTCTAAATGTATTTCCCGTAGGATTGCACTGTGAAATGCTTTTGTTTAATATGCTCCTAAAGCATTCCCTCTTTTCCTCCGTGGTCAGGGTTCCTAGGGTTTGGTCCTGGTTTATTTTCTCTATTATTGAGCACAGTTTTCCCTTCTGAAGTTTAGGGTTCTTATGTTCCCCTCTTGCCTTGCTATCTTGTGATTTACACTAAATGTGATCATCCTGTGATCGCCAGAACCCAAGTTCTCCCGGACTCCTATATCTGTGATTAGATCTGGGTCATTAGTAATTAATAGATCTAGCAATGCATTCTTTCTAGTACGAGAATCCACCAACTGAGACATGTAGTTGTCCTGTAAGACATTCATGACATTCATTCTTCCCTACCAACCTACACCTGTCCCCGGATCATTGCAGGGCCTCAGTGGTGCATGATTTGCTCATGCAGGGGGTCATCATGCCAGTTCCAGAAATGGAACGCTTTCAGGGGTTTTATTCAAACCTTTTTACTGTTTCCAGAAAAGAGGGCAAGGTTCATCCAATTTTGGACCTCAAAGCCTTGAACCGCTTTGTGAAGGTTCAAAAATTCAAGATGGAGTACATTCGCACAGTAGTGGCTTCCCTTCAGCAGGATGATTTTTTTGGCCTCCATTGACACCAAGGACGCCTATCTCCATATTCCAATATATGGCCGACATCAACGCTTCCTTCGCTTTGCGTTGGGAGAAGGGCATTATCAATTTGTGACATTACCCTTTGGTCTCGCATCGGCTTCTTGGGTATTCACAAAGGTGTTGGCCCCCGGTACTCGCCTTACTCAGAAAGGAATTGCAGTACTGGGGTACCTGGACAACCTTTTTCTGCAAGCAGGATTGTGTTCCATCTTACAGAACGATCTGGAAATCACTGTGCGAACTATACAAGAGTTCAGCAGAATTTTCAGATATCAGCTCTGACTACGTCCAACAGGTTTGTATTATCTGGGATTGACTGTCGATTCAGTCTTGACTCGAGTGTTTCTCTAAGAGGAGAAACTGCAAAAGCTGCAGCATGCGATTCAGCTGCTGGTCATCTCTCAGGACTTGCATTCAAGTGCTGGGGTTGATGGTTTCCACTTTTGAGGCAATTCAGTTTGCTTAGTTTCACACAAGATTTTTTCATGTTCGCTCCCATAGACTTTAATAGAGTTTGCATGTTCGCTAGAACTTTTTCCCTGTTCGAGATGTTCTGGTGCGAACCGAACAGGGGGGTGTTCGGCCCATCCCTACCCATGATCAGCAGATCCAAGGTGGAATGTCAAGCTCTTACACCCCCTGCCCACAGTTCTGTTGCCCGTACCCCCCGTACGGCTGTTATTACAGACCTGTAGGCAATGCTTTCCAGGCGTGAAAATGTGAAAAAATAAATATTCAGTGCAAAATCCACACTAAAAACTAAAACATAGCAGCTGAACACTAAAGGTCAAACCTAAACCTCAAAAGTGAATATTAATGAAACAGTGCAGTGCATAATCAATTTCTTAAGTGACAAATCAAATAAAATATATGAATACACCCATTGAACAAAGGATGATATAGAATAATCACCAACTAATAAAGTCCATAAGTCCATTATAGAAATACGGCATCTTGTGACTCCAAATTACATGCAGAAGTGTGTAATGGAAGATAGCCCATCCACCAAGGCAAACACTGCCTCCCACCTCCAATATTCGACCTTAAGAAGGATCACACAGCCAAAAAACTCCAAAGGACCAGATATCACACTCCAGGTAGAAAATCCTGAAAGGGGAAGGAATCCTCATATGGCTCCATAAGCATAGAAGGAAAGAGACAGATGTAGTGTCCTCTGTATGCTTCAAAACTATTTTAATAAAACAGCAAATGTACTTAAAAACAAGCACTATAATATTGCATAAAATCAGAATGTGACAAAGCGATCATGATGGCCGCGGGTGACGTCATGCGTGGCTCCTCCTCCCCGTATGCATTACGTCCATGGGCAGGATCCCGCTCAAGAAGTCCCGCCCATGGATGTAACGTGTACAGGGGGAGGAGCCACAAATGACGTCACCAGCGGCCATCACCATCTGTCACTTAAGGAACTGATTATGCGCTGCACTGTTTCATTAATGCTTTCCAGGCTCCTGTTTTTTTTTTAAATAAATGCACATTTTTTAATCTGCAAAAAGATGTGCACTTATTATTTTTTATGGAAAGGTGAACTTTGCCTTTAACAAAATGGAAAGTAAATGAACAGAAGAGAAATCAAATCAATATATGTATATGTAAGCATCCTTTGCCTTCAAAACAGCATCAATTCTTTTAAGTACACTTTCATACAGTTTTTGAAGTCGGCAGGTAGGTTGTTCCAAACATCTTGGAAAAGTAACCACAGGTCTTCTGTGGATGTAGGATTTCTTGCTCTTATTTATGCTGAATTCTTGTCCTACTGCAGAATTTGAAATGTGAGGCCAATCACACGTCTCCCTGATAGTATGGCATGATGGCTAAATATGTGCCTGTATTTCTCAGCATTTAGGACATCATTGATCCTGACCAAATCTCAAACTCCATTTGCAGAAATGCAGCCCTAAACTTGCAAGACATTAGAACAATACTGTGTATACCATTCAAGTGCAAAATCAAGTGAGTACCCACAGCACAGGTGGGAAGGACAATTGAGTAGCATATGTAAAAGACAATTGATGATAAGTGTTTGCATATAGAAGCAGAAGTCAAAAATACCATCAGCATACTATAAGGAGTGTAAGAGTTGCATACTGTCGGTCTCTACCATGTGGGAATAAACCCCATGGAGCAAATGTGAAGTTCCCATCAGATGCAAAAAAACAGAATTATAATAGAAATTACCATCCTCATACAAGATTTTTGACCTATATTGTTAAGCTGTCAAAGCCTTATCAATGGGGAAAGAGAAGAAAAGGGAAGAAGGGAAAAAGAGAAAGGGAGAAAGAAACAGAAACGATATACTTTTCAAGGCATTTTTACTTTACAGCATTTCTTCTCACCTGCCTGAACTTTACAAACAGAGAGGGTGAATCTTCCTTAAGAGGACCACAGACAATGGACAGCAAAAAAAAAAAAAAACAGACAGGTGTTCTAAGCCTTTTCCACTCTATCTAAAACTAAAAAATGTTTTGCCTTTAGTTATAATTTAAATACACTGTAACAATAGTAATGTTACAATGTATTTACCAATGAAGTTGTCAGTAGAAACTGAACCTGGCTTTCAATTTAAAACACATCCTGGGTTTACAGTTTCACCAAGGAAATATCACACGTTTATATTGTTTTAAACGTACTTTTGACGTGATTCTGAAAATACAGTATCCACTGTTTTAGAGTTGAATCCCCAAACAGGTAGATGAATTTATATTGCAAGCATGTGCCCATTTCTTCCAATTTTTCATATTTCAGCATACTGCATGCCTTTGGATACCATACATTCTTCATGACATATCCACTAGGATATTCTAACTTCATTCCAAATGTGCATTTTTCTTTTACTTGAGTAACACCTACAGAAAACAAAAGACAAATGATATCTGTTGGTTTGCCTTAGATTTTGCAAGTGATGTTTAAATATGTTTATATATTATGGTACACAGGCCAACAACATTAAAATGGTATAAATTAAAACCCACCTCTCTCTTATAAAACTCTTAAAATATATGTAAACCCTAACAACATACTTCTGTCATTTGCTCCCTTTTAGTCTGTTAAATATACCATTCAAAATCCAAAAAAACACCTGACATACATCCAGTTCTAGTGTGACAGCTCTGCTACTCTATAGATTTAGTACAGTGAGTGTGTGTTGTCACCCTAGGACTGGAAACGTTGCTGTCAAGAACACTAGGTATAAATTAGAGAAAATAGGTCTGAAAAAAGAAAACGAATGCAGCCACAACATCTCAGAACTGGTAAGCTGCAATATAATAGGTTCCTGTTATCAGTTTGAAATACAATCATTTGTGATATTATGGGGGTTTCACTCAAGTGTAGTGCTTCTGTCAAGTTCAGACCTGCCAGGGATGTACATTTCAGGACTTTTGGACCACTTTTTTTAAAAAAGAAAGTAAAGTTAATTTCCAACTCAAATAAGTGTACCCTTGCATGGGTGTTCAGCATGCCTCTTCCAATGCTACAAAACAACACAAATGCTTCATACAGCCTCCTGGCTTACTTTTGCAGTGCTGCTTCTGGCCCCTATCTGGTCTTCCAGACTTAAAAAGATGAAAAACAACTGCGCTAATCCAACCAAAAAAGAATTGCAAAGCAGCAACTTCAAGTATGACCGACACCCCAAAAAGCAATAATATATATAAGTTGCACTAAAGGATAATCAGAACATATATAATGAAATATATCAAACAGTGAAAATAAATAAATGAATTAATAGTCCAAAAAAAGTCAGTGAATCAATCAAATATTGAGAACGTGACTTGGGAGTAACCGTGTAGATGAAACGCTTACCAGAAACCGGTAAAATTTGTGCCAAATGATGACAACGACTCCAGATGTGCACAGGGGCTTGGACACGTTAGACCTCACAGTCTCAGAAACGATCCCCTCAGTGTAATAGTTGTATGTGAAAATAAAAATAAAACGCCATAGCGTAAAACCAAAATAACAATTGATGAAATAGCACTCTATGTGAATGTAAGCAACTCAGAATACCCTTACCAAATGTAGGTATAAAAGAGCAGAGATGATATCAAGCTGATGTCAAGGATCGGTGACCAGATCTCCTATTTAAGCTGTCATTTTTCCTACTCTTGGCAAGGAGTACATTATAGGTTTGCTTCGGTGGTGGACTTTCACCTTTCTCACGCCTATATTTACATATTTTATATGAGCACTTTTTCACCACTGGAGTCTCGGTGATCTACATTCACACAGAGTGCTTTTTCATCAATTGTTATTTTGGTTTTACGCTATGGCGTTTTATTTTTATTTTCACATACAACTATTACACTGAGGGGATCGTTTCTGAGACTGTGAGATCTATCGTGTCCAAGCCCCTGTGCACATCTGGAGTCGTTGTCATCATTTGGCACGAATTTTACCGGTTTCTGGTAAGCGTTTCATCTACACGGTTACCCCCAAGTCACGTTCTTAATATTTGATTGATTCATTGACTTTTTTTGGTCTTCCAGACTGTCTCACAAAATTTAGACTCTGTGTCAGCCTCTCTTGCAGCTCTCTGCTGCACTGGCCCACACTCTGACCTCTGGGCAGGGGACCGACTGTCCACCAGATGTCACCCCTCCGAAAACTCTTTGAAGCCTCTGTACTCCAGGACCCAGTCCAATCCAATTCATTTACTAATCCCAGAGAAAGCTGTAAAACCAATTTTCTCTCAGTAGTTCAGTCAGAGTAGCCATCCTGGAGCCTCTACCTCTGCATCGGTGATAACCCTGTGTGCCATTTCTTGCTAACACAGTGCTAGAGCACAGCACTGTTACACATGTTAATAAGCATAAATGTGGGGATTTCATATTAAGAGGGCATGTCAACTTTTCACTGATAAACCTTTGTTCAACAAACACCCACTTTTTCTCTTCCTTTATCTAACCCGCAGCAAGGGATGACTATACCTCAATTCATTCAATATGTGACAGGTATCTTATGTGTATTACCAAACCATTCTATCTATTAAGGCAGGATTACATAGCCTTGCTGTTGAAAGTGTATAGAAACCAGCTGGTTAATGCGATAATAAACACAGACCTAGAAATCTCTCGCCCTTATCATGATTTCCTGAAGGCACTTTATGCAATATATCCAAGCTTTACTTTTCATCATGGCAACCATCACAAAAAAATTAAATAAAACATGCTTCAATTAAAACACTTACTGTTGTTGCAGGATAACACATTGATAGCATCAAAGTCTTTTGGAATTTCAACTCTGATGTTGGACCTTAAAATCAACACCAAAAGCAATTGGTAGATAAATTAACCATAAAAACATTTAAATTGTATTCATTTGTATTCTATACTTTAAAATACTTTTAGCTTAAACATGATCCTCAGCCTCGTGGAACTTCTGAAGCACTGAACATCATAATATAATCAAATACTGTATATATTTCTGCTAAGGAAATATGTCTATCTCATTGCAAGAACAGTGAGGAAATTGAATTTGTCCAGCTTTTCATACGGACGCTTCAATATATGACCAAAATTGAAAAAAAAAAAAAAAAAAAAAGTTTATCTCCAGCCAACATTATTTTTTTACATTTTAGACAGAGTATTGAAAGTTTATAACCTCTGTCAGGTTTTTGTTGTTGTCTGAGGTCTCCTTGGTAAGAATTATCCTCACCATCTGTTCTGGTGACAGTATTTTCCCCAGAATGGAATTAAAGCTGTAGTAAACCACACAAAAAAAAATAGAATCCAAAAAACATTTCCCCTGCAAAACAATAGCATAGATGCATACTAGCACATTATGAAAGACTTACAGTCAGGTCCATAAATATTAGGACATCTACACAATTCTAACCTTTTTGTCTCTATACACCACCACAATGGATTTGAAATGAAACAAACAAGATATGCTTCAACTGCAGACTTTCAGCTTTAATTTGAGGGTATTTACATCCAAATCAGGTGAACGGTGTAGGAATTACAACAGTTTGTATATGTGCCTCCCACTTTTTAAGGGACCAAAAGTAATGGGACAGATTAACAATTATACATCAAACTTTCACTTTTTAATATGATAAACAAACACAAGGGCGCACCGGCCTAGTGCATTATCCTTTAAGAAGGTTTATTAAAATATGAATTAAAAATACTCACAAACGAGTTCTTGATAAAAAACACATCAGACAAAGTATAAAATCCTCAGCATCGAGATCAGGATTAGATCGTCCCCCAAAGCTGTACAGGCTTACGAGTTTCGAGGCAACGCCTCTTCTTCAGAGACTCTGAAGTGAACCCTCTGTATTCACTCTGGTAAAGTCTTCTCTTAATTGTTGACTTTGACACACACACACACCTACCTCCTGGAGAGTGTTCTTGGTTTGGCCAACTGTTGTGAAGGGTGTTTTCTTCACCAGGAAAATAATTCTTCGGCCATCCACCACAGTTGTTTTCCGTGGTCTTCCAGGTCTTTTGGAGTTGCTGAGCTCACCGGTGCATTCTTTCTTTTTAAGGATGTTCCAAACAGTTGATTTGGCCACACCTAATGTTTTTGCTATCTCTCTGATGGGTTTTTTTTTTTTTTCAGCCTAATAATGGCTTGAAATTAACTCTGCACCTTTTATCTGCTCCTTGTAAATGGGATAATGAGGGAATAACACACACCTGGCCATGGAACAGCTGAGCAGCCAATTGTCCCATTACTTTTGATCCCTTAAAAAGTGGGAGGCACATATACAAACTGTTGTAATTCCTACACCTTTCACCTGATTTGAATGTAAATACCCTCAAATTAAAACTGAAAGTCTGCAGTTAAAGCACATCTTGTTTGTTTAATTTCAAATCCATTGTGGTGGTCTATAGAGCCAAAAAGATTAGAATTGTGTCAATGTCCCAATATTTATGGACCTGACTGTACCTTAGAATGAAGGCCATTTGGCTGGCTGAGCCGCAATGCTATCACTCCCGTCACTGCCATGGCATGGCTCTCTCAATGGATGGCATGCCGTCCACTGAGAGTTCAGTGCGCATGTGCCGGTGATGTCACTGGCTGCTACTATAATAAATACCTTCTAAATGATGCACATTTAGGAGATATTTACTGTGCCTACAGGTAAGCCTTTTTTCAGGCTTACCAGTAGATACAAGTAAACAATGGGGTTTAACTACCACTTTAACCACTTGCCGACCGCCGCAAGTACATTTACTGCGGCAGTCAGCGGCTCCTTGGCAAAGCGACGTAGTACTACGTCGCTCACCCAGGAGCCTGTAGGGGGCGAGCGCGCGGCACCGGAGGGGCTCTCCCGCCCCCACTCATCCATAGGCATCCCCGCACGTGTGACCGGCAGCTCCGATGTCCGCCGGCCACTCGCGATCTCCCGCAGGAAAGGAAGAAAGGCAGACGGCTGATGTAAACACAGCCGTCTGTCATTCTCCCTGATGTAAGTACAGAGGCTATACGATCCTGCTATGTAGGATCGTATGTCTCTGGGGTTACATCACAAGCCACGCCCCCCTACAATTAGAATCACGCCCCTAGGGATACATTTAACCCACTGATCACCAATAAAGTTAACCCCCTTCCCTGCCAATGTAATTTTTACAATAACAGTGCATATTTATAGCACTGATTACTGTAGTAATGTCACTGGTACTCCCAAAAGTGTCAAAAATGTCAGTCAGGGGTCCGATCTGTCTGCCATAATGTCGCAGACCCGCAAAAAAAAACGCAGATCGCCGCCATTACTAGTTAAAATAAAGAACAATAAAAATGACATAAATCTTTCCCGTAGTTAGTAAACGCAATAACTTTTGCGCAAACCAATCAAAATACGTTTATTGCGAATTTTTTTACCAAAAATATGTAGCAGAAAACAAATTGGCCTAAAATTTAAAAAAATTTTGATTTTTACATTTTTTTGAGAACTTCATATAAAAAAATGTGAAAAATATTGTTATTTTTTCAAAATTGTCGCCCTTTTTTTGTTTATAGCGCAAAAAATAAAAACCGCACAGGTGATCAAATACCACCAAAAGAAAGCTCTGTTTGTGGGAAAAAAAGGACATCAATTTTGTTTGGGTACAGTGTCGCACGACCGCGCAATTGTCCGTTAAAGTCACACAGTGCCGAATCGCAAAATAGGGCCTGGTCTTTGAGCAGCCAAATCCTCCGGGGCTTAAGTGGTTAAGTGCAAATGTGCAATGGGACACCGTCAGCAATAAAAAAAAACTGTCAGGGTTTTTACCCTTTCCTTATTGTAATGAACAAAAAGGCATATGTGTCACTATTGGAGATATCCCCTCACTTCCTTTTGTTTTACAAACATATTTACAAGAGCAAGTAAAGGAGGATCTCCCCAATGGGGTCTGTAACATAAGAAAAAACCTGACAGAAGTTCTAACCCTTCTCTGCTCTACCCAAAACTATAAAAGGAAAAAAAAAACATAGCTTGAGATACACTTTAAGACAACAAAACAAAAAAGATAAAGTACATAATATGTCTATAAATAAAATAACTTAATTACAGCATGTGTATTTCTCAAGTCCTTGCTGACAAAGACCACTTTTACTCCATTGTACTAACTTTCTATGAAATTCAGACATCACTTGCAGTTCCTACATATACATAAATAAACTTTCTTCTTGTGACACTTTAGCCCTTATTATGTTTGTCTTCCAGATAATCCCAAAAAGCTGTGGGTGGCTGCTACAGAATTTTTTATTGTGAAATGATAAAAGCATAATAATTAGATTGATATCCAGGGCCTGGCATTCCCTTTTCTTTAACCCCTTGCCGACTGCCCGCCGCAGATATACTATCTGGGATATCGGGAGCGAGCGTAGGGGTGCACGTGCACCGCAATTCGCGAGAGGGGAAGCTGATCTGCAGGGCCGGGGGCCGCGATTGCCGCCGAGCACCCTCAATCACTCCCAGGGAAGACAGAATGGCGGTCTGCCATTGTAAACATTGTTCTGTCAGCAATCAACACAGAGCTCCTGCGTTTCTCCTATTTAGGAACACAACAGGTCCCTGTGTTTATTCCATAAGCCCACCCCCCTCACAGTTAGAAAACACTCCCTAGTCATCCGGTAACCCTTTGATTGCCCCTGGTGTTAACCCCTTCACTGCCAGTGTCATTAGTACAGTAACAGTGCCTATTTTTAGCACTGATTACTGTAGTATTGTCACTGGTCCCCCCAAAACCGTCAAAAATGTCAGTTAGGTGTCCAATCTGTCCGCCGCAATGTCGTAGTCCTGCTAAAAATCGCTGATCGCCGCAATTACTAATTAAAAAAAATTAATTAATTAATAAAAATGACATAAATCTTTCCCCTTAATTTGTAGAAGCGATACCTTTTCTGCCAATAATCAGTATACACTTATTGGGGTTTTTCTTTACCAAAAATATGGAGCAGAATACAATTTGGCCTAAAATTATGAAAAAATTTGATTTATATATTTTTTTTTTTTTTATTGGGAATTTTATATAGTAGAAAGAAAAAAAAGATTGTTCCTTTTTTTTTTTTTTTTTCAAAATTGTCACTCTTTTTTTGTTTGTAGCGCAAAAAATAAAAATTACAGAGGTGATCAAATACCACCAAAAGAAAGTGCCATTTGTGGGAAAAAAGGACATCAATTTTATTTGGGTACAGCGTCGCATGATCGTGCAATTGTCAGTTAAAGTAACGCAAAGCCGAATCGCAAAAAAATACCCTGGTCATTAAGGGGGTAAAACCTTCCAGTCCCTAAGTGGTTAATCACTTGCAAGCTATAAAACTTGACAGGGGTTCTAATCCTCCCTACTCTAATCACATTTTCTTTTAAAAAAATTGGCTAAACACACTTTAATAAACAAGTATGAGTGCATCATTCACTTACGCAACAAATAAACTATGCTCAAACTCATTGCATAGAGTCCTGTCATGTCTCCACCAGCTCTTCACTTCAGTAAGGGATTCACAGGAAAAACTCTGTGGTTTTACACAGTAAAAATATTCTTCATCTCTCTGGTCTTTATATTCACAAAGCTCTTCTGTTTTGTTTAGTGCAAATCCACATTCTACCTCTTGTACCTCTTGATGTCTTGTAAATTTGCCCAAATGGTCTACATATCCATGCCACTGGTTTCGAAAGCTCCAAAGAGCTGATGATGCTTCACTTGGATGCATGAGAAATATAGAAATAGTAATGTTACCTTCCCAGAATAACGTAAAATGGACATGATAAGTCCCATTACGAAAATCCTCAATTTTACCAGAAGATCCTGCTCCAAGCTCCAGTGTAAATATTCTTGCCCTTAAATAGTCTCCTCCATATGTCTTCTTGTTTCCATTGTAGTCAAACATTTCGACTTGTACTATTAAATTGTCTCCAACACAGTAGCTGCTCTTTGGATTGATTAGGAAGACTTTGCTGTTTTTAGCACTGGTTGTTTTTTCTTTTATTTTAACAGTAGTTTTAGGGAATGCCTGATTTATTTGATTAAAAATGCTGTTTATTTCCAGTTGAAGTTTTGAAGGTTGTGCCACTGTCCTGTTTGATAATATGTCCGAGACATCTTGCCTCCACCACTTTTAAACAAAATAGAAGAAACATATTACAACCACAATTCAACTGTATATACTGTATGTGTTAAATAGATAGCTTGTGCTTTTATTGTTATAGAAGCTAACCTTTAAATAGGAGAATAGGCAACACCAAGTTAGATAACAGCAGTCAAAAGATTATTGTAATGGAAGAGGGCTAAGCTTCATTTATTTCAGGGTAGCCTTACATAAAATAAGTTGGTAACAGAATGAGGAGAAAGGCAGTGAATACTGCCTTTCCCAAGGTTAAGAGCGAAGCACATAGGCAGGGCAAGGAGATTTCCCTGCCTATATGCAGGCTCTGCTCATGTAAAGTGTATTAAATTATCTTTAGAGCTACATAGATACATACCTGGTTGCCATCATCTGGCCACCCCCAAACAGGCAAAGGTTACATCTTAGGTCTTAAGATAGTTATCTGGCCACATATGTATTATTATCAAAACACTCTATAGCCTATACTTTTCTGCCTCTCACAGGCTTTTCTGGCTTAAGAGGGACTCCAGACAATTTCCAGAAATGCTATACATACGCTAACACAAGTAAGTAGGCAGTCCTTTCTCCAGTTATTCGTAGACCGCATCCAGATACTGGAACTTATGCATCATTACCCACTTTTTCAGATATCGCCCCTTTTTCAGGGCTACAGGCCAGGAGCCCCCCCCTCCCCTTTGAGGGAAACCCCCACTTCCTCTTACCCTCCCTCCAGTGCCCATCTATCAGCAGGATATGTAAGTTCCAGCTAAGCATTGACATACAAGTAAATTGGTAGTCAATTTATGTAGCCTGTTTATAATCAAACACCCCTCCACTTTGGTTTCAGGGGACGGTAAAATCCCAGTAGCAATCCACTGGGATCCTCCACACACAGTGCCAAGTAAGCAGCTCTCCTTACACATCTTGGATAACCCAAATCCCTGGGAAATCCTAAATTGAATTTACATCAGGTTTTATACAAACGTATACATACCGTTATATACATGTCTCCTAGCCCCCCGTTGACCTATCTTTGAGATCTTGTTGCAGCCATGGAGGCCCATTGGGGTGAAGCTGCCTCCACAATCTCCTCACAGGAGCCTCTGCACAACTTGGTATGCATTAGAAATTAAGATCGTGTTATGATATAATGAAGAACGTTTAACACATTGTCACTAATTTCATGTCTATTCACTTTTTAGAGTTTGGTGATTACCTTGAAAAAGGCATTTTTTTTTTTATTTAAAGCCGAAACGCGTCGGAAACCCTATGTTCAACATCGGGAATCACCATACCTGCACCAAAGTAATATGGAACCATGCGGCCTAGCCACCACTGTTTGATATGTACAGCACTTCTATGAATGTGAAATGAATTTTACATCTACTTGATGATATAATAAATACTATTTTACTTATAATACTATTGTCTGCACAATCCCAATTTTTCTTGGTTTGAGGAACCAACCTCTTTTGTTACTGCTCATGTAAAGTGTTCACTGTACATGTTGAGTGGCCTGTGAGCTGTCTGCCACGTTACCAACAGATCGTTTAGATCCAGTAAGCCAGGTCCACTCCTGTAGGGCTCTGCAACAGTTTTCCATATTGAAAACTGCTGTGATTCCTTGTTAATTAGGCACAGGGCCCATGCCAGTTTTTATTTTACTCTAAAACCATTGCGGGTTGTGCAGATAGACCTGAAACAGATCTAACTTCTTTATTAATGTGGCACATGCGCACCAGTTTCTTGTGCCATTACAATATAAATACCCCACTATTTCTGTTGCAACAATGTATGTGACCTTGCATTTAAACTATTGACTGCCAATTCTAAACATCATTCTAAAAATCATAGTTATACCCCTTCTAGGTTACTCAATGACATATAGAATATGGTGTGGCAGTCAAAGGGGTTACAACAAGCTTTCCACTTCAGTAACAATGATGAGCCTATTTTAATTCTACATACTGGCCTCTTCACTGAATGGAGAAGTGATTCAGGCAGCTACTAGGCCTCATACACACTGGATGTTATAAAAAAAAAAAAAAAAAAAAAAAAGCCAGTAGCTTTAGCTGTAGAAAGCTGTAGCTGTAGAATTAGGTTTTCAGCGTTTTTGCAGTAGTGTTTTTTAGCTGTAGCGCTTCTTACCTTTTTTCAACACAATTATACTCCCACAAAAGCTTATGGCTCGAAAACGCTGATAAACGCTGAATAGCTGTGTTTTTCAGCGTTTTTTTGGCATTTTTAAACTTTTTTAAGAGTCAGAGCGTTTTTCAAGCCAGAAAACACCTCTGACAAAAACTGCTGATAACAACCTATGTGTGCATGAACACATAGGATAACATGCTGGGGAGTTTATTGGCTGCAGAAAAAAATGCCTGAAGTCAAAAACAGCTCTGTAAAAACGTCCAGTGTGCATGAGGCCTTACCCTCTACACACCACTGCCCTGCCATGGGTTCAATTTCAGCTTCTGAACCTTGAAAAGCTTGCTCTAATCTCTTTTTACATGATGGCATGTAGGAAAATTGATAAACATGAACCTCACCCAAGGAATAAGTTGCACTGGGAGCTGAGGTTGAAGATTAAGGACTCTGTTACCCCAATTCTCTTTTCAAGTACACATTGAAGACATTTTGGGTTGATTAAAACAATATCACCACTGTTTAATTCTGTAGAGAGAGGGGGGGGGGGGGTTACAAACATTCCAGGCTGTAATGTACAAAATAGCGAAATTGGTTCAGCGACCTGAATTGCTCAGCAGCGGAGAGGTTAAACATTTAAAATGGAAGGTTTACTTTAAAAATCATAAAGGCTGCATTCACATGTCAGCTTATAATTGCGGGCAGAACCGCCGCGGTTCCGCCCGCGATTCGGAGATTTATTGCAAATCGCGGGACGCCTAGCGTTGCCCGTTGATTTGCAATAGCCCCCCAAATGCCGAGCGATGTTGCCGCGATTTACGCCCGCCGAATCGCGGCAACATCGCGCAAACAAAATCGCGGGACGCAATACGCTCCAAAAAAGTACAAGAGCTTCTTTGGAGCGTATTGCGTCCCGCGATTTTGTTTGCGCGATGTTGCCGCGATTCGGCGGGCGTAAATTGCGGCAACATCGCTGGGCGTTTGGGGGGCTATTGCAAATCAACGGGCAACGCTAAGCGTCCCGCGATTTGCAATAAATCTCCGAATCGCGGGCGGAACCGCGGCGGTTCTGCCCGCGATTATAAGCTGACATGTGAATGCAGCCAAAATGTCAACATATTGCTTAAACAATGTGTAGCACCCTCCTAGGTAGGTGCTAGGAAAACCATAAGGGAGGCCCTGTCTGCCTATCAGGGGGGCCTGATTGTTCAGCTAGGCTGTCATGTGTTTTCCATGTGTGCCTGTTGAGTTTGGGGAATCTCCCCATTATGTCCAATGAAGGCTCTTATTGGACAGTGGAGGAAACCTGATCAATAGCACACCAGGGCTTGTATCTATCCCAGAGGGGAAAATCTGCCGCAGTGCATCCTGGGAGGGGGTATAAGTCTGAGGGGGACACATGACAGAGCGTCTTTGGCGGGAAGTAGAGTCCCAGGAGGAGGGTGATGGTTGTCTCTCCTCCTGTGAGCATGAGGAAAATGTCCTGGGACAGTCGGCCTAGAGGACAGAAGGTTGAGCTGAGCTGCAGAGAGGGATCCAGTGTGCTGTGGACCGAGTGGAGCTGCTGGGCAGAAGTTTCCAGGAAAAAACATATTGTGGGTACTCAAAACTGCCCAGTGGTCTGCCTAGGAGAGGGGACCACTCCAGAAGGTCAGAGGGATCCAGGAGCCAGCTAACCAGTAGAGAAGTAGTAAAAATAACTGTACCAACAAGGAAGATTTCCTGTTGGAAGCTTCAGTCTTGAAGAAGAAGTTCCTTGAATAAGGGTATGATATTGGTACTGTAGAGGATGCGATTTTTTGAGCCACACAATGGGACAGGGAGGAGCTTTTAGTACCAAATATGCGTGGAGAGGAAAGTGATGCATTCAAATATGCTTTTTTCTCCACGTATTCTCCTCAGCATTTCTCAGTAAAAAAGATTCTCAGAAAACACTGGCATGTTCTTCTAAATGATGGAGTACTGGGTCCAGTTTTGCCAGACACCCCTCCTGTGATCTTTAGGGGTGTACCACCACTTAGATTGCAGATTGCTCCAAACATAATTGACCCACCTAACACTGTCTCCTTTTTTCATAGTAGGGGAGGGTTTCACCCCTGCATAAGGTGTGCTGTTTGTAAAATCAATTCCGTGAAAGACAGGAAAGTGGATTCTTTTCAATCCAACTCCACTGGTAAAACATTTAAGATCAATCCCTTTATTTCATGCACAACAAAGCATGTGGTGTACCTTATTAGGTGCCTGTGCTGTTTGGAGTATATAGACCGCACCATCAGAATGTTACATGTCCGGCTTAAGGAACATGTAACGAATATCATCAAGGGGTTCCCCAAACATAGTGTCTCCAGGCACTATGACCTGTGTCATGGGAGGAATCCAGCGGGCACCATTTTCTGGGGGATTGATAAATTCTCTGGAAGTTGGAGAGGCAGTAATATGACCAGGGGGGTTTCAAAGCTTCAAACTAATTTAATTTTTAATGCCAAGACGTACACCCCATTCGGTTTGAACATAGAATGGGACGTGAACGCCTCTATTAGTAATGCTTGAGTTATTATTTTAACTGACCTCTTTGGTACATTTATTATGTCTTTATTTCATACATTTTTTTAAAAAAATGTTTTTGATTTTGGTTGTTAATGTTTTAAATGTGATTATTTAATTTTTGTTGTTAACGTATTCGTGTTGAGTAAATTTGTATTATCCATTTTATACTCTTTTGGTAGCAGTTTGATTTCTGGCCACAAGATGGCGCCGGTCCTTGTGTTTGCGTCATTGCCATTGGCTTATTTAGTGCTGTGATTTTGTCAGTTACAGTTTATTTTTATATAAGTTTTCTTAAATTTATTACATTACAGGAGCGGGCTAGTGGACCTAATTATAATTTGTTTTCTTCAGTGATATCTCTTATAAGTGCTTCCTTCCTGTTGATGGAACGCACAGGGTCTTGCTTCCTGCGATCTAATCTGCTCCGCCTCTCCTCCGGTGTATATAATAAGCTGACAGCGGTACTTGGCCACACCCCCTGACAACATCAGATGATGAAGAAACATGTAGGGAGGAGCCAGTGATGCGTGACGTCGTACACCAGTGGAGGACGCGGCGGCCATTTTGCTGGTTATCAAACCGGCTGCTTCCAATTGAAAAGCCTGCTTGTTGCTGTTTTTATGTAAGTTGCCTACTATACTTTTTATTAAATTTCTTTGGAACGTACTACACTATGGAAAGTGTTCCCTTCTTTGCATGATCTGAGGTCTGTGGCTACTGCTTTCTGCCATATTGTCGAGGACCGTGAGGGGTTGGATGGGATCTTCCAGGAATGTTTCAGCCTGTGTATATGATTTCACATGCTATATTGGAGGAGAACTTCCAGAAATACTTCAGTCTGTGTTATGAGTTCATGTGCTACATTGACCTTTGTAACGAGGGTCAATTTGGTTCGGTAAGAGGCTCTTGGTATTGGGTGTTGGTGGCGGTTCCTGTATCAAGCACAGAGGATGTGATCTGTTGGCCACTCTCTTTGCACTCACCACTCCCTCTTGGATATGAACTATATCTGACATTTATTTAGCGCTACACCTATTTTTACTATTTTGTTGATCTGTCATTCAGGATTTTGTGTTAGCTTCTATATTTTATTTTATTTATGGGTTTATATTGAGGTTGGCGCAGTATATTATCTTCACAACCAGTAGAGAAGGCTTAG